>NC_088926.1:33790000-34065000 GCF_038396675.1 Hydra vulgaris
AAATAAACCATTTGTTATAAAACACAAAATTATCATTTAGCTTCCAGGATTCTTGACCCAGAATGCACGGCTAGGGCTTCCTCTCCCTTCCCCTTTATCAATATTAGATAGATTTATTATGATTATAAGATCAAGATATATTACAATTAGTATATATATCTTTATACACGCACTGGTAGGAGATAGAGTAGGTAGAGTAGGAGCAAGGGGCTTAGTTGCAAAAGCTCCCTTCCCTTACACTTACTCAAAATACTAATTCAAATTATAAATCTGGCTGCCTTAATTTTTGTTTTAGCTCCCCAATATTCTTATAAAATCAACATTAAAACCAAGTATTTGTTTAACATTTATTGTTATGCACAACAAAGTATAAATAAAAATCAAAAATACTAAATTAGTAATTACATAAACTACTTAAAGTCTTTTCTTGATTTAAACAAAGGCATTAGTTCACGATTTTGCAATTGAGTTCTTATAAAACCACCTCTTTTATCCCAACCACAGACTGACTGAGTTGCTTCTGTAACTAATTTGACTGCTCTCTCGCAACTTTGGGTATGTAATGAGTATAGAGGTAGCTGCAGGGGAGAAACTATCAATGCATTGAGTTGGACTAACGACATATTTGCAGTGAAAATTGGTTCAGTGATGACCTCTTTTTCCCAGTCGATAAGTTCTTTGATGTCACAAGCATCAAGGTTTATTGTTTGCGGAACTTCAAATGGTCTAACATCAGTTGAGTCAAGTTCACTTCCTGCCCTAACTGCCAATATTATGTCGACGGCAAATAACCTTTGTTCTGAGTTGTCAGTACAGAGAAGTGAGACAAGTATATTCTCAGGATAAGCCCACCAAGATTCACTTTTGAGATAAAGTTTAGATGCTTCTTTAATCCTATCATCTTGCTTCTGCCAAAATTGAAACAGCTTTAAAAGATGACAAGAACCATATTTAATGTCATGCTTAACTTTAATCTCAAAGAACATTGGAAAATAAACCTGAGTCACCCAAGTTGCAAGCAATCTTAAGATCTCTGCATTAACAGGTTCAAGATCATGTTAACTCATATAGAGAAGCAGGCATCTCATGCCACAAGTAAGCCATCGACAGTAAGACAATCTACCACATTTAAGAGCTGCTACTTCAGGATCGAGCTTTCCTTTCAATATTGTATTTAAATACTTCCATGTGACTAAACTGTCAGTGCTCATTTGCTTTAAGAAATCTTCACTTATAGTAACAAGAGGCTCCAGAAGCGGAATTGGCTTAAATTTAGTAATTCTTTCAAGATTTTCTACTTTGGAAAACAGTTTACCTACTGCTCCACTCCATCCTTTATCTGAAGAAGTTGGTCCATTAAGTTTTTCCATAATATATTGGAATGGAAGCTCATTAATGTGAAGCCAGCAAAAAGATCTATAAAGTTTTCGATTGAGAAGTTCTTCCACAAAATGAAGCATTCCACCTTTCCATCCAGACATTTCATTTGTAGTATCACTGCCAATTAGTTGGAGATTAAGATCTTTATCTCTTTCCATTAACCAGTCGAATAATCCAATAGCACATTGCTTAGCTGGTTTAGATATTTCTGACTTTTGGTGTATAATGAGGTTTTGGTGTATAATGAGTAAGGTAACGACCTCTAGGCTCTTCTGTCACAGTTATATGATTTTCTTTGATAATTTGTTTTCTGAAGGTGCCTGTGCTTTTTTCATGGATAAGAACTAAAGTTTTATCTTTTCTACCATCAACAAAAATTCCAGTAATTATATTTCTTTCACAGTCGAAATTTTCTTCTACTCTGGAATACTTTATAGCACACTCTTTGGCACGAAAAACTTTCATACTATCACATATGAGATTTTTTTTATCTTCAACAAGTTTCCCTGCCTTCATAATATCTTTCAGTAGACCATTAATGATAGCAGCAGTAGCAGTCGATGATACATCAAATCTGATAGAGGCAGCGGCAGCATTACTAATATCAAGGTAGTTTCGTTTGACATAACTCTCTTGTTTTTCAATTGTCGAGTCCTCTTCGCTATCACTGACTTTATCGCTATCACTGACTATCACATCATTGGAACTATTATTAATTTCTATTGTAATACCCGTACTTTCATCATCAAATCTAACATCGGTTGGATAAATAGAGACTGATGATTCTAACTTATACTTTGAAGCTTCTTCACGTTGTCGCGTGAGTCTTGCTTGATCAGTTGACTTGCGTAAGCATTTTAGCCTAAGTTCGGCAGTCTCTTTAAGATCAAGACCAAATTCTTGCATGCATGAAACACTGCCTTATTTTTCTCGCTGGGTTTTTATCCAAATAAGTTTTTTTTTAGGAATTCTTAAATTTAAGTCACATTTGCAAAAGCAATGAGCACCGTCATCACAAGATTCGTTGCAAGGGGCATCATTATCACTGTAGTAAACAATTCTGCATTTGCAAAAAGCAATATCTTAAAGTTTATCAAGTTTAGGTTCCCAGCGTTTTTTGTTTGCCTTTTGAGATTTGTGTCGAGCTATCTTAGAGAATGCAGGCCAACTTCTATTAATTCTTAGTGCTATTGCTTTAGTTCCACAAACTATGGGTTCTTTAAATTCTGTGTTGGAAATAAGCCACCGTTCTGCAACTTCATTAGCAACATTAGAAAAAATTTCTTGCATTGATATGTTACGCGGATTTTTTTCACAGACTAGTATTCTGTTTCGCTGCAGGGGCCAATGCTATAAACAATTCGAAGTTTTTTTCGAGAAAAAAAATCTTTCGTAAAAACGCAATTTTTAAAGTAAATTATTTACACGTAAAAAAAATGCGTAAACTCGAAGAATTTATCGCTATTTGTATTTTTTTCGGCCATTGCTATAAAGCATAAAACGTATACGTCACTTAAATTCACGCACTTTTTATATCCGTAATACGTCATTGATAACAACAATTTTTTTAAAAAATTTTATTAAGTAGGCCTACTAAATAAATTTTATTAGTTATTAAGTAGGCTGTGCAGTCTATTCTATTTTTATAAATATTTTTACATTCTAGTATTTGGTGTTTAAAAAAACTGTGTAAAATTAAAATAGGAACATGGATTTAATTTTTTCGGATGAAGATTTAGATTTCGAAGTTGCAGAAAATGAGCTTCGCCACCGATTGCCTCGAGAGGTTGGAATTTAAAGCATTACTTAAAATTACTAAATTTTGATGTTTTTTTAATGATTTGTTATCGAACAAAATCAGAAATCATACTAAATATGCACAGAAATTATATTTTTGTTTTGTTTTTCAATTTCATTTTAGTTTAATGGTCGCTCTTTTAACGAAGATGTTTCTGACAACGTTTTTTGAGAGCAGTATCGAGTCCCAAGAGCTGTATTAGATTTTTTAGAAACTAGGCTTAAAGATGATTTGCAACATTATACTAAGCGAAATAAAAGTATTTCAGTACGTTTCCAGATAATGGTATTTCTTCATTTTATTGGCACAAATGTTTTTTTTCATGTTCTCAGAGACTGTCATGGAATCTCTACCAACACAATTTATCGTATTATACACAGTGTAGGAGAAGCTATTTTCAATGTTAGTGTATTAAGTTAATAAAACTATTGATAGTTTTACGTTGTCATATAAAGTTGCTTATTATTTTTATTTCAGTAAGTAAATTAAAAACTAAGTTTAGTAAAGATAAAAATTGTTATCCTATAAGATTAGATTCGACAAGAGATCATAAAGTGGCCCAATGATTGCTCCACTCTTCCACAGAAGTTCATGGAAATCGGAGGTTTTCCGTGCGTATGTGGTGTCCTGGATGGATCTCGTATACTCCTTTCTAACCCTCCTCAAGCAGATGAAGATTCTCTAATCAATCGCCATCATGTCCATAGCATAAATGCAATGGCAGTATGTGGACCCGACACATCCATATTTTATGCATCGACCAACAGTCCAGGAAGGTGGCATGATGCACATGTAAGTCTGTCACTAAGTTATATTTTACAACTGTTAGTGCACTAATGCCGGCTATTCAACTAGTACGTGACACTCTTCGGAATGTTCATATTTGAACATACTATTTGAACTATTATGATTGCTAATTTTAATGTAGCTTAGACTAACTAATATAATGTATTATAATGTAACTTACAGTAAATTTAAATATTGTGACTTTACTGCTATTAGGTTCTAAGAAATTGCAACCTATGGAACAAGTTTGAAATTGGAGAGCTTCCATTTAATGGAGCTGTAATTTTGGCTGACTCTGCGTACCCATGTCGAGAATGGTTAATTCCACCTTTTCCCGGTGATCCAGACGGAGCTCAAAAACGTTTCAACATAGCACAGAGAAAAACTAGAAACATAATTGAGCGATGTTTTGGAATTGTCAAAAACAGGTTTTATGCTTTGAAAACTGGAATTCGTTTGCATAAGGTCGAAGATGCCTCTAAGCTTATCATGTGTGGATTTGTTATCCATAACTTGTGTATTCGACATGGAGACAACGGTAATGACTTTGAAGAACGCGAAGAAGAACAAGCTGATGAAAATCTAGCTCAAGAAAATCAGAATGATAGAGCTTTGAATAGACGATTACAGCTACTTAACTACTTTACTTAAAAATATTGTTTAAAAATTCATAAACAATTTGTTCTAGAGCATAGGATCTATCAAAATTGTTTAGACATGGATCATAGATTTGTGTCTAAATTAGTTGAATTAAAATTGGAAAAAAATTTACACAATGATTTTTTAATAAATGCAAGAAATTTTTATAAAAAATTAGACCATAAAAATATATGTTTATATTTGTTTTTAAGTATGTATATTTTGTTTTTTTATAGAGCACGCTTAAAAAATAATAGGAGATTTGTTAACTTTATAGTTGTAATGCTTGTATCTATTTCACATCGCAACAGCATTGGTCTTAATGTTTGTGTGAAGTTTTACAGAATTTATTACTGTAAGGCAATGGTGATAAAAAAATGAAATAACAATAACAGTTTCAGATTGGAGTTATTTTTTTATTGTTACTAAAAAAATGTAATTGGTCATGGTTATACAAGACGAATGTTTAAATATAGTATATATTTTTATACAATAATTTTCAAAATTTAACATAAAATTATGATGTAGCTTTTCTCTTAATGCAAGAGAATTTCCTCCTAAAACAAAAAATAATTTTTAATGATAAAGTTATACTAAATATTACTACAAATTAATTTAAAAAATAAAAAATAAAATACCGTGTCTGTATTTACAAAATGTTGCTGGTTTGAAGGTTGCATTTTCTCATGCATTAGCTTTGTTGCTGTTGTGTAATATATTGTTAAAGCCTTTTCTTTTCGAATTTGCTGTTGCCTGAGGGCAACGTCCAATTTCAAAAGTTTAACTCTTAACTCTTGTTCTTTTTCTAATCTTTCTTTTTCTAACCCTAAAACACTTACTTTCAATTTTTTAAAACTTCCATCTACGAAGAGACTTTTTCTAGCTTGTTTTCTTTTTAAATTTTTTAATCCCCCCATTGATGGTTTATTTTGAATTGAATCTAAAATTTAATTCTAGGTGTCAAAACAAGATCAGTTAACTAAAATAATAAGAAAGGTGGTTTAGATTCCTTTAAAAATAAGAAGTTTTTGATGGTTTTGGAAATACTAGTTTTAAAAAATTAAGCACAAATTGATGTTGTCTGTTATATAATTATAAGTCTAAAACCTACAATTAACTAAATTAAACAACTGAGATTTAAAAAAAAAACAATTTATAAATTGCATTACCTTGAAGTATCTGACGACTATCACCAACAAGAGTGGTATTGTCTAAATTAGGGGAGAACATACAATCAATTCTTGCATCTAATATAAACAATTAATTTGTATAGAATTTATATAAGAATAAAATAGAACTCTATAAACTATACAATATATGTATATATATATATATCTCTATATATATGCATATCTCTCTCTCTCTCTCTCTCTCTCTCTCTCTCTCTCTCTATATATATATATATATATATATATATATATATATATATATATATATATATATATATATATATATATATATATATATATATATATATATCTATATATATATATATATATATATATATATATATATATATATATATATATATATATATATATATATATATATATATATATATATATATATATATATATATATCTTATAATACAACTAGTCTTAACCAATAAAGAAAAATATACCAGACATAGATGAAATAAAAGAAGCTGTATCAGAAGATTGTTTCAAAGTAAAGTTTACTTCTTTACTTGATGAAGAAAGGGTGGCAGTGGGAGTAGAAAGTTGGTTGGGAGTGGATGACAATGCATCATCTGTCATACAAAAAGAGATATTAAAATCAGGAACATTGATTCCAGATACATTTATTGACTTCCTGTCAAGAATGTCTAAGACAACTTATCTAATTCTGTTAGTTGTCTCCCTGCAGCACCTTTAAAAAATGTATATATATATTTGTATATATTATATATATACAAAAATATTTAATTATATATGTGTGTGTATACACACACACACACACACACACACACACACACACACACACACACACACACACACACACACACACACACACACACACACACACACACACATACACACACACACATATAAATATATATATAACAAAACTATACCTGTTTTTAGACTTTTAGCAAATTTTTGCATTGTAGCTCTTCGCAAATAATCCCACTCTCTATTACGCAGCTGGTTGATATCTTCAATTTTTGCCCCTAAACTATTTAAATGTGACATTATGTCTTCCCAAATTCTATTTCTATGCCTCATAGTAATAGATGGACCTAAAAGTAGAGTAAATAAATAATCAATATATAGTATAATTTAGTTTTATATAGTAAAATACTAAATATTCTATAATAATATATTATTTTATAATTAGAATCATACCTAAAAAAGCTTACCTATATTATATATATATATATATATATATATATATATATATATATATATATATATATATATATATATATATATATATATATATATATAATGTAATTATACATATTTTTATTTAAATAGTTTGCTAATTAAAACATACTAAGCTTCCGAAGAAGAACCTCTTTGTTTTCTCTGATCTTTATTGCTAGTAACATTTTAAGTTCTTTAGACAGCATTTTATTTTGTTGTGTATTTGTGTATTATATGGCATAATTGTCGACTATATATACTTTTCTTTAGTCAAACATGAAAAATTTGTTTAACCAAAATTACTATCAAAAACCTAACAAGGAAAAACAACAAGGAACTGAATAATCGATTAAATGCAGATTTTAAGTAATTAGTTTAATTACTTAAATTAAATTAGTTTAATTAAATTAAATTAGTTTAATTAAATTAAATTAGTTTAATTAAATTAAATTAGTTTAATTAAATTAAATTAGTTTAATTACCAAAATCCTTTTCAGTTTTATCTGTAAAATATCTACATAAAAACACAAACAGAGAATGTTCAATGATTTTGAAGTGCTAACGTTGTTCCAAGAATGGCCGCTAAAAATCACAAAGAAAATATCTAAAATAGAGATAAAAAATCTATCTGAAATTTTTTTTCGAAAAAACGAATTTTTTATCTGAAAAAGGGATTCCATTGTTCGTTTATAGCATTGGATTTAATAGCGAAGTTTTTATCTCAAAACGGTATTTCTTGAATGTTTATAGCAATGGACTTTTTTTTTCTTCGCTTTTTACGGTAAAAACTTCGTGTTTTACGGAAAAAACTTCGTTTTTTATGTTTATAGCATTGGCCCCTGATCTAGACATCGCTGCAAACAATCACATAATGTTGGAAATTCAGTTTGGAGAAACTTTTTAGGACCTCCAAGATACTCACTTAGTTTGGTGTTAATGGATTTTCTGGTTTTCTTGCTAACTGATAATGCCATTTTTCTTTTTTTAATATATTATGAATCCGGAAGATATAAATACAGCAAGTATAGCAATTAATTTGAAATGAAATCTAAAATGGTAATTATAATATTTTCAAAGTATATTTGGATATTAACTGATACTTATACACAAAATAATATTGTTAAAAACTCAAAGCATATTATAAAAATTAAGCATAAGCTTAAACAATATTTTAAATAATTATTATGTAAATTTATAACATAAACAGTCATCATTTAGTAAAAAAATACAATATTTTTGAAAATTAAAAACGTTTTCCCGGTAGCTAGACTTGTTTTTTCACCAAAATAAATTATACCATTCAACTCAGGGTTTATGAATACATAGGAAAAGTGACATACTGAATGAAAATTGAAACATGCAAAAGTATGATATACCCTAATATATATATATATATATATATATATATATATATATATATATATATATATATATATATATATATATATATATATATATATATATATATATATATATATATATGTATTTATTTATATCTATATATATGAGCTGTGCAAGATTAAGTTTTTTAACTTCGATCGAGTTCGAGTTCAAGATTATTACATAAACTATTGAAAGTATACATTAAATTCATTTAAAAATGTTATCATCAACAAACCATAGTTATCGTAATGCTAAAAGATTACAAAATTTTGTGAAGAAAGGTAAGTTCTTTTACATGCTCTGATAAAAGACTGCAGCGTTCTTTTCAAGAGATTCTAGTATTGCTTTGCCCGTATGTAACACAGCCACAAACGGTTTTTTCTTCAGTGTATATGATCGCATTTGAAAATCAGCAGTTAAATGTATCAAACAAAATGATAAAAAGGAATCTAGTGCGCAAGAAGACTATATGTCTGTTGGAAAGCAATAGAATGGCATATCAACAAATTCATTAGTAACGCGATTAATCACTTCTCGTTTCAAATTTTTATTCATAGTTTGCACAATACTGCGAAGAAAAGTGGTCCTCCTCGGAATAAGATACTGAGAAACAACCAATTTCATAAGTGCCTGAAAATCTCGTCCATCTATGAAAATGTATGACAGGCAATTAGAAGCCAACAAAAAGGAAGAAAATAAAGCTGTTTTCTAGCTTTATTTTCTTTCTTTTTCACTCTTTTTGCTTATTGTACCTTTTTACCTCACTCTACTTATTCCTTCTTATGATATCTTTTTAGGTGAGTAAATAAGCCAGTTGTAAATGAAGTAGGACAAGATTTTTTTGCCTGCATTTCCCAATTTTACAACAATCAAAAATTGTATCGTTAATTTTATGCCTATCAAAATAAATCCAAATAATGCTCCTCACTCTTTTGTCCTCCGTTTTGAAGCGTTTTAATATAGTTTTACAGTGACTTTTTGAAGCGTTTTTATACGACTTTTCATCAACTTTTTAAATATCGAACTCAAGGTTCGAAATTCGAATTATATTCAAATTACTTAACACTGTCGATTCGAGTTCGTTTATTGAATAAGCTCGAACTCAAAACTTCGAGTTTCACACACCTCTAATATATATTTATATACATACATATATAT
The DNA here is from genome assembly GCF_038396675.1 of Hydra vulgaris. Taxonomy (NCBI): domain Eukaryota; kingdom Metazoa; phylum Cnidaria; class Hydrozoa; order Anthoathecata; family Hydridae; genus Hydra; species Hydra vulgaris. Next base: position 33,799,512 of record NC_088926.1, read on the forward strand.
ATATATATATATATATATATATATATATATATATATATATATATATATATATATATATATATATATATATAATATAGGTATGCGAAAATCGCCTTTTTCTGGAACCTAAAATTATGTACCACGTTTCTTTAGAATTTGAAATCAAATTAGATTTTAAAAACTAGAATGGTTGAACTTTATTACTGTGTGGTTTTTAAATAAATTTCATTACTTTATTGCTGTGTTTATTGCTGTCAAAAATTCGGTTGTACTTCTAAGATAAAATTAATGTCAAAGATATGGACATATTTTTTTTTTTATCTAGCTATATAAAAGAAAAGGAAAGTTGATAAAAATTTTTTTATTTCTTCGACAATAAATTCAAGCGCGGCATTATGCATTGTGCATTAAAGTGAGTCAATATGCATTGAATTAAAAAATAAAAACACTAAAAACATACTTGTAATCACGACATATTGACCGCCATCAGGTAATTTAAAAAAATTTAAAACTAATCTTAAATTATTCATAACAACTATCAATTAAAGGCGTCATCATATTTTTTTGGCTGGGGATCTAAACAATGACCTAAAAAAACATGCTTCTAATAATTATGTAAAAAAATTTATAAACACTCTTCTTCAAAATAATTTTACTACAACAATAAACAAGCCAACTAGAGTGACTATCAGCTCTTCTACTCTTTTGGATAATCTAATCTTCTTGATTACTAATAACTTTCATTATAATCGTTTTAACACAGGTATAATCAAAACTTGCTTATCATATCATTTCCCAACATTCTTAGTTACAAATAAGATAATAAATTTTATGACTCCATAGATGTCTAATGGGTTCCTAAAATTCTCAAAAACAAAACAAAAACTATATGTTAAATACTTAAAAATAAAAAAACGTATAAAAACGAAATGACATAAAAACAACAAAAATATATTTAAAAAAACAAAAAGAACGTCTAAAAAGCTTTATTATGCTAAGCGATTAGACAAAGCAAGTGGAAACACCAAAAAAACTTCGAATATAATTAAAGAAGTAATTTGCAAAAAAAATTATGCGAAAAACACTCTGCCAAAAAAAATAACAATTGATAAAAAAAATATTTATAAATCAATTTTTCCTGAAAAAATAAACAGTTTTTTTGTTAATGGTGGCCCAAATTTGGCATCAAAAATTCCTCTGAATTCAACTTCATTTGAGTCTTATTTATAACATTACGATAAAGTTATGGATGAACCTAATCTTAAATTAATTGAAATGCAAACCGCCTTTTGTAATTTTAAAGCTAACAAAAGTGCTGGATTTGATCAAATTAACGTTAACGTTGTAAAATCTGTTTATGATATAATAGAACCTCTTATGTTTCACATCTTTATTCTTTTTTTAAAACAGGTATTGTCCTGGAAAAATTCAAAATTGCACAAATCACACCGGTTTTTTAGACTGGGACTGACTTAATTATTTCTAATTATAGACCTATATCTATATTACCATATTGCTCAAAGTTGCTTGAAAGAATAATGTACAACAGGCTATTTAATTATTTATCAAAAAACGATATGTTGTATTCAAACAGTTTGGTTTCGAAAAAATTGTTCCACTGAACATGCAGTGGTTGAAATAGTCAATCAAATAACAAGCGCATTATGTACTAAAGAGTTTACATCAAGATTTTTTATTGAGCTGTTTAAGGCTTTTGAAACTGTAAACCATGACATAGTGATAAAAAAAATTGAACATTATGGAGTAAAAAATAATAAATTACTTTGGTTCAAAAGCTTTTTGACCAATAGAAAGCAATTCATTCAATATGAGCAAAAACAAACAATTCAATATGCTGTAACTTGTGATGTCCCTCAGAGCTCTATTTTAAGACCCTTATTTTTCTTAGTTTATATAAATGATTTAAGTTTAGCAACGCACTTCTAAAACTGTATTCTTTCTGCAGAAGACTACAATCTTTTTTATTCCCACAGAGATATTGAAGCAATTTTTGAAACAGCTAACGAAGAATTGGGTAAAGTTAATGAATGGTTTATAAGTAATAAACTGTTTCAAAATGTAGATAAAACCAAATTTTTTTTATTTCATAAAGTAAATAAATCAGAAAACATTGCCATTAAACTGCCAAATCTAATAATCAAAAACGCTATCATTAAAAGATAACTTCATAGAACTTTTTGAACGTAATATTAGATAAACAATAACGTTGGAGTGATCATGTAAAAATCATTGAGAAAAAATTACCAAAAAAAATGGCCATGATATATAGGGCTAAACCTTTTCTAAATAATAAATCTTTAAAAAGTTTATATCTTTCTTTCATTCATTGTTATTTGGTATATTGTAACATTGCATGGGCAAATGCAAATCATGCAAAAAAATTGTACAGTAAGCAAAAACATGCGTGCAGAATATTTTTGGAGATAATAAAATTATACCATGCCAGCCTCTTCTGCGTATACTAGGCGCATTAAACGTTTATAAAATCAACTTACACCAAGTTTTAACGTTCATGTAGAAAATAAAGATTGGACTGCTAAGTTATTTCAGTCCTATTTTAAAAAAGAAATGCATAAATATACGACAAATTTTTCAGATAATAACTACATTGTCCCTGAAAATAATTCAAATCAAATTACATATTCAATTCAATATCGTGGATCTTATTTGTGGAAAAAGTTTCCTAGTATTGCAAATGCGAAAAAAGTTAGTATATAACAGTTTAAAAATGAATCGAAACAGGTGTTATTACTTATGGATTTTGACATATCCGATTTTAAATGCCTCTTTTAAACTAAAATTTAATTATATAAAATATGTCTCAGAAATTATCAACTTTTTTTTTTTCTTTCAATAATTCAGTTATAGTGTTACCTCTAATCTTAAAAGCTGTTGTCAAAATATAATCTGAGTTCTTGAATTTTTTTTTTTTTTAACTGTTAATTAATTGTTATTTATTTTACTTTTATTCAAATTATTTTTAAAATATACGTAAATATTACAGTTTTTGTAAATTAAGTACTCTTTAATTTTTAATTTTTCGTTCATTATTTACATATTACTTTATTCCAAATTGTTATATATTTTATTTTCATATTTTCTAATATATGCTATGTATAATATACGTATATAGCGTGACTCTTGTAAATACGTGCTCTTTAATTAATTTATTCTTTGTTTTTGTTTTTTACTTTTCTTTCAGTTTTTCTTGTTTACTTGATTATTACTATTAACATAAATATTGTTCTTGAATTATTTCTTAAAATAATTGTTATTTGTTTTTAAATTTATAATTTTAAATAAATAGTTTGAAAAGTATAAATATATTATACGGTTGTTGTAAATACGTACGATTGGGGCTCGGTGATAAGATAAAATAACGTCTTCTAATTGCCCCGCCAGTGTTTTCATTTATAAACTATTAAATTGTAAAAGTTATTAAACTGCGAAATAAACAAACAAACAAACAAAAAAGCACCCTTAGGCCCTTGAAATTAATTTGACATTAACTTCAAGTGCCTTTTTAACTTGGCTCAAGATGATCATAAAGTTTAACTTTAACTATTCTCAAGATTATCATAAAGTTTAATAGCTGTTGCATTTAGTAAATGTAGTAACAAGTAAACTTCTAGATCATCTTAACAAACAATTTTGTTAGGTACGTGAATAAAGAATTTAAACTGGTTGAATACTATTCTGTTGTATCATTGGAAAGAAAATCAATAAAGTCATTTAAAAGTGAAAAAATTATTTAAATCGAACCATTTGTTCAAAAGTTATGGCAGCTTTAATACCGATTTGTTAGAAAAAATGTGTTCAAAATTATGTTTTTCTTTACTTTAGTTGTCATAACTGTATCAATTATTGTTGAAATACAAATATCTTGGTATCAAAAGGTAGGTGTTGGAGTGGGCTACAAATTTATGTTAAACTCTAACCACCCAGCGTTAGGGTGAACTGATGGGTCACTAAACCACCACCTTTTTCAGAAAAAGGTTTTTCTGAAGAGAAATTAAAACTTTTAAAATACAAAAAGTGATTATATTTTTTACCAGACTATTAATCTATATAAGAGGTGTATGTTAGAGTTAGACGTGGGTAGTAATGGCTTAACACACCCAAGTATCAAAAATTCTATGTTTTTACACATATTATAAACATTTTTTTATCATTACTAAATTAATAAAGTAAGAACATAATAAAAATATTATGTAACTTAAGTTTTTACATTTACAAAAGGTTTTTAAATTGATTTATAGGAGGGGCGTGTTACGCCCACTCTCCCTCACCCTAACATAATGTCTTTTTTTTTTTTAATTTAGCTAACAAAATTTTTAATTACTGTATGATAAATTATTAAAACAAAATTTAATTTCAACATGTTCTTCTGGTAATTACTTGTTTTTTCGAAAGGTTTAACTACTGACAAAACTCCTTTACTATCGAGGTATTCCATGAGAAAGTGGGACAAGCATGTAACCCACCGTCTCAGATTTCCTTCATACTTTGTAGAAATGGTAACCTATATAATATAGACTACCTTGCAAAATTTTAGCACTGATATCAAATAGGTTTTGGAAATATTGTTACTTTAAAATCAGCTATTTTTAGCAACATTTTATGTTCGGCGGCCATTTTGATTTTACTATAGTTTTTCTTTTACAAGTTACTGTTCAACTGAACATGTGATTAGGCTAAAATTTAACACCAGTATAGTTTTTAGGACGAGGAATCAGAATATGATATTTTTTTTTAGATGAAAATATTTAAAACTATATCAATATTGGGATTGTACTTCACCTACACATATTTTTGAAATTTCAACAAAGGCACAAAGGAGGCCTGGTAACCAGGTAAATGGTAGCATTAATTTTTTGAGAATTTTTTTTTGTTTTTAATAAAATAGATATATTAAAGAGTGTTTTGGTACAAAATTAAGAGGTGATTTTTTTGAAATTTTTTGTAAAATTATAGGAGTGTTATGTGATTAATATGTTTTAAAATATAGGAGTGTTATGTTCCTCATTTTTTAAAAAAGTAATTGACATTGACAATTTTCATTAGCCATTAAAAATTATATAAAACAAAACCTTTTAACCTATTTTTTAAAGAAACTTTAATTCAAATAAATATTTATTTTTCAAATAAATTTTTGCTTTCAAATTAATGACATATTATGCCATCTTTCACTAAAACAGAAACAACACTCAATATCAAAACGCTAAAACTTTGTATTAGTCTGATATTTTACCAATTGTTGTTTGTTCTCTGTAGCTAATCATTAAATTACAAAAAAAATTATAAAATCAAAGTTAAAAAAACATTTTTATTTTTAATAAATGTATATATGCCAGTGTATTTTGTGTTTGTTTATTGCTAAATTAAAAATTAAAAAAAATAAAATGATCAAGATTTTGTATATAGCCGGTATTTTATCAAATGATCAATGTCATAAAATGGTGTACGTTAAATCAACTGGATTGAAGGATTTATCAAGCTATTCAGAGAGAATTAGAAAATTATTATTATGGAAATCTAGGCTATCAATATTAAACGTAAATGTTAAAATCTGTTTTCATCATGAGCAAACTTTTCTTAATGAGTCTGCTAACTTCCAAAAAAATTGAATCAACCCATTTAAAAACCATAAAACTAATATTATAGGTAGGCTTATATGTTTTTAACTTATATTGCTGCCTTTTTACAAAAAAAGCATCTAGTACACTTTCAATTAGTTTAAAAAATTTTGTTTTTTAATTTTATTTCTAACATTATTGTATTATCTAAATTATTCTTCCTAATTTTTTTAAAATTTATTCATTCATAATTATTTATAGGTGGTTTGCGAGAAATTGATATTCAACTGGCAAAAGATATGTGTTCAGCTGGTATTGAAACAACACCTGGTTTTAAAATGTGTCCTTCATTTCGAAAAGAGGTGGTAAAAAAAATAGATGATTAATCTACCTAACAGGACCTCAATGATGAAGATGATTTTCTGGAACAAACAATTTTTTGATAAAGATTTAGAAATTGCACAAGAAAAAGAACTTTTGATAAATTAGATGTATCACCAGTAAAATTTCATGGGGTTCCACAACATGCTAAAATTTCTCTAGCGAAAATAAAATTAATGCAAGCTACTGATGTTATGTCAAAAAAGCTTTCAGTTATCCTCAATGTTAACGCAACAGACCTGAAAAACGATGTTACTTAGGAGCCCAATGTTGAATATCAGGAGAAAGCTGAAGATCTAAATAAATTGATACTTTCAATGCAATAAAAGCTGAAAACAGCAAACAGAAAAAAAAAGCTTCAGATTTTAACATTGGTTCCAGATTTAAGGTCATTAAGGAAAGAAGCTGAAGGATTTAATATATTAAAGTCAAACATAACTAAACCAAGTAAACTTAAAATTAAAAAAAGGAATATTATCACTTCCAGAAAAAACAAGCATTGTTAGAATTGAATTAGATATTATTGGTAAGGTGGAAAGCTTCTATTGTAATGATCACTTTAGTTGCCAGGTATAAAAGATTTTGTAAGTGTATCCAAAAATAAACATGTATCAAAGCGATTACTTCTTCGCAATTTAAAGGAATTATTTATTGAATTCAAACTGGAGCACACTCAATCCAAAATAGGATTTTCTAAATTTGCTTAGTTAAAGCCACAATGGTGTAATTATCCTAATCAAAAAAGAACCCATGCTGTTTGTGTATGTCCAATACACCAAAACCTTAAGCTTATTCTTAGTGCAGTTAAACTGGAGAAGAATTTCCATAAAGTTTTTAATTAGATTGTTTGTAGCAGATAGCAAGGGAATGCATCGTCCATAGATGTAATTGTTGCCCTGAAATTCAAAATATAATAAGTTATATAACTGCAAATCTATTGCAAAAAAAACGATCATTTGTAGAGAATGATAAAGTGGATGAAGATGAAATAATTAAATATAAACAGTAGAGTACAAAAGATAGAGCAGAGCTTCTAAGGTTCACATCTACAATAAGCAAATTCATTGAAAGTTTTAGTGATAAACTTGATAGTATAACATCACACTCTTATATTACTAAAACACAAAGTAAATTTAAATACACTAAAGTCATCTATACCCATAGATGAAGTTATTATTTTAGTTGCTTTTGCAGAAACCTTTAAAATTTTTTATACAAGACTAAATCTAGAGTTACCACTGGAACCAACAGCAATGCACACTACATCATGTAGTTATTTAAAACAAAAGCGATGAAGGCGTTACTAAAAGTCAATCAACGTCTTTATGTTTTATATCTGATGACTTAATACATGATGTTGTATTTATTTATTGTATAATAAAAAGAACTGCCCAATTTGTACAAGAAATGTTTCAAAATACCACAAAAATTCGATTTTCTCTGATAGTTGTGCTGACAAGCACGAAAATTGCAAACATATTTTAAGTTTATGCCATCATGTTGAAGATTTTGTGATGCAGTATGAATGGAATTTGTTTGCAACATCACATAGAATGTCACCATGTGATGATATTGGTGGAACAGCTGAAAGGCTTGTTTCAAGTGGCACTTGAAACAATGTTTTTAATGTCCAATTGACTTACAAATTCAGAACACTAAAGAAATGTTCAATTTTTCAAAAGATAACATATTTGACATCAACTTCTTTTTTTTTTTAAAAGGCGAAGATATTTTATCAATCCGTAAATCTTTGGCTCTTCAATTGAACAATGCAAAAACTTTACCTGGTACAAAAGATTTTCACCAATTTATTAAGCAGGATACAACAAATATAAATGTCAAAAGAGGCTTTGAGCAGGAGGAGTTTAATCTAATATTCAACCTTGCTGACTCATTTCAATATCTTCAAGAAATCATTGCAGGAAAAAATTGTGTCTGCAAATATGATATGTTTAACAGGGTTGGTTTGGTATTTGAAGTTGATAAAAGATATCTAATCCGTCCGGGTTACCTAACCCTGGAGACGCCCATGTTAAATTCATGCATCCTCATTTACCTAACACTTCATTACACTGGCCAAGTAGGGATGATTGTTGTTGGATTCCTAAGCCCCATATTTTAATTATGTTTAAAAAAACCATTATCTTCAAGAACAGAGCGCATATACCAGATAGACAAAAATTATTTGCCAAATATCCAATATTTAAATTAACTCAATCTTATTACACCAGCTTTCTTTTATAAGCAATTTATGAATTATTCAGATGCAAGTTCTGTTTTTTTATTGACTAGTTTTTTATTTAAAGTTTGTTTTTGTTTGATTATTTTGACTCAATTAATTACACTTATTATGAATTTTTCGTTTTAATTATGGTTAATGGATTTTTTTTCTTATAATGGAAGTTTTCAAAATAAGCAAATTCCTAATAAGTAACATCCAATGTACTTTTTCATTACAATTCGTTTAAGTATTTATAAAAATCCTCAAAAAACCCACCTCTCAATATTGTACCAAAACACTCTTTATCGTATTATTTTATAAACAAAACAAAATTCTCAACAATTAGTTCTACCATAGTTACCAGAACTCCTTTCTGCCTTTGTTAAAACTTCAAAAATATCTTTCGGTGAAGTACAATCCCAATATTGATATAGTTTTAAATATTTTCATTAAAAACAATTATCAAATTCTGATTCCTTGGCCTAAAATCTATACTGGTGCTAGTTTTCAACTTAATCACATGTTTAGTTAAACAGTAACTTGTAAAATAAAAACTACAGTGAAATCAAAATGGCCGCCAAACAAGCAATACCGCTAAAAATAGCAGAGTTTAAAGTAACAATATCTCCAAAACCTATTCAATATCAGTGCTAAAATTTTGCAAGGTAATCTATGTTATATAGGTGACCATTTTGACAAAGTATGAAGGAAATCTGAGATGGTGGGTTACAAACTTTAAAAATTTGTCCCACTTTCCCCATGGAATACCTCTATCTAAAAAAGCATATTTTTAAAGTAAACGGTTTTTTTTATAAAAAAACTCAGTTTTGGATAAAAATGGTTGTTATAAATTAATAACAGATCACCAATTTTTTTCAAGTCTTTTTTATGCATTTTTTGGCGCTTGGATGTTTGTCTTTTTAGCAAATCCTTAAAAAATCTTCGCATAAATTTTAGCATAATGCAGTCAATTTCTAATGTGATGACGATGATTTAATACTCCCTTAAAATCAAAAACTGTTCTAGTTATAAAATCATCAGTTTCGTATTTAAATGTATGAAAAACAAACAATAAAAAATTATAAAAAGATATTTTTCTTGACTATATTGGTGAATGCTTAGTCAAATTAAAGGAGCACTTATGCCCCCCCTCCCCCTCCTTTCTTTTCTAATAAAAATCTAAAAACGTGTAAATAACTTTAAAAAAATCTTTTGAAGTAAATATTTAATTAATTGCAGATACAGTCATAAAATACTCAAAAACTTTTATTAAGGACCAAAAAGTTGATTATGACTTTCTTTATAAATATTGTCTTGGCTTTTAATAAGATTCAAATAACTATATTTTATAAATGAAACTATTTTATAAATCATTTTTAACAATAAATACCAGTGAAGGTAAGCTAAATCAAAAATTTTTTAACAAGTCACAACTCTTGCAGTATGTTTTGGGTAAGTCACAGCAATTGCAGTAATTTTTTTTGATTAGAGCAGAATAACAAAATATATCTTACTTAAAATAAACAGTTAAAATATTTTAAAAATATAATTAGTTGTTAAAAAAAATAATAATTTGTAACAAACTTTAAAACTTTAAACAGATGAAAACTTTGTGGTGTTATCCAATTAATAAAATTAAAAATTGCAACTTTAACAGTTGATACATATACTGCTCTTAAGAGCTTGTATGTAAGAATCTTGTGCTATCTACTAAAATTCATTCACGCGTTACTTCTGCTAATTTATTGAAATATTGCAGTATATGAACGCTGGAACTTTCTTAAACAGCTTTCTTAAATTATTACAGGTTTTGAGATAATTTCATATAATATATTAGCAGAAGCTAAAATTGATTTCCCACTAATATGTTAAGAAAACCTTAAAAAATCATGGAATATAATTAGTAAAATCATATTTTACTTTAATTAGGAAAACTTCATACATAAATGTAAACAAGAATACTATTGCAAAACATACCCGAAGAATATCCACCGTCGATAAAGATTTTTTGAATTCAGACTATAGGCATGGTAATTCAACATATATTGCATATTGAAAAAATATTATTAACATACATATTAAAAATTATTATTGTGTTCATTAAATTAAATACCGAACCATCTTTTAAAAAAAAAAGTCAACATTTAATAACATGCGTGTTCGACTTATAGGTTCAAAACTTGATGGCAGTTTATCACAACAATAAAGTGTAGTGATGCATATATATATATATATGTATATATATATATATATATATATATATATATATATATATATATATATATATATATATATATATATATACATATATATACATAGCATGTATATATATATATATACATATCATGTATATATATATAAATAGTATGTATATATATAAACATTTTCAAAATTATTTTTTGTTTTTTTATGGTTCCATTTTTTATTAGCACCCACATCTGCTTAAACTATTAAAGTTGCACTTTATAATTTAATTAATTGAATAACAACACAAAGTTTTCACCTGTTTAAAGTTTTAAAGTTTGTTATAATCAATTTGTTTTCAACTACTTATTACTTTTTTTAAATAATTTAACAGTTATGTATATTGTGATATTCTGCTCTATTAAAAAAAAATAACTGCAATGGTTGTGACTTGCTTAAAACATACTGCAAGTGTTGTGACTTATTAAAAATATTTGATCTAGCTCACCATTACTAGCGTCTATTTTTAAAAATGATTATTATAATAGTTTCATTTATAGAATAAAAATATTAAAAAAACTATTATATAAAGTAATTATACATACGTTTTAAATAAATGCAGTGTATATGTGTGAAACAAAGATTATATATTTTCAATTTAAGAATTTTTTTAATTATGTAATTATATATTTAAAATATCTATATGTGTATATATATATATATATATATATATATATATATATATATATATATATATATATATATATATATATAAATATATATATACATATATATATATATATATATATATATATATATATATATATATATATATATATATATATATATATATATATATATATATATATATATATATATATATATATATATATATATCCAAAGTTTCTCTTCAGCACGAAATGAGTAAATATTCTTATAAATAAGACATTTTTTTTAATTTTTATTAAAACTATTTGTAAAATAATATTTACAAAATAAATGATTACAACAAAAATTATAAAAATATCTTATTTACTAGAATATATATATATATATATATATATATATATATATATATATATATATACATATATATATATATATATATATATATATATATATATATATATATATATATATATATATTTATATATATATATATATGTATATATATATATATATATTTATATATATATATATATATATATATATATATATATATATATATATATGTATATATATATATATATATGTATATATATATATATATGTATATATATATATATATGTATATATATATATATGTATATATATAAACGACATATAGGGCCCTTAAAAAATGTTTAAAAAACGGTTTTTAAAAAAAAGGTTCGCTCATTGTTTCATATGAATGTTTTTGAAACTGATAAAAAACGTTTTTACGGGACCATTAAAAAATGTTCGCAAAATGTTTTGGCCGTAGCAAAATTTATTACAATTAGATGACAGTCTGACATCTTTTGTAAGTGGCGTAGCAACATATTTAGCGCTTGGAGCGAGAAAAATTGATGCTCATCATATTTTCTTAAAGTAAGTTAAGAAAAGTAAAAAAAAAATAGTTTTGTCAAAAATCATAGAGTTTATATACAATATGGAATAGAAAGGCCTAATAGGCTCCTAATGCCCAATTTAATGATACCAAAATGATTAGTTGGCAATCTTGATGCTAACATTCAAGAAGGAAAGCAAAGCGAAGGCTCAGGTTAGCAATCCTGAATCAAAATATCATTCAATATTTCACATCTTATTTTACAATATTTACAGTATTTGCTTTATCACTACGCCCCGACGCGCTTTTATCAGCAAACGTGTACAATCATTAAAATGTAAACATAAAATTACTTTGTACCAAATAAAAAACAAATACAAATTGTTCAAGTATGTTAAGATCATTAACTAATCTGTAATAAAAAAAAATTGTAAAAATAAAAGATAAAAAAATGATGATAATAATAATAATAATAACTAGCAGTAAGCTACCCGTAATACGGGTTAGTAATAAATAAATAACAATTTGACTTGATATATTATCTGAAAAATATAAAATACAAATTAAGCTATTTAGGCTGCTATTGTCCCGGTCTTTACGCTGAAGAACGCTATAAAAGTTTTTATTAGTTTAGCATTGTGCTCTCCTCCATAAAAATTGGGACAATAGCTGCCTTAATCTTTTTTGGTCTTGGCATTTAGTAAAGATCGCGTAACATTAAATATTAGGTTGTTTTAATAACAATATTTCCAGAGAAGGAAAGTCAAGTACAACTTACCAATACCAAAAGAAAAAAAAAGATGATCTCAAACTACAAAAGCATTATTATACAGATTTGTTATTGTATTTTAGAATAAGTAAGTTATAATAAAGGGAAGCATTATTTTTTATATTTTTATTGTGTTCATGAATTAGCGACTCGTAGAAAATTTCTTAAACATGGTCAAAATCAATTATGGTAACAAAAAAAACATTAGAGATAGTAATAACAGAGTGTTCCAATAGTGATCTCCTCTATTAATAAACTTTTGTTAAACAGAGGAGATAGACTGTGTTTTAAAGACACTGCGTTAAAAAAAATTTACGATAAGTTATTATATTAATAAATTAGTTATTGTTTTTAATAGCATCAGCAAAAAATATATATTAGCTCAAAATAGCTATAGCACAACTAACCATTAAAAAATGCTTTTTATTGTTATCACGAAACAAAATTTTTTTTACCTCAATAGTTTAGAATCCCAATTTCTTCTTAACTGTGAATAATGATTAACACAGTAAATTTCATATCATATGAACTTACTAAATTAAAACCATGTTTCAACAGTAAGTAAACTAATAAAGCAATGACAACTAAAAAAAAAAAAAAAAATACGATTATGTTTGAACTTCAAAAAATATATTTTATTTTAGGATAATCATAATCAGTTATTTGAAAATATAATAAAATTTGGTTCGTAAAAAAATGTGGTGACTTATATTAGAACTAAAATATATATAACAAATCTAATAGTCTAATTTTTTACAGTTATAAAAAAAGTTATTATAATAATCTTTACCTTATCAGTCGTGATATCGTAGATTATCTGAAAGTGATGTGAAACAAAGTTGAGTATAATAAAACGTAGATATACGTAAGGCTCAATTTTAATTAAAATATAAATTATAGCACTTATCTGATGGGTCCAAGAAATTATAATTGGTAACTTTTAAACGAGAAAAAAAAAAAATTTGAAAATAGATTTGTGTACTTTTTTTCTTCCAACAAACCATTATAGCGGTTGCAGGCAAAATTAATAAAAAGATTTACCAGGTCTTTTAATTACTTTAAGTTTTTAATTGTGACCATTTTAATTGTGACCATTTTAATTGTGACCATTTTAATTGTGACCATGTGACATTTTCATAGAATGTTTTTAAGACTTCCTAAGTAAATAGAAAACTATAAAGCACCCTGGTCTAACATGATTGTTACCGAGGTTGCCGACATCTTTATGTAAGGCATCATATTGCATGCTTCTCAGATTGCTTTGGTTATTTCTATCAAAGCAAAACATTGCTCTTCAATTTTAACAAATGCATCCGCAGCATATTGCTGAAATAGTTTCTTGCCATGATTTAACATGATTTCTAATCAATGTTGCATGTTCAGGGATGCGAACCAATTCTGCTATTTCTTGGAAAAAAGTGAATAGGATCTAAGTTAGCTGACATACTCAATATAACTTCTAAATGATCTTTTGGGTAAATAACTTCCCTGGAAGCAGGTGGAACACCATCTTCTCCAACGAATACAACTGTAACTTCACTAACTATAGTTTGCAAATAAAACATTAAATTATGTAAGCAAAGTTGATTGCGATGTTATTGCTTTCTTAAATTTACTGCTGCAAGTGGGTGAGAAATAATCAGTTGATAATGTTGGGGAAATATCTTGATCTGGCCTAAGATTACCTACACAATGAAAATCTTTACCACATATTTTAAAACATGGCGACCTATGATTCATACATTAAACCACATTATCAGTAAATAAAGCAAAACAAAGACAGGCATATTAAATACTAAAATATTTTAAAAAATTGATATTGGAATTATGATGTATATAACTTCCTGTAAGTATTTGTAAGTCTTGCAAAGATTGCAGAAATAGTGAAAATGGAAGCAAAACTACCTTTCTATTATAGCAATATAAAAAATGTGCTTCATCAAGAAATTTTTCAGCACAGCAATGCTGACATATCTGATTCATTTCTCCTAAATAATTATTATCTAGAATAATATCACTTCCTGTTATACAACACATTTTTTTTGTCTAACAACATTTCTTAAAATTTAATGTGATTACTACTTTCAACTCATCTGCCCATGATGTTCTAATTTAGGTATAAACTAATTTTTTTTACCGAGCAGCATTTCTTACAGTTTGATGACAATTAATTTCAGCTTGCCTAATCATTTCATTACATTATAAATTATTTTTAAGTTGATAGTATTTCTTCTAATAACTTATTTAAGCCTAATATTGACCATCCAAAAAAAAAAGAGAAAAGAAATTAAATAAAAATTACAAAAATAGTCTTAAGTGATAAACATATCTATAAAAAGAAAAATCAACAAAAACCTGCAATCCTAATAACAAAGATATTTTTTAGTAATAAAAACAAAAACACAATGTTGAATCTTACTTAGTTTCTCATCTATAAAACAGTTTTATTTAACTACTTAAAAGGAAAGAAAAAAAAAAAAAATATATCAAAATGCCTTATGTTAAGCAATGTATTTAAAAAAAAAAAAAAATCAAATGCAATTAAATAAAAATTACAAAAATAGTCTTAAGTGATAAACATATCTATAAAAAGAAAAATCAACAAAAACCTGCAATCCTAATAACAAAGATATTTTTTAGTAATAAAAACAAAAACACAATGTTGAATCTTACTTAGTTTCTCATCTATAAAACAGTTTTATTTAACTACTTAAAAGGAAAGAAAAAAAAAAAAATATATCAAAATGCCTTATGTTAAGCAATGTATTTAAAAAAAAAAAAAAATCAAATGCAATTACTTTAGAACATATATGATATATAAACCTCTAGAATTTAACTCATTAGCTTAACCACTGGTTTACCATCGAGGTCAAAAGTAAATAAACAAAAATTAAAACAATTTATTACATTTATTACTCAAAATAAAAACCTCTAACAATTTAATTTAGGATTTATAATATCGATTTTTTTTTTGGCAATGTCAGTTAGTATATTTTTATCTAAAGTAATAAAAAAAAATGGAACCATTTAAGAACAAATTTAAAAATCTAAATATATATTCGGATACCTTAAAAAGAAGCATAGCACAACATTCTTTTGACAACTTCCAACATAATTTTTTTTACTTTCTACTACTTTTTTTCTATTTTACTATTTTACTATTTTCTATATCTTATTTTTTTTTTATCTAAAAGAAAATATACATATATATACAGAGAAATATAAAACATAATGAAATAAGCGCAAATTTATGTAAATACACTTACATAACCACAAATAATAGTCTTAATTTATTTAAAGAAAAGGAAACAGGCTATAAAAATTAGAAAAATACGAATAACCAACAACAAACAAACATTTATTTAAATTTTTATTGTAAAATCAAACAATTAACAACATCAATTCCACTTGCAACTAAAAATGTATCAGCTCTAATCGCCTTGTAGACCTTGCTTGAAAGACCGTGTGGAGTAAAGTAACGCTTTTAGAAAAGCCTAGAAAGTTCTTTATTAAAAACGAAAGTGGAACGACACTACTATTAAATTAACGTATTCATATTAAGATTAAATATAGAAAAACAAACATATAATAACACAATTATATCCTAAACCACAATTCCTTAATGCAAGAGAAGTTATTATGCATTTATTGAAAAGCCAGAAACATTTTTTTTAAAGATCAATGGTTTTAACAGTTTTATAGATAAAGTTTACTTATAACAAAATGTTGTCATGGCTATTATCCCAATTATTCAAAGCATGTGAAAGCATGAAACTACCCATAAATATCTTTTAACGCTAGAACCCATCTAAGAATCATAGTAACCTATACTTTCAATATTAACACGATAACAGTATAACATGAAGCTTTGAATTTAAAAGTACAATTTAAAAAATGATTACAATAAATTAATTACTTAATAAAATTTTAAAGGATTTTACATTACCTATCATTTCAAGCTACTAAACATTATCTACATAATGTCTACTTAAACATTTTTAACTCGTACCATGAAAGGTCGTGACTTCTTCAATAAAACACTTGGTTAAGAAAAGTCTGGAAACTACTTAAAAACTAAGAAATAGTGTATTTTACAGAATACAAAACCGTAACTAATATGGAACAACAGGCGTAACTATGCGCACTAATATTAATAATATTCACTGTACTATTTATATTAAGAAACAAAAGCAGTGAGTTCTAGTAATGAAACTATCTATTAATCATTTTTAACAACACACACTAACATAAAGATAAGCCAAAGGTAACAACATTACGCAAAAAATTATCAAAGATAATGTTATGTATTTTCAGAATAGCTATATTGAAGGCTAGACAACACTTAGACCTAAAGCAGTAACACTGCTTGACTGGTGAAGTTAAAGAATCTTGCTCGAGATCTATATCTTAAATATATTGTGTTTTATAGTTATACTAACTATAAAACATAATAATATTTTTAATGTTATATAACATATATAAAAACACCTCATTTAACAATCATGTACACATTAGATAAAATACATTTCATACTATTATAAAAACACATTTATATAAACACATTTATAAAACAACTATATAACATATATCACCACATACACGTATTTATCAAAAACTTTTTAACTTTGAGCATAATATAAACATATACGCAAACCTTTAACAACTATAAAACAACATTTATTAGCATCAATTATTTTTAATGTAACAAAGAATGCAGACTACAATTCACAACATTGTAATGAAAAAGATGAAACCATTTAAGAACAAAATTTAAAATTTCTTATAAATGTGTATTCAGATACCTTAAAATGAAGCATAACACAACATTCTTTTGACAAATTCCAGAAGAATTTTTTTTAATTTTTCTATTCCTTATTATTTTTCCTTAGAAAATAAAATATACATATAGATATAAAGAAATATAAAATAGATTGAAATAAACGCAAACTTATGTATATAAACTAACATGACCACAAACAACAGTCTTATTTTATTTAACTTTTCATTTTAAATACATAAATAAGATTTTATTCTCATTATTCTTTCTACAAAAAATAATCTTTATCTATAAATAAGAAAATGAATTTAACTTACTAAAAAAGCCGTCAGCTCTTCTTAACTGCTCTAGAAATTAAAAAACAATACTTGCATAAAATGTTCTAAAAAAACTTACGACAAAACTGAAACAGTTTACTAAAAAAGAAACATTGTACTAAAAAAACTATTTTACCAGTCATTTTAGTTCTAACTTCGTTTAAAAAATGAAAACAGGCTATAAAAATTAGAAAAATAAAAATAACCAACAACAAACAAACAATTATTCATATTTTTTTAAACAATGAACATCAATTCTTCTTGAAAATAAAAATATATCAGCTATAATTTGCTTGCTGACCTTACTCGAAAGACCGCATGGAACATGTAACCGCGCTAAAAAAAGTCTAGAAACTACTTAAAAACTAAGAAATAGTGTATTTTACAAAATACAGAACCGTAATTAACAATACGAACAACAGGCGTAACTATACGCACTAATAATATTCATTGCGCTATTAATATTTAAATTACACCTAAAAAGTTATCTCACAAAAATGTGATAATCTATGCACAAGAAGTTAAAAAAAATACGCAAATTATAAATGAGATGTCCATGAATTTTAATACTTTTTTATTAGATTTTAATTGGGATGACCTCCTTGATATTGTACACACATACAAGGCATATGATAAGTTTATTGTTATCAACAACTTTATAATGCGGTTTTTCCTGTAGTTACAAAATGTGTGAAAAAAAAAAACGTTATTAAATGCATGGAATACGCCTGGAATTTGAAAGTCGTCAAAAAAATGCAACGTATATATAAAATAAGTTTCTCAAAAAAAAAATTTCAAGAATGAAACAAATTACAAAAACTATAAACGTGTTTTTGAGATGGTTATTAAAAAGTCATAGAAATATTACTATGCCGAGCATTTAATAAAACATAAAAATGATCCAAAAAATACTTGAAACATAATTAAGAAAGTAATTGGCACAAAGCAAACTGACGGAAATAGTCTTCCTATAAATCTAAACATTGCTATTACAATTAAATCTTTAATTGCTGAAGCACTTAACCAATATTTTGTCAGTGTAAGTTCCACTTTAGCGTTGAAAATAGAAACTACTGAAGTAAACTTTGAATCATGTTTTATTCCTAGTAAGACCTCTAAGATGGATTATTATGAAATTGCTGAAAAGGAACTCTTAGATGCTATGTATCTTTTAAAACTAAACAAAAGTGTGGGGTATTATAATATTAGTATTAATGTAATTAAAAAATCGATAAAATACTTAACAATCTGTTATTTTCAGGATTAGAAATATATAAAATATTTCTAATCCTGAAAATAACAGAACAATATCAATTTTTGTTGCTTCTCGAAAATCTTAGAGCGAACTATGTATAACCAAATTTTAACTATTCTAAATTTAAATAATATTTTGTATAATAAACAGTTTGGATCTCAGCCAGGGTATTCAACTGACCACGCCATTATTAATATTGTTCACGATATATTTAAAGCATTTGACGAAAGTCAGTTTACCCTCGGAGTTTTTATAGATCTTAGCAAAGTCTTTGATACAGTAGACCATAACATTCTTATAAAAAAACTTAAAAGTTATGGAATTAAAAGCACATATTTAAAATGGCTCAAAAGCAATAGAAAACAATACATAGCACACGAAGAAGGAAAAACTGATTACTTGACTTTACCTTGCGGTGCTCCTCAAGGTTCAATTCTGGCTCCACTGTTGTTCATTATTTATGTAAACGACTTCCATAAGTTTTTAAACATTTTAAATTCAGTTTTAATTGCAGATGACAATAATTTATTTTATTCTAATGGAAATGTCAACCTTTTATTTAAAATAGTAAATAAGAAATTTTTAAGTCTAGCAAAAGGCAAACAAGTTGTCCTTAATTTTAAATAAAACTAACTATTCTTTTTTTCATAGAACTCACAAGAGAGAAAATATTCCATTAAAACTCCGTGATCTTTACATTGGTAACTCTGAAATAGATAGAGTCATTATTAAAGTTTTTAGGAGTGATACTTGACAAAATTCTGACATCGAGAGAACACATATGAACGTTAGAAGATAAAATTTTAAAAACTATTGGCATTCTATACAAAGCTAAGCAGTTCTTTAACCAAAACTGTTTAAAAATCTTATATTTCTCCCTCATACATTGTTATATAAACTATGCAAATATTGCATGGTGCAGCTCTAATGTAAGTAAAGTTAAAAAATTGCTTAGTAGACAAAAACAAGCTGTCAGAATTATTTCAGGTGCAGGTCGTTTTACACATTCTAAGGAACTATTTAAAAATCATTAAATATTTAATGTTTTTCAGTTGAACCTTTAACAAATTCTTATATTTATGTACAAATTTCATAATAAAGTAACTCCTATATTATTTAATACACTTTTCAATAAATTTAACCACGAGTACCGTACAAGATTTTCAAATTACAATTATGAGCAACCTTAAACGCACTATTTGGTTACTAAATTTTTTATTGCCATCAGAGGTCCTAAACTATGGAACACATTATTAAATAACATGCTAAAAAATTGTTCTTCACTTTTTCTATTCAAACAAAAACTCAAACAAATATTTTTTAACGATGTTAATGAATTAAAATATTATTAAGAATCTTTTTTTCGTCTTCTTTTATCTTCTTTTTTTTATTTTCTTTTTAACTTTTTCATTGCTTTCTTAACAATTATCTTAATAGCTGGTCTTTAATTTAAATTTTCCATAAATTCATCTACTAACATATTTTTAAGTTTTAGGTTTTATTATTATTTTTTTTTTAAGTTTTAAGTTTTATTATTTTTACTTTTTATCTTTTTTTTAACGATTTTCTTTTAATTATTAATTAATTACTAATCTTAACATACTTGTAAAATTTGTATTAATTTTTTATATGGTACAAAGTAAATTTATGTTTATATTTTAATGATTGTACACGCTTGCTGATGAAAGCAAGTCGGGGCGTAGTGAAAAGGATAATATTTTCTTCTTTTAGCCCCGGTCATGTAAATTTTATTTATATTAAGCGGCAGTGTATTCTTTTATTAATGACGAAATAAAAGAAAATGAAAATAATATAAATATATATATATATATATATATATATATATATATATATATATATATATATATATATATATATATATATATATATATATATAAATGTATATATATATATATATATATATATATATATATATATATACATGTATATATATATATATATATATATATATATATATATATATATATATATATATATACATGTTTATATACATATATATATATATATATATATATATATATATATATATATATATATATATATATATATATATATCTGTGTGTGTGTGTGTGTGTGTGTGTGTGTATGGATATAAATTAATAGAAAATCACTTAAAAAAATCGTTTTTTCATTTCACACTGTATTTTATTAATAAAGACTCATCAAATATTAGATTTCTGATGTGTCTTTTTGATGAAACACAGTGTAAACTAAAAATAAAAATTTTGTTAAGTGATTTTCTACTAATTTATAATTGCTCTGTTCTTTTAAGAGCAATGAGCATTCTATTTTGTAGAATACATTTTAAAGATGTTTAAATACATATCTATACATATGTACATATATATATATATATATATATATATATATATATATATATATATATATATATATATATATATATATATTATATATATATATATATATATATATATATATATATATATATATATATATATATATATATATATATATATATATATAAGTCATTTTCTTGTTATACGATACGATGTTATTAAAATTCAATAAATACGGCTGCGTATAAACTTTTTTGAAAAAAATATATTCGTTTTTATTTCAATATATGTTATTCGATATTTCGCTGATCTATTGAGATCAGCGTCATCAGTTATAATAAAAATTGTTATAAAGAAATCCGTAAACTTATTGCCGGGACTTAACACAACAAAATATAGATGGAGGAGGAGATAACATAAACAACAGTATGTTTGTTATCAAGAAGGTTACTTTTTGAAATAGAGTGCAGATTTTTGGGAAATCCGTTAACTACTCTTTTTTTGTAATTTGTTGAACATTTAGTAACACAACACTGAACACTTAACAATTGAACACTGAAAGCAAATATCTTTCAAAGATCATATTTAAGGATATTAAAAATTTTTTTCCACAATCTTTATACTGATATCAATTCAAATGTTGGAATTACTAAAAAAAATTTTGTTAAAAGAAAAAAGGAAATTTCTATTGATGTGCAACAATTAGTATTTTAATTTATCATCATTTTTTAAATCAATTTATTTTATTATGTATATGCATGTATTATGTTATTGTATGTGTTATGTATATGTATGTATTATGTAAATGTATGTATTATTTATACTTATGTATTATGTATATGTATGTATTATGTATATATATGTATTATGTATATAATATGTATTATGTATATGTATGCATTACGTATATGTATGTATTATGTATATGCATGTATTATAATAATATTAGTATTATTATTTACTTCAGAATACAACGTCACCATTGGCGATAATTTTTTACAGTAGCATTATCATTATTATGTAACTATATGTGTGTATGTAATAAGTTATGTATTTAATAACACAAAGCATGTTACTAATGAGACTTATGAGCATTCCAAATTATGCCAAGGTACGTTTGACTGGTTAAGCCTGAAAACTATATCAGTTGCTCCAAAAAATCATATTCGGAAAATTCGAGAATCCCTGGAATTAAACAAAGCTAAAGTTCGACAATCGTTAGGAAGTGGCGAAAATGTTCTTAATAAGGATGATGGTGATAAGGTCACAATAAAAGCTTGGGAGCCGTTTTTTATTAGATTATCTGACGTCAAAATTTAATCCTATTTTGAATTATACCGATTTTCTTGGTAGCGATTTTTATTATACCTGATGACGCTGATCACAATAGATCAGCGACATATCGAATAATATATTTTGAAATAAAAACAAATATATTTTTATATTTGTTTTTATTTCAATATATATTATTCGTTTTTGAATAATATATTAAGTTTATACGCAGCCGTATTTATTGAACTTTAAGAACATTGTATCGTATAACAAGAAAATGAATTTCAAAGATTGTACAACTACTTTTTACAGCAAAAAGAATTACGATGTTACCAAAAGATTACAAGATACGATATGCTAAGTGCCTATCAAATAACATCACTCCAAAATCTTTTCAAAATAAAACTCCAATATATACTAAAAAAGCAAAGAACATAATGAAGGAATACAGAAAAAAGCTGTAAGTTTATGCTCGTAAAGAAACAAGATAAATTGAAGGAACAAAAAAAGAAAGAATCAGCATGAAAATACAAATCTGCTGCTAAAAATAATGATCAAGACAACAATATGAATTGAAAGCAACTTGTGATGATCCAAAGCAATTAAAGTTAACGGTAGGTTTCACGTCAGTGCAAGTACCACAAATACAGAGAAAAGCCGGGACATCATTTACAGCAACAGAGAATGTTGAATTGATATCAATATTTATTATGAATATCAGAAGTAAGCCTATTATTAAAACAGAGCTAATAACAGAGGATAGTGACCAACCATCTGTACAAAAAGCAGACAATAATCAAGATGTCATAATTGCAGCAGATAAAGGAGCAGAACTACAATATTCAGACACATTCTAAAACTGAAACATTACTGAAACTGAGAGAGTGCCTGAAGAAATGGGAAACTATTAAGTGCCTGTAAATGCAGCGGTGGACCAATATCTAGCAGAAAAGATTATTCAGAAGTAACCAGACAGCGTTGTAAATGTCAATGAAAATGATCCAAATAAATTTCATGAGCTGAAAATTGCAAAGACGATTAATAAAAAGCAATTTTATGTATTTGGGCCAAATCAGCCAACAAAACATTCAAGGTTATCTAAGTATTACACTGAATCGGTTAAAGTTAATGGCATTGAAATTGTGCAGAAAAGGTCATCAAAAGGTCTAACTCACTCTCTACTATTGTTTGTTTATGCTTTGGATCAAGATAGGATACAAATTCCTTGCGTGATGGGTTTGATAATTGTTCAAACTCACAAGTTCAAAGTCACATCATAACAAAGCATTGCACCAAGAAAAAGTATTGAAATGCTGCTGAAGTTATGGTCTATGCATTTTCAGACTCATCAATTGATAAAATATTAAATATTGAAACCATGAGACATCTGAATGAAAAACGAAAAAAAGCAGAGAAACTGCATCAATACTTAATACAAGTTATTGATGCTATTTGGTATTTGATCGCAGAGAGTATTTCTTTACGTGGAAATAAGGAACCCTACTTTTACAATGACTCTGAAAAAAGTAAAATCTTTCAATGTGTCGCGGGTAAGTTTCTTAAGTTTGTTAAATTTAATTAAAACATTTCAAATGTTCGCACTACTCAAAAACAATCTGCTGGAAGGGGTGCTAGAATTACGCCTTTATCTGATTATACAAAAAACAAGCTAATTCATACTATGACATAGATAGCCCAGATGGGTATTTCAGAAGAGGTAAATAACTCAGTATTCTTTTCAACATCGACTAATGGCACCAATAATATTAAACTCTGTGAGCAAATTTCTATTGTATTGCGTTATGTTACGCTTGTGGCCGTTGTAAAGGAATATCTGATTTCAATGGTTGAAACTGAGAGAACTACTGGTGAAAGAATGAGTGAAAAAATCAACGATGAAATTAAATTAATTAACGTAGATATTTAAATGTGTGTAGATATGGTTTTATAGTTATAATAGAAATTTTCTTTTTAAATTTTTTTTATAAACAATGCATTATGACCTGTTTGCCAGGTAATATTCAATCCAAAATAAATTTTTATTCAGCCTCAAAGGCCTTTGACATATTATTAAAAACTTCAAAGTTAAAATCGTCACTATTGAATGCATCTGATACATAAATAACCAGTTCGACTACAGCATGATTAATTGAAATATTTTTCTTAAAACGTAATTGTTTATTGTACTGCAAAATGCTTAAAATTGAATAACTGTAAAATCTATTGTACATAATAAAAAACCTTTTTTTAAAATAAAATTTCAAAAAAATTGAGAATATAGAGGAGATTATTATGAAATTGACAATTGCGCTCCTTTACTTAACCCCTTCCTTTCAAAACCCGTGACTTCGGCCATGAAATTGGCGATTGTGCCCCTTCATTTCGAAACCTGTGTCGTTGGTCATGAAATAAATTATAGCCAAATTAAATGTATTTATCTCTGCAATTGTTTTACATAAAAAACTTATATTGAAGAAAATTTTGAATGGTATTTTATTCACAATTGAATTGAATGGAATTCAATTCGATTGCTTAAAGGACTGGAAATAATCCTCAATTATGCTATATTGATAACAAATGTACTTTAAAAAATAAAACTTACAAAATTTATTTTCTAAATTTAAATAAAATACATAACAAATGTTCAAACAGAAAGTATATGCATTATAAAAATTATGACAAATATATATGTGTATATTTTTATAAATACTGTTAATATTCTTAAATAAATAAAAGTATCGATTTACTAATATATTAATCTTTTTGCGCAACAAACTTACTTACTCCATATGTTGGTAGGCAACTACAACTTCTCTAACCTTTAAAACAAATAAGCGCACGCCTAAATGCTGATCGCAATTTTTTTCTTCCTCCATATATAAAATTTCTCTTTTTACTTTTTTGCATTTATCTGCGTACGAAGAGTCCGCTAGTGTTACTTCCATAACTTTTTTGGGAATAGTTACTTTCCCTATTAGATCGGGGACTTCAACAAATTCTGTTTCACAAACTGGCGTTTTTTTTGTAAATGTATGCATTTCATGTTTATGATTAGTTTTAGAAACATGTTGTACTGTTGAATTAAAAACAGAGTAGTTTTCAAGAGTTATTTTTAATGCCCGCCGAAGATCTTGATGCTCGCGGATGCGGCATGGTATGGAGATAAGTGGTATTGCTTGTAGCACTGCTACCTAAAAGTAAGAATAAACTGTAAACATAAAACTTTATTTTAAAATTGTATAAAAAATTATGATAACTTTTTTGCATTATTTATAAATACCTATTAGTTCATAACTAATAATTTGTTACAAAGTTTATCAACCTAATAGTCGAGTTAACATTTACTTAAAATTTAATTTAAACATTTTGAAAAACTATAAAAAAATGAAAAGAGTGTATTAAGCAACCAAGGAGTAGCATAAAAAACAGAAAAATCAATAGCATTTTCAATATATTGATATAACTTATTTAATAAAAGTATTAATTTGTTAATTCTTTTAATTTTGTTGTAAAGCAGATTATATTTTATGCAGGTAATACTTGCAAAATTGCTAGAACTTAACCAGTAAAATACCAAAACAACCATAATCGAGAACTTGTCGATGTAATAACGAATATATTTGTATTTAATATATTGACCTTTCTATGGAACTTTTCCTTTCCATATTTGAAACGCATTACAGGTTTTTTAAAAAAGCTGTTGCAATGCATAATGGTAATTTCGTAATTCCAGCGAAATTCCATTACATATGAAAAATTTTAAAGCCACCTTAAAATACTATGGGGAAAATATTAATAAATTTTAAATAAAAGTTTGTTTTATTCTTTTTTCCATTTAAAGTAATTTTATTATTTTTTTTAACCTAAAATATAATCAAGAGTGTTTAAAAGGATTGATAACTAAGTTGATAGGCAAACTTCTACAGCCGAACCAAGCACTTATAAGTCTCCAAAAAAAATTTAGAAACTTTGCTTGGATCTATTTTAACCAGAACCAATGCGATTTCTTTTCAAGTCATAAAGTTTAAAGCGGCGCAATCACAAATTTGCCCTTCAAAAACTAAATTCTCTAAAAGTTGCTTTTTTATTTGAAACCTGTAAAGCATTTTATGCTTAGCAAATAAAAGTTTGTTCCTAGTGATAATCTGTATAATCAATTAGAATATAATTATTGTAAAAGAATGTTAGATATTTCAATAATTAAGTTTTAACAAACGTTTACTAAATTAAAACAACTAAATTTACTAAAATAAAACAACTTATTTCGATCAGATAAATATTAATTACCTGGTCAGAACATTCTTATTATGCATACGACTTCTTAAAGACGTGTAAAAGACGATTATAAATGTAAACGTTTTTAAAACATTAAGTGTTCAATTGGTTATTTGCTTCAAAAAAGGCGCAATTCTGGTAAATAATTTTATAACTATTTTTTAAAATGTTAAATGATGAGACATATTTTAGCCTCTGTTTCAGGTAATATAATACCAATAATCGTAAACCTTTTCATTTTGTTACAATAAGAACTTTACGGACTATAAAAGACTGACGAAATAGTTGGTGTTGATTTCGACTAAGTCGACTAGTCAAAAGTTGAAAATAGTCGATTTTGAGAAATTGAATAGTCGATTTAAACGTCTACGGATTTTCTGCTAAAAGTCGATTTCGGTGGTTAGTAATCTTAACGTCCTTATACCTATTTATTCGATTCAATTACTCCATCTTTCATTTTAATTATTTATTCTTTAGTTTTTGTTTATTCAATTAAAATCAATAGCAGGTCCCCTTTCGACTTTTAAATGGAATCTAGTTTTTGTTTATTATGTTGTTATTTATAAGTCATCACGTGTTTGCAATATTCAAACCTAATTAAACTTTCGGTTTAGACTTCATCAATTTTTTTTTCTTTTAACTTTTTTATTCAATGATTGTGATTTTCAAAAACTCTTTTATAGAAGGTCGTTTCAAGTTGACGTCAGGGGCCCTTGGCCAAAGTTAAATTGTGCAGCTCAAAAATCTAAAGTTGTTTACACAATTCCGTTGCAAATATGATTGCATAGACCATTTAATATTTAGCAAGTATTTAAGACGGACCATTAGGGCTTGGAAATAAATTACTCAGTCGTTGGAGCGGCCCTGCTCTTATATTATTTTATTTCATTAATTTTTATTAATTTTTATTAAATACAAAATTTGGTTTTATATCTCTTACAAGCATACGTTTGAAACGTTAATGTTGCAAGAGTATATACATAACAAGTGTCATTGAAAATGACGAGTGTTGTTTTTCGGTTTTCACACTAGCTATCTATTTCTTTATTAACAACAATTACTTATTAGCTAAAAAATTTGACAAAGAGCTATAAAACTTTTTACTGTTTATAAAAAACGTTTTATATTTTCTTACTGTAAAATTGTGAAATACTAAAATTTATTACTTTATTAAAACTTTATTATTTTTGTCACAACTTCGACACTTTTTTTTTTCCATTTTTCGACTAAATTGACTTTAAGTCAATTTCAAAAATATATAAGTCAATTTTAGTCGACTTTAGAACTTATATAAGTCGGTTTTGTTGACAGTCGAAATATTTAAAAGTCCTAACAACACTAAACAGAATAACGACGTATTTATCTGATCGTAACAATAACAACAATATAAAAGTAATAAAAGTTGTAATTAAACACTTTTATCCATGAATGATCGAAATTTCAAAACTTCACTAACTTTCGAAAAAAAATTTGATAATATTCAAAAATTAGCATATCTTTTTTTGTAATAAAAATTATTTTGGTGATTCTTAACAATACGAAGATTAAATTTGATTATCTTATTTTTTTTAGGTGCGTCAAGAAGTCCTAACAGTCTTGTTACAGAGTACAGCGGAAGTGCATTTAACCAGGAAGTTCACGCCTCGTTCCTAAGGGGTTGTCCATAAATGTGTACGCTTTGTTTTTGTGAGCCGCTTCCACCCCCCTCATCCCCATTATTTTGAAATACGCTTTTATAAGTACCCGCCACCTCTATAAAAGTACCTATGCTTTTAACCTATTTATTTAACAATTTATGATATCTTTTTTAATTTAGTGTTCCCTTTATTTTCTAATTGACCTATTGCCCTTCCATCTCAAATACGCTATTTGAAGACCCTTTTATCTCCTCCGAGCATTCGTACTTTATTGTTAATCCCACACTGTGACGCGAAAATATGTTTAGAGCTCGTTTTGAACCTAGACTTCCTACTCATAAACCAAACGCTCGTAACACTGCGCCACGGTCACGCTAATAAATACTTTGCTCTTTTAGATACGGCCACACATTTAAAACTTTGCTTATTTTAGATTTTAGTGTAGTGTGCCTTTTTTCGAAGTGTTGCTTTGCAAAAGAATTATTTTTGGCTGCAAATAAATATTATCTAAACAACAATTATAAAAAATTGAAATAAACCAAAAAAGAAATTTAAAAATATTTTCTTGAAAATATTTCTCTGTTCTAAAATTTTCACTGCTAACTTATAGTTACTAAATGTTACTATAGTAACTAATAATTAAATTTATTTCAGATTTTGAAAAAAACTTGAAACAACTTTTATAAATGTTTTAAGCAAAAACGAGAGAAGTAACTTTTTTTTTACTTAAACATTTTGAAGGAAAATACAATAAAAGTAAAAAATAATTTACTCACCAATAGCGCATAAATTAAAAATGTTAATATCATTTTCAATAAAATGATATTAGTTAACAATAATGTTATCTTATTTTTTTGAGGCAGTAAATAATTTGTCTAGGCAATATGAAAAGTTTTTATACTTAGCCTCATTATATTGAGTTTTTTGACGTATCTCAAAAGATTCTATGCTTAAAATGCATAAAAGACAATAAATGACATATGTAAAGGTAAACTACATAGGAAAAATTTTTGCAAAAAAAACCATGGGAAAAAACGACTGATCTCTATAATAACCTAATTAAAGATATCAGTGGATAAAACATAACTAAACAGGGCTAATATTAAAATCTTTTGAAGTTATTTTTTTTCTTCTTTTTTTTTACATGAAGTTTATTCAAACGTATATCTGTGTTTATTACATTTTATATTAAAGCATCCCACTCAGTGGGCACAGGTACGTTTTTTAAACGTTTGGTAAACATTTATTGGTCGCTAGAGCGACGTTTGTAGAAGTAAAAGGCTCAAAAAACTTTCGAAAAATTTTTTAATTAGGAATTTTTTTATCAATTGAATAAATATTGTATGGGACCTTAAAAAAACCTTTGAATAAAGCTTTTTTGAAGCTAAAAACTACGAACTGCGCATGTGCAACTTTATTTGAAAATATATAGTATTGTCGGGAAAGTTGAAGTATTTTCCAGTTTTTCATAGAACTTTTACAACTGTAAAGAAAATTTTTTTAAATTAAACATTCATAAGTTTTTACTAAGTCTCTTACTAAGTCATATAGTTATACATAAATTCAATATATATATATATATATATGTATATATATATTTATATATATATATATATATACATATATATATATATATATATATATATATATATATATATATATATATACATATATATATATTTATATATATATATATATATATAAATATATATATATGTATATTGAATTTATTTTATTTTTTGATGTCATTTTAGAAAGTTTTGAGTTTTTTAAGGCACAAACTTTTTTATAGTTAAAGTTGAATGGTTTTGTGAGCGCAATTTGTAATATTCAACTTAAATTAATCATAACATCCGTAAAACTGATCCAATTTAGACGAATTTGGTATCAATTGAAAACTGAAAAAAAAAGAAACACTTTGTAAGTAGTTGGAGTAAATACCTATGATCGGGTTGGGGTTGGGGGAATGGGTTAGTGCCTCTTACACTGTCACCAAAAACTATATTGTAAAGAGAATGCAGTAAAAGAAAAAATAAGGTGTCAACACGAACTAATTGTTGTGTTCATTTATTTCATAAAAGTTAAAACTACAATAAAATCAAAGCCGCATAATGTTTTTGAAAGATAATTGGCTATGAAATTAGCATTTTTTTTAATATTAAACCAACGCTTAGTTTTCAGGATAACATAAGGTCTCCAGAGATTATATCAGCAGCAAGTTTGTATTTGAAATGTCACCATCCACTGCATCATTATCATAGGATTCATTACCTTTCCAGTATGCTACAACATAAATTTGCTTACCAATTTATACGTTCATTTTTTCAAGTTTACTAAAATAAAGAACTTCCTCTTGCATTTGTGAATTAAACCAAAAATGGCAAATATTTCTACCTACTACTGTATTTGATAGCATATCCGATAGGTCTAATAAGTGCTTAAACTCTAGTTCTTAAATTTCTGTTGATATATCTGACAAACTGTAGTTTTGAATTTGAATGGCCAATGCTTTTCTACTTTCATCCTCTTTTTTTTTGCTCCTTGGACCAATTTTTTCAAGCTTTTTTTTATAAATATTTTTATTTAACTCTTTCTTTTTTCTGGCTTCGCTTTATTGCTCAGTAGACAACTTTCATTTTCTCATCTTTATCTACTTGATCAAAGTAGTCACTTATGTTAGTTTTTATTGCAACTAATTTTGAAGACAAAAGTTATAAAGTAGACTTAGAAGCACAATGTTTAGCAGCACTGAACAAAGCCATGACTTATTCTTCAACAATATTATGAAACCTGGCTGTCTGCGTCTCTTCGTCTCTTTTATAAGTTGTTCTGTTTCTTCTATATTGAAAAATCTTTTATACTGTCTTTTTAAAACAGCAATAGTAGCTGATAAACAGGATGCAATTATTTGTTCATTTTCTTTGACTTTTAGGCACACCGAAGCTATTTCTTTAAAGATCTTAGGATTTACATGATGAAGATGTTTTAAAACATCTTTAACGAACTTTATCCCTTCAATATGACTTAAAGTTCTTGTAGCTGACTAATAACATAATGTTATCTATGGTCCTGTTCAAGTCTTTTCCAAAAGCCCTCAGACGCACGTTTCTTTTTTTGCCGTTTCATTAATAAAGTCTATTCTTAAACTACTTTGTAGTCCTCCTCATGGATTTATTCTGATGCTTAAAAAAGTAATTATTATGTTGTAGTGCTGGGTTAATATACCACATATATGAAACAAAATATGCAATCTGTTTCCTCTGTAACAGGGAACGAGTCCTTTGGAAAGTCTTATCTCATCTAAAAAGATTTTTAAACCTTTAGGATCTTCTTTGCCATCTTTGTATCGCATTTTATTTATTTGTAAAACTATATTACCAGCAAAACATTCATTCCCAAACAGCACTTCATTATGTGTTTCAATCATTTTTAATGCAGACCTGCCAGAGCTGGATTTTTTTTCAGGAGGGTGTAAGTGACAATTAATTTCATTAAAACTTTTCCTTATCAAGAATTTATTAGCTGAACAGTTGCATAATTAGTGGTAACGCGGTCGGTCATAGAGTTTATAATGTTTTCAATAATTTTTGAGCGGTTCTTTTAATAGTCATAATTACGGAAATCAAAATACAAAAGGCAAGTTGATCTATTGACGATAGAAAATGAGTTTGATAATCGTGTGCAGTACCACCTGACAAATGATCTAATGCTATAACATGACACTGTGTTTTGGTTGTAAAATGAATAGAGTTTATATGTACTCTTTCTTGAGTTGTTGTATTAAACCCAAAAGTAATATTGGCTGTAGAAATCGCTACATTCTAGTTCTATTAACAGTATTCTATTTCTACTAATTATATTCTATTATTCCGCGGAAATAATACATTCAAAAATATTGTAATAAGATTAACTTAATACTTAAATCAGAGCAGATAAATTTTTACCGAAGAAATGGTTAAAAAGTTTTTTTTGGGTGATATAATAATAATATATCGTAACGTAAAAACAATTTTCAAAGCGGCAAAAAATAAAGTTTAGAAGTAAAGCTTTCTCTACGGTTAAATTTAAAAGTAACTTTGACACCATATCTAGTAGAAATTATCTATATGTGCAATGCCTAAATATTTGAAAATTTTTGGAAACAAAACTGGTATACTTTTTGTGATACCTGGTCAACAATGGCATCATATATCATTAATCGGAGATGCCATCTTAATGTTATTTGACTTTTTTAAATGACAAATGTTCATTAGCAGTATTCTTTAACTTATCCAATTTGTATAGCAAGTTAATATTTTCATGTTCTAGACCCTTTATCCGGTTCTCTTTAATCAAATTTTTGTAACTCCAGTCATTTTTTTTTCTTTTTTTTTAGGCTTTATTATCTTTATACGTTTTTTTAAACATTTATTTTCTTTTAGTATCAAACGTTTTGCTAAAACTTTAGCTAATTTTTTCCTTAAAAGGGAAAATAGTCCTAGTAATAGAAAATTTTCCTTAAAAGGGAAATAGTTATATTTTTCGTTTTAATAGTTTGATATATTCTTTTGGTTACATAAGGATCTGCATTAATTATTGCTTTTAGTTTAGTTAGTTTATCTATATGATCGGATTTCATTTTTGCATTATTTTTATACATAAAGAACATTCTCTTTGTTAACAATCGGCTTCTAGAAGTAATGTTACAATCCAGTTCTTTAATTTGTTTTTGAAACACACCTGAAGTAGAAGGTTCATGCAGTTTTGCGTGAATATTTGCTGGAAGTAAATTAGATGATTCACATAAACTGCTTTTTGCCTCAGTTGATGGCTCATCATTTTTAAAAACAATTTTGCATAAATCTTCAGGTTTATTTTGTTAGATGACTTAAGGTTGCATATATTTTTGTATTTCTTGACCAAATTAAGTATCTGGCTATGATTTGGTTAAAAATCAAAACTTTTACAAAGGCTTTTAACAGTTTTTAAAGTAGACGTGGAATGTTGCATATACGATTACAAAACTTGTCCATTGGAGCATTGGTTTCATTATTATCAGAGGCAAATGTAGAATTGTCTATTGAATACTGCTTTGCTTGCCCTCTTTAAGAAAATATAACAGGAAAACTTTTTTTTTTAAATAATATAAATAGCAGTGCTATAAAATATAAGTTAATTATAAATAATATTTATTTTGCAATACAGATTTAAAAAAGTTAAAATAAAAACTAGTTTAACTGTCACAAGATGTCAGAATCAAAAAACTTCAAGGCATATTTATTGCCTTAATTTTTTTGTTGCTTCATAAAACAAAATGTTTTATGAAGCTACATGGTCATCTTCTGCCTCAATGATGTTACTAAACCTGCTGATGGTTTAAGAATACGTATTGTTGTTTTTTATAATCTTCATGTTTCAAATATTAATTTTAGTATAAAATTCATTAAAGATAAAAAAAAAAAAAGCTGAAAAAGTTGATAGATATGAAAAACAATGTTATAATTGATGTAAGAGTTTGTTCTTGACAAATATTAAAACGTCAACACAAAAATGTATTTTTCTTTTAATTCTGAAATTTTTAGGGCATTATTTAGATTGGAATATATGCTAAAACCGCTGGCAATTTTGGTAGTAGATCCACTTTTATCTGAAAAAAGTTAATGCGAACATTTTTTAAAAGCTGGCTTTCAAAGTAGTATTTAACAGACAATCTTACGTTTGCCCCAGATAATAATGAAAACAAATGCTACAGAGGATATGTTTTGTAATTGTATATGCAACAATCCACGTCGACACTAAAAACTGCCTAAACCATTTATTAAAGTTTTGATTTTCATCTAACTCATAGCCAGATACATAATTTAGTCAATAAATACAAAAAAGTGTAAAACCTTAAGTCATCTAACAAAATAAAACTTAAAGAGTTATGCAAAATCGTTTTTAAAATAAATGAGCCATCAACAGTGTCAAATTGTGGTTTATGTGAATCATCTAATTTACTTTCTGGACTGGAAATATAACAATTTGATTAAAGGAAACTGGATTAAAGATCTAGACCATGAAAATATGAACTTACTATACAAATTGGACAAGTTAAACAATTCTGCTAATGAACATTTACCATTAAAAAAACATAAAAAAACATTTACATGGTATCTACGATTAATGATATATAATGCCATTGTTAACCGGGTACCAACAAAAAGTAAACCGATTTTGTTTCCAAAAATTTTGAAACATCTAGGCATTGCACATCTAGAAGTTTACCCACATCGTAGCACAGTAAAAGAGATAGTTTGAGAATTAGGTAGAATCAGTAACCTTGATGCATCTGAAGTAGCAAATTATACTGCTAATCTAACTTTTGGGTTTGATGAAACAATTTAAGAAGGAGTACACATAAACTCTATTCATTTTACAACGAAAACACAGTATCATGTTATAACATTAGATCAATTGTCAGGTTGCTCTGCTCACGATTATTAAATTTATTTTCTATCTTCAATAGATCAACTTGCCTTTATGTATTCTGAATTCCATTATTATGACTATCAAAAGAGCCGCTCAAAAATTTATGAAAACAGTACAAACTCCATGACTGACCGCGTTTCCACTAATCATGCAACTGTTCAGCTAATAAATTCTTGATGAAGAAAAGTTTTAAATGGATAAAGGAGAAAAGCATAGGCCATTCAAATTCAAAACTACAGTTTGTCAGACATCAACAAGATTTCAAGAAGTAGATTCTAAGCAATTATCAGGCCTCTCCGATATGCTATCAGATACAGTAGTTGGTAGAAACATTTTCCATTTACGGTTTCATTCACAAATGCAAGAAGAAGTTCTTTATTTTGGTAAACTTGAAAAATTGAACATAAAAGTTAGTAAGCAAGTTTATGTTGTAGCATACTGGAAAGAAAATGAACCCAATGATAATGATGCAGTGGATTGTGACATTTCAAATAACGTACTTGCTGCTGATATAATCTATGGAGACCTTATATTCTCCTGTAAACTATGCGTTGGGTTATATTTAAAAAATGGTAACTTCATAGCCACATAATTTTTAAAACATTATGCGGCTTTGAAGTTTTTGTAGTTGTAACTAATATGAAATAAAAGAATACTACAATCAGTTTGTGTTGACACCTTGATTTTTTCTTTCGCTGCATTTCTTTTACTACATATTTTATTTTACCTAAAAACATAAACTTTTGAAAATTTTTTACTTGCACCGCCAACCTTGACTACCTACCATACACTAACTCCCTCGTCCACCTATATGCACACCTAAATATACCCAATCATATTTGCTACACAAAGACAATTGATTCTTTATTTAACTTTTTGTTGATCACTATTTTATCAACAAATAAATTGTGAATCCCATTGACTTATGATTTTATTTACAACAACTTATTATTTTTTTTTGTGTGGGTGACAGTGTAAGAGGCACTAACCCTCTTTTCCCTCGCACCAGATCATTAGTATTTCCTTTAACTACTTACAAAATGTTTTTTCTTTTTTTTAGCTTTTATCTGATACCAAATTCGAGTAAATTGGATCAATTTTACGGAAGTTATGATTATTTTAAGTTGATATTTACAAATTCCTGTTACAACATTATTTAACTTTCCCTATAAAAAAGTTTGTGGCTTAAAACACTCATAACTTTCTAAAATGAAATCAAAAAAGATTTGGTATTATTATTTTAGTTATTAAAAACTACATCTAATCACATCATTTTTTGAATGTAATACCACTGTGTTTTGATATTTTTTTACCACATACCTATTATATATATATATATATATATATATATATATATATATATATATATATATATATATATATATATATATATATATATATATATATATATATATATATATATATATATATATATGTGTGTGTGTGTGTGTATATATAAATGTATATATTTATATATAATATATATATATAAATATATATATATATATATATAAAACTACATCTAATCATATCTTTGAATGTATTAACTGTGTTTTGATATTTTTTTACCACATACCTAATATATATATATATATATATATATATATATATATATATATATATATATATATATATATATATATATATATATATATATATATATATATATATATATATATATATATATGTAAATTATGTTAGTTTATTTTACAAATAGAGTGCTCAATGTTCTTAAAGAACAGAGCAATAATAAATTAGTAAATAACACTTATATATTTTAAATACCCTATATTATATATTTTAAATACCCTATATTATATATTATTTATTTTAATTACCCTAGCTAAAATAATCCAAATTATTCAATTAGGTCTTTATCGCGACGACGGTTTAATAATAATGCATAAAAAATCAGGGCCACAACTCGATAAAAATAGAAAAGATATTATTAAAGTTTTTAAAAATAGTGCCTTCCAAATTGAAATAAGTATAAATTTAAAAATAGTGAATTTTCTTAATGTCACATTTACCCTCTCAGAAAGCTCCTATAAGCCCTACAAAAGCCTAATGACGAATTATTGTATATTAATGTGAATTCGAACCATCCCCCTCAAATTCTAAAATAAATTCCAATTTCAATTAACAATAGGCTAAACCAAAACTCTTCTAATGAAAATATTTTTAGCTCCTCTAAACGCGTTTATGAAGATGCTCTTTAAAAAAGTCGCTTTCAAAATTTCGAGCTAAAATTTGTAAAGAAAATTACAAAAAAACGTAATAGAAATAGAAACATAATTTGATTCAACCCCCCGTACAGCAAAAATGTTTCAACAAATGTAGGTAAAATTTTTCTAAAATTAGTAGACAAACATTTTCCTCCCTCTAATAAATTACCTAAAATTTTTAACAAAAATATCATTAAAGTAAGTTATAGCTGTACAAAAAATTTAGAAACAAGTATAAAAGACCACAACTACCCGTTAATTAATAAAAATGAACATATAAAAAAAAAAAACACTGATTATTGTAAATGTAAACAAAAAATAGATTGCCCTCTAAATGGAAAATGCCTTTCGAGAAATGTATTTTACAAGTGCATTGTTTCCTCACAAAATAACCCTGATAAACAATATATTGGCTTAACCAAGGGAATGGAAAAAACGTTATGCCAACCACAAGCAATCGTTTAAACATAAAAAATATTCAAAAGAGACTAAAGTGTCAAAATATATTTGGTATTTAAAAAAAAAAAAAAAAAACTTTAATTTACAATGGTCTATTCCAAAATCTGCCCATGCCTATAATAACATTTCCAAAAAATGTTTACTATGTTTGCAAGAAAAATTTGAAATAATTACTCATTTAAATCAAGAAAATTTATTAAATAAAAAATCTGAATTAACTTCTAAATGTAGGCACGAAAATAAATACCTCTTAAAAAGTTATAAAACAAATGACCAAATTAAACTATCCCCATTCCAAAGAAAGTTATTTAATAAATATTTTCTGTAACTTCCCGTTAACAAAAAAAATATAGTAATTAAAACTTTTTATAATAATTTATTACTTCCTGTAAAATATTTCTTTCTATAAATAGAATTTTTTTTTGAGATTTGGTAAATCTTTCTGAAGATCCAGCAGTGGTGAAACTTAAAGTAGAAGATAAAAGTTAGTTAAGTGTTTTTTACTAATTTATATATATATATATATATATATATATATATATATATGTATGTATGTATATTCCATTTATATATAATTATATAAATTAGTAAGAAACTTATTAGGAACTTATGAATGTATAATTTAAATTCTTTACAGTCGTAAAAGATCGTTGAAAAACTGAAAAATACTTTTTTTTTTAAGACAATACTCTATATTTTCAAATAAAGTTGCACGTGCGCAGTTCGCCGTTTTAAGCTTTGAAAAAACTTTTTTTAAAGGTTTTTTTATGTTCCCGTGAGATATTTAAACAATTGATAAAAACTTCCTATTAAAACTTTTTTTGGAAGTTTATTGAAAGTTTTACTTTCACAAACGTCGCATAAGCGACCAATACACCTTTACAAAACATTTGAAAAACGTACTTGTGCCTCTTGGGTGGGATGCTTTAATATAAAATGTAGTAAACACGGATATACTTCTGAATAAAATTTTTGTAATAATAAGAAGAAAAAATTAAGTTCATAAGATTTTAATATTAGCCCTAGTTATGTTTTTTCCACTGATATCTATAATTAAGTTATTATAGAGATCAGTGGTTTTTTCCCATAGTGGTTTTTCCCCATTTTTGAGCTAATATTTTCCGTATGTAGTTAACCTATACATATGTATTGCTGTACATTTATTGTCTTTTATGCATTTTAAGCATAGAATCTTTTAAAATACGTCAAAAACTCAATATAAAGAGGCTAAATACAAATATATCAATTTTGTTGTTTTGATTTTGCAATTAAATTTTAGTAACTTTTCATATCACCTGCTAAACTTATTTACTGCCTTAAAGAAACAAGAAAATATTATTGTTAACTAATATTAAGTTATTTAAAATGCTAATAGCATTTTTAATTTACGTGTTATTGGTGAGTGAGTTATTTTTTACTTTTATTGTATTTTCCTTCAAAATGTTTAAGTAAAAAAAAAAAGCTACTTGTCTTTTTTTTACTTAAAACATTTATAAAAGTCGTTTTAGTTTTTTTTCAAAATCTGAAATAAGTTTATTTATTAGTAACTATAGTAACTATTAGTTAGCAGTTAAAACTATAGAACAGCGAAATATTATCAAGAAAAATATTTCAAATTTTTCTTTTTGCTCATTTCTTATTTTTACAATTGTTATTTAAATAATGTTTATTTGCAACCAAAAATAATTCTTTAGCAAAACATTAATTCGATAAAAAGGCATACTATATTAAAATCTAAAATAAGCAAAGGATTAAAATGTGTGGCCGTATCAAAAATAAGCAAAGTCTTTAATTGTGTGACTGTGGCGCAGCGTTTAGAGCGCTTTTTTTATAAGCAGAAGATTCAGGTTTGAAAGGAGCTCTGGATCTATTGTCGCGTCACGGTAATGGATTGTCCATAATGTCTGTACGCTCTGTGGGGAAGTGAGGGCCTTTAAATAGCGTATTTGAGATAAAATGGCAGTGGGTCAATTGTAAATTAAAGGAGGCACAAAATTAAAAAAAAGATATAGTTTTTTAGATTAATAGGGTAAAAGCATAGGTACTTTGGAGGTGGCGGGTACATAAAAAAGCGTATTTGCTTTTTAAGCGTATTTGTAGGTGCTTGGCGATAAGGCAAATTATGCCTTCTTCTTGCTCCGGCCATTAACTTAATTGTAAATATATGGAAACTGTCAAATTTGTTAAACGGCAAAATAAAATAGAATAGAACAATAATAATAAAAAAAAAAAAATTAAAAAAAAAAAAAATTTCAAAATGCGGGGGATGGAAGGAGGAGGTGGGGGAGGAGGGTAATTCGCAAAAACAAGCGTAGGTAGTTTACTGACAACCTCTTAGGAAAGAGACGTGAACTTCCTGGTTAAATGCACTTCTGCGGTGCTCTCTGACAAGACCGTTAGGACTTCTTGGCGCACTTAAAAAAAAAAAATGATCAAATTTAATCTTCGTATTATTAAGAATCACCAAAAAAATTATAATTTTAAAAAAAAATATATACCTATTTTTGAATATTACCAAATTTTTTTTTTTAAAGTTAGTGAAATTTTGAAATACTCTAACTTCTGTCATTTATGGATAAAAGTGTTTAATTACAACTTTTATAACTTTGATATCGTTGTTATTGTTATGATTAGATATAAAGTCGTTATTCTGTTTAGTGTTGTTACGATTTTTAAACAATTCGATTGCCAACAAAATCAACTAATTTATTTTCTAATGTCGACTAAATTTGCCTTATATATTTTTGAAATCAACTAAGTTGACTAAAAGTCGATTTAGTCGAAAAATGGGAAAAAGAAATCTTTTCGAAATCGTGACAAAAGCAATAAAGCAGTTTTTATCTTATCTTTTTTTTTTAATAATAATGAAAAAATACAAAATGAGAGCAGGCCCACTCTAACGACGGAATAATATATTTATAAGCCCCAATGGTTCGTCTTAAATACTTGCTAAATATCAAAAAGTCTATGCAATCATATTTGCAACGAAATTGCATAAACAACTTTAGATTTTAGAGCTGCACAATTTAATTTTGGCCAAGGGCCCTTAAAGTCAACTTGGAACAACCCTGTATGAATGTATTTTTGAAAATCACAATCATTAAATAAGAAAATAACAAAATATAAAAATTGATATAGTCTAAACCGAAAGTTACATTAGGTTTAAATATTGTTAACGCGCAATAACTTAGATATAACAACATAATAAACAAAAATTAGATAACATGTCAAAGTTGTAAGAGCACATGCTATCGATTTTAATTGAACAAACAAAAATAAGAGAATGAATAATTAAAATGAAAGATGGAGTAATTGAATCGAATAAATAGATATAGGGGCGTTAAGATTATTAATCACCTTAATCGACTTTTAGTGTAAAATCCGTAGACGTTTAAATCGACTATTCGATTTTTCAAAATCGACTATTTTCAACTTTCGACTAGTTGACATTTAGTCGATTTCGTCGAAATCAACATCAACTATTTTGTCAGTCTTTCATAATCCGCAAAGCTTCTATTGTAACAAAGTTATAAGGTTTACATATATTATTATTATGTTACCTGAAACAGAGGTTAAAATATGTTTCATCATTTGACTTTTTAAAAAAAAGTTGTAAAATTAATTACTAGAATTGCATTATTTTTAAAGCAAATAACCCATTGAACATTCGATATTTTAAATACGTTTGGATGTCTAAATGTCTTTTATACGTCGTAAGGACGTCGTATGCCTAATAAGAATATTCTGAGAAGGTAATTAATAATTATCTGGTCAAAATTAGTTGTTTTATTTTTGCAAAATTAGTTGTTTCAATTTAGAACTTATTTGTTAAACTTTAATTATTAAAATATCTGACATTTATGTACAATAATTATATTCTAATTGATTATACAGATTATTACTAAACGCAAACTTTTTTTGCATAGCATAAAAAGGTTTACAGGTTTCACATAATAAAGCAACTTTTAGAGAATTTTGTTTTTGAAGTGCAAACCTGTAATTGTGTTGCTCGAAACTTTATGACTTGAAAAGACATCACATTGGTTCAGGTTAAAATAGATCCAAACAAAGTTTCTTACTACATTTGGAGACTAAGTGCTTGGTTCGGCTGTTTAAGTTTGTCTATCTACTTAGTTATCAATCCTTTTAAACATACTTGATTATATTTTAGGTTAAGAAAACAATAAAAATAATCTAATCGAAAAAAGGAATATAACAAGTTTTTGTTTTAAATTTACTAATATTTTCGGCAAAGTATTTTACTCCTTAAAATTTTCCATATGTAATGCAGTTTCGCTCCACTTACGTAATTACCATTATGCATTGCAACAGCTTTTTTATAAAACCTGTAATACATTTCATGTACGGAAAGCAAAAGTTTCACCGGAAGTTCTGTATATTAAATATAAATACATTCGTTAATTACTTCTATAAGTTGCTGATTGGGGCCGTTTTGGTATTTTAGTAGTTAAGTTCTAGCAATTTCGCAAGTATTACCTGCATAAAATATAATCTGCTTTACATCAAAATTCGAAGAGTTAACAAATTAATACTTTTATTAAATAAGTTATATCAATATATTGAAAAAGCTACTGACAATTCTGTTTTCAATGCTACTCGTAGGTTGCATAACAAACTCCTATCATTTGTTTGTCTTATTTCGAAATGTTTAAATCAAATATCAAGTAAATGTTAACTCTACTATTAGGTTAATAAACTTTATAACAAATTAATAGTTATAAACTAATAGGTATTTATAAAAAATG
Organism: Hydra vulgaris; assembly: GCF_038396675.1. Classification (NCBI taxonomy): domain Eukaryota; kingdom Metazoa; phylum Cnidaria; class Hydrozoa; order Anthoathecata; family Hydridae; genus Hydra; species Hydra vulgaris. The sequence continues at coordinate 33,841,922 of NC_088926.1, forward strand.
CAAAAAAGTTATCATTATTTTTTATACTATTTTAAAATAAAGTTTTATGTTTATAGTTTATTCTTACTTTTAGATTGGAATGCTAGAAGCAATACCATTAATCTCTCAACCATGCCGCATCCGCGAACATCAAGATCCGAAGCGTTTATTAAAAATAATGCTTGAAAACTACTCGGTTTTCAATTCAACAATAGAAGATGTTCCTAAAATTAATCATAAACACGAAACACATACATTTACAAAAAAAATGCCATTTTGTGAAACAGTATTTGCTGAAGTCCCCGATCTAGTTGGGAAAGTAACTATTCCCAAAAAAGTTATGGAAGTAACACTAGCCGACTCTTCGTACGCAGATAAATGTAAAAATGAAAAAAATTGCGATCAGCATTTAGACGTGCACTTATTTGTTCTAAAGGTTAGAGAAGTTGTAGTTGCCTACCAACATATGGAGTAAGTAAGTTTAAATAAATATCTACTAAAAGCAAATTCTGTTGACCTAAAAGATGTTTTTATAAAGGTAATATATAATTCCTAAATTTGGTATATATAAAAAAATATAAATTCTAGTAAATTGAAACTTTTTTTTATTTATGAATATGAACATGTATTTATTATAATGTTTCATTACTTGTATAAGAATATGTATTTATTAAAACATACAAACATATAATTTATTTTCAAGTTTTATATTGCACATAGTTTCTGTTTGAATATTTGTAATGTATTTTATTTGAATTTAGAAAATAAATTTTGTAAATTTTGTTTTTAAAATACCTTTGTTATCGAAATAGCATTATTGAGGATTATTTTCAGCCTTTTAAGCAATCGAATTGAATTCCATTTAATTGTGAATAGAATACCATTCAAAATTTTCTTTAAGAAAATTTTCTTATGTAAAACAGTTGCATAAATAAATACGTTTAATTTGGTTATGATTTATTTTATGGCCGACTACACGGGTTTCGAAGTGAAAAGACACCATCGTGAATATCATGGCCGAAGACACGGTTTTGAAGTGAGGGGATAAGAAAAGGAACACAATTGTCAATTTCAAATAATACTCTTCTATATTCTCATTTTTTTTTTTAATTTTTTTTTTAAATAAAAAAGCTTTCGTATTATATACGAAAGACTTTATAACTATTTAATGTTAAGCACTATGCTGTAGAATAAACAATTTCGTTTTAAGAGAGATATTTCAATTAATTATCCTGTAGTCGAATTGGTTATTTAGGTATCAGATGCATTTAATAGTGACTATTTTACCATAGAAGTTTTTATTGATCTGTCAAAGGCATTTGACACTATTACCCAAATCAAAAGACACTTATAAAAAAAATAGATCTCGGAGAAAAAATAAAATACTTACTTTTGATTGAATATTATGTGGCGAACAGGTCATAACGCACTGTTTATAAAAAAAAAATGAAAAAGAAAACTTATGCCTACTATAATTATAAAACAATGCCTACACACTTTTAAATATCTACGTTAAGTGATTTAACTTCATCTTTGATTTTTTTAATTTCTCCTTCATCACTAGTTCTCCCAGTTTCAACCATTGAAATCAGATGTTTCTTTACAACGGCCTCAAGCGTAACATAACGTAAAACAATCGTAGTTTGCTCACAAAGTGTATTATCATTGGTGCCATCAGCTGATGGTGAAAAGAATACTGTGATATTTACCTCTTCTCAATTACCCTTCTTGGCTATCTGTGTCATAGTAGCTTGTTTTGTGTATAATTTGAAAGAGGCGTAATTTTAGCACTCCTTCAAGCAGATTGTTTTTGAATTGTGCGAACATTTGAAATTTTTTCAATCAGCACCTAATTATACTGACTGTGTAAATTTAACAACTTAAGAAACTTACCCGCGCTACATTGAAAGATTTCACTTTTTTCAGAGTCATTGTAAAAGTTGGCTTTCTCATTTCCACGTAAAGAAATACTCTCTGCGATCAAATACCAAATAGCATCATTAACTCGTATTAGGTATTGATGCAGTTTCTCCGCTTTTGTGCATTTTTTGTTCAAATGTATAATGGTTTCAATGTTTAATATTTTATCTATTGTGGAGTCTGAAAATCCATGGACCATAGCTTCGGCAGCATTTGAACGCTTTTTCTGGGTGCAATGTTTTGTTATGATGTGACTTAAGTTTGACCAATTATCAAACCCATCACGTAAAGAATTTATCTCCGATCTTGATCCAAAGCATAAACAAACAATAGTAGAGAGTGAGTTAGACCTTTTGATGACCTTTTCTGCACAGTTTCAATGTCGTTAACTTTAACCGATTCAGTGTAATACTTAGATAACCTTGAATGTTTTGTTGGCTGATTTGACCCATATACATAAAATTGCTTTTTATTAATTGTCTTTGCATTTTCCAGCTTTAGAAATTTAGCTGAATCATTTTCATTGACATTTACAAAGCTGTCTGGTAGCTTCTGAGTAATCTTTTCTGTTAAAGTTAGGTCAGCCACTGCATTTACAGGCACTTCATTGTTACACATTTCTACAGACACTCTCTCAGTTTCTGTATGGTTTTAGTTTGAAAATATTTCTGAACATTGTAGTTCTGCTGCTTTATCTGCTGCAATTATGACATCTTGATTATTGTCTGCTTCTTGTACAGATGATTGGTCACTAATCTCTGTTACAATAATAGGCTTACTTGTGGTATTCATAATGAATATTGATATCAATTCAACAATCTCCGTTGCTGTAAATGATGTCCCAGCTTTTTTCTGTATTTATGGCATTTGCACTGACGTGAAACCTGCCGTTAACTTTAATAGCATTGGATCATCACCAGTTGCTTTCAATTCATGTTGTCGTTTGTTAGCATTTTTTATAGCACCATATTTGTATTTTTATGGTGATTCTTTCTTTTATCGTTCCTTCATTTCACCTGAAACAAAAATACATATAAAATTAAAACTAGTCCTCTGATAGAAGCCAGGGCATTGGTTTCTTTCGTTTGAGTTATTACCTCTATTGGTCCTAGGAATTTATACATAGTAATACTATTTATAAATTCCACGGACCGATAGTGAGTTGACAAGAGCATATTGAGTAGTAGAGAATGAAAATAATAACAAAAACTCATTAAACACACAATATTAATTATCAAACATGTACTAACCAGGTTCATCAATGCAAATCAAATGAACTCGTGCATTTTATATATTTAATGTTTTGAACTTTTCAATAACAACTTTCTCTTGTTTCTGTTGGTGGGAGGGTTAATTTCAGATAAAGAGGAAACAATGATTAATTGTTTGTCACTACAATGCTTATTTTCGGTATTCTTTTCGTTTGGCAATACGTCTGCCTCTATCTCCGCTCGTTATTCATCTGATTCAGTTGCTCTTGCTAGAAACTTTCGATCTTTTTCTCGAGCAAGGCATGCTAATCAATCATTTTTAGTTTCCAGCGTTCTTTATTATATTTTGCTTTCTTCTTTATATTTCTACGTTGATAAGATGTAGTTTTTTTTACATAATTTACTTTAAAAACTTTAAATATTTATTTTAATTGCTATTTATAAGTAAAGCAATAAAGCATTACAAACTTTTTTACTGTATAAAATCTATTAATTTTAGGTCAATAACGTTTTTTATTATTATTAATCAACATTGATTTTATTTAAATACGCCAAACAAAGATTGCAGTTTTTTGTTTGATTAAGTTACTTCTCTTAAAGGTTTCTTTTATTTACGCTAAACTAAAGTTAAGCATAATACTTTTATTATTACTGCTGACCTAGTATTTTGCGCGGACAACAAACAAACAAACAGACGTGAAAGCAAACTAAATAAAATGTTCTAAAAAAAGCCCTGCCAGAAACTTATTGAATAAAAATAATTTTTTTTTGTTTGAGGATTAGGGGGCCCATCTTTCTAACCCAAACTAAAGGTCCAGTAGTAGTCCTCGTACCCTCGCACTGGGCTACCACGTCTTTGATATATATATATATATATATATATATATATATATATATATATATATATATATATATATATATATATATATATATATATATATATATATATATATATATATATATATATATATATATATATATATATATATATATATATATATATATATATATATATATATATATATACAGTGGTGGCCAAAAATTTAAAGACCGCGCATTTTTTAGTTGGTTTCTTAATCTTTAAATTAAAATTAAGATGATTCTAATTGACATATTAAATTTTTTTTTAATATCTTGTTAATTAAAACATACGGATTAAAGTGGTATAATTTTTTTAATCTAACTCTAATTAAATAGCGTTTAACTTATTAAAAAACTGATGAGTACTTATAAATCTTCTTTAAATAAATTTGACAAAATTTAACGACCACTTTCAAAACTTTAATTTGCATTTATTAAAAATAATAATCCATTATTTTTTTTAACTGTCTTAATTGCTTATTATGTTGGCTATAAAATAAAATGTCGAAAGCTGAGTTTCGATATCAAATAAAAACATTCACTTTTTGAATTGCAATATGGATATAAAAATACTGCAAAAATGCGTGCAAAGATCGAAGAAAAAGACAGATACGCGGCTCTTGTATTAAAAGATGAAAGCTATAGCATCAGACAAATAGCAGAAAAGCTCGGAAGGTCTCACTCTTGCATTATTAACATAATTCAACTATACAAACCCAGTCAATTAATGATCGTCATAGGACTGGACACAATAAAGTTTCAAATGACCGTGATTTTTGTTCGTTAGTGAGATTAATGAAAGAAAACAAACAAGCATCATCTACAGACTTGTCTACGAAATGGACACTGTCAAATGGTCTGAAAGCAAGCCCTAGAACTGTGCGAAGGGTCCTTCAAAATTTAAATTATTTATGGCGTGCCGCTGCAAAAAAACCGCGAACAAAACAAAGCAGTGGTTCAATAGGCATTTGGGCCTGTATGAGCGCCTGTCGAGTTGGCATTTTTCATTTATTCGATGGTAGACTCAACAAAGAAAGGTACATCGAAATTTTGGAAAACTCGCTTTTTCCAAGCATTGATTTATGGCAGTTGCAAGATGGATTTATTTTCCAGCAAGATAATGCGCCGTGTCATAAAGTGCATGTTGTTAGCGATTGGTTCAATTCTAATAAAATTCAAGTGCTTCCATGGCCTTCCATTAGTCCAGACTTAAATCCAATAGAGAATTTATGACTTGATCACAAGCTTGGTAAAGAACAACTTTACAATTTGGACGATTTGAAATCTTCTATTTCTCATCACTTGAAAAATGTGCGTGATTAATTAATCAAAACTTTAATGAATTCAATGCCAGAACGAGTACAAGAGTGCTTGAAAACAAATGGAGGAACAACACTTTTCTAAATTATTTTTTTTATTGCTTTTTGAAATATTTTTGAAACTGGTCTTAAAGTTTTGTCCAATTTTTTTTCCCATTTTTATTTTTTGTTAGTCAGTTTTTTAATTTTTTAACATTATTTTGTAAAAAAATTATAAATTCTTTTATAATAAATATAAAATACAATAAAAAATCTTTCTAAAAATGTTTTTGTTTTTTTCATAGCTTTTTCCAAAATAAAATAATATTAAGGTTAAAAATAACTTTTGAAAAAAAAAAAGAATGGTCTTTAATTTTTGGCCACCGCTGTATATATATATATATATATATATATATAATATATATATATATATATATATATATATATATATATATATATATATATATATATATATATATATATATATATATATATATATATATATATATATATATATATATATATATATATATATATATATATTAAGGTGTCCCGAAATGACATGATTTTTTTTAGTTTGTAACTATTTTTTGATTTTTAATCAGTTTTATATGTATTTTTATCTACTAAAAGCAACAAAAAAAAATCACAAAATTTTTATCTTTGACCCCCACCCCCACCGCTCTTTTTTTCGTTTTTTTTTTTTTCAAAAAAAAATGACACAAAGGACTAAAATTATTTTTCGTAATAAACTATGTTCACATTTTTTATAACTTTCTTGTGTCATTTTGTTTAATGTAACTTTTTTTCAAAAAAATTTCTTATATGACCCCCTCATAGCCCCTTCAAAGTGTTTTTGTCCCAAAACAATTCTTAATATACTCCTTTTATATATCTATTATTTATATCCAATATAATTAGTTATTATTATAATTTCAAATAGTTTTGTAATAAATAGAAATAAAACTTTATGAAAAATTAATTGTCACCTGGTTTTTAAATTTTCCTTTTTCCTTTTCTCCATCTTTTCTCATAATACCCCTGTCGTATGATTTTTTCTGCCTAAACATGAAACTTTATAAATTATAATTTTTAATTGCAACAAAAAACTTAATAAATACTCAATTATTAAACAAAGAAGCTAAGAAATGATTGGTATAAATTTTTAATATATGGGACACATTGTGAAGAAGTACTAAGAAATTCAACATCTAATTTTTTTTTAATTATAACAACAAAATAACAATATTTTAAAGGTATAATAAAAAAGAGTTTGTATAAAGCATATTTTCAAAAATTAGGGTTTTTGAATTGCTTCTTTATTTATGTAAAGAAGAACTTTCCAGTAGTGTTCTACTGCACATAAAGAAATTTTTCTGCTCTTCATCTTTCGTAATAGAAATGGCATAGTCTTGAATAAGTTTTACAACTTGTTCTGCTGTATCGTTTGCAGACTCCAGTGATTTGATATGCTCAAACATGTATTTTAAATTTCTGTTAGCTTTCCAAAACTTTGGGGATTTCGCCAACCAACCACCATCCTCGTTTGAATATCCGAATAAATTTAGAATGTTACTTAGATTTGGTCCAATTAAATCAGTCAAACAAGTACTCTGCTTCAGAAGAGAAACAGCGGAAAGCCTATATCATGTTCACAGTTTTCGTTTATATTTTTAAGAGTTGTTTTTCCAATTTTAGTTTTATCACGATCAGATACCTTATCAGAAAATAATGAAAGAGGGAACATTTCTTCGGTTAAATATCAAAGATGCCGATTAAATGTTTCCAGAGCAGCAACAGCAACATCATTGTCAATTTTTTCATAAATAAGCATTTCTTTGCAGAATTCCAAGTCATTAAATGAGGCATCGACTGTGCTTGTGCACATAAGCCATATTTTCACATAAAATAGTAAAGTAAATTTACAAAAATGTGATAACTTCTCTATATAACTTTTTTCATACTCTGCCGGGTCAACAAAACAAACCATTTTTGAGGTGAACAAGATTGTACACATCCATCTAGCATGACGGAAGGCTCCAGGTCTGTGCCGCTGTATATTTATTTGTTTTGGATTGAGTAATTGCAAAGCAAGTTGACTACACTCTCGATAATTATCGCTTAATATTTTTCGAGATTTCCGGTTAAGTAAAAAAGTTATTACTTCTGCTTGTTTGGTCTTTTATACTGGTTCTTCGATTCTTATTTTTCTAAAAGTAGTTAGCAGTGATACCTAGTTTAGAATTATAATAGTGATCAATTCTGATACCAAAAATATTTATTTGCAATAATACATTTATATACTTAGCCTAAAATCACAGTTTAAAAGCAAATAATTTTGAAAAAGTGGACGGCAGAGGGGGTAAAAACTTTAAAAGAAGGGCGGGGGAGTCAAACTTCATAATTTTCCAAAAATCTTCTTATTTTCACTTTTAATGGACAATTGCGATTTGTTCCATCATTACATTCGAAAAAATGCAGAAAAAAAGAACTATTTTCTGCCGTTACAGTTTCCTACTGTTTTTCATAACTTAAAATAAGTTTTTTTGCGTCTAGTAAATTTACTATCATTTCTTTATTTTTTAATCCTCAATAATTAATACTTTGTAGAAAAGAGTTCTTATTAAGCCAAAAACATTTAATTGCTCAATAATTTTACGAAAACATTATCCTAAAAATACCATGAGATTTTTTTAATTGTAAAAAGATTGTGAGACTGTTTCCAGCTAGAGTAGAAACAGTCATGCTAGAAATACCTACAAACCGTAGTAAACAAAACTTAAAAATTTTATTTTTATAATTCAAACATAACTTGTATTAGCTTCCGACTATTTCCGTGTAACAATGATTCCTTCGTTGTTGCTAAACTTTAAGGATTGCAGTTTAACATTAGTTATGGTAGTTTATTATAAACATACATGCATACATATATACATACATACATACATACATACATACATACATACATACATACATACATACATACATACATACATACATACATACATACATACATACATACATACATACATACATACATACATACATACATACATACATACATACATACATACATACATACATACATACATACATACATACATACATACATACATACATACATACATACATACATACATACATACATACATACATACATACATACATACATACATACATACATACATACATACATACATACATACATACATACATACATACATACATACATACATACATACATACATACATACATACATACATACATACATACATACATACATACATACATACATACATACATACATACATACATACATACATACATGCATACATACATACATACATACATACATACATACATACATACATACATACATACATACATACATACATACATACATACATACATACATACATACATACATACATACATACATACATACATACATACATACATACATACATACATACATACATACATACATACATACATACATACATACCGTGGAAGCCTTAAAAATCTTTATTTTTCAATAATCTTTTTTATAATTGTAATTTTTTTTTTTAGCTAACAAATATTTTAAACTAATATAAAAATGAAACAATTTGTGAAAAAGCTGCGGATGGTAAGAATATTTTTTATATAAATATTTTTTTTTCTCAATTCATTTTTTTTAATATATTTTTTATCTAATTATTTTTTATATAACTAAAAAGAATTTATAAATGAGTTTTCTATATGTCTTCACGATATGTTTTCTTTAACATCAGAAGAAATGATGGATTTAGAAGAAGAAGAGACGTTCGATTATGATGAATATATAGAAGAATTAAAAAGACAAATGTTAGAAGAAGAAATAATGAACATAGACAATATAGATATAGACAATACAGATATAGACAATATAGACAATATAGATATAGAAGAATATATAAATAATGTTATTAATAAAATGGAGGAATTACCAATATTAGATCATTTTTTTTATAAATTTGTTTAAGTTTATTATGTTGTTTTTTTTAGGTAACTAAAATAATGAATGAAACAACAATATTTTATCAAGAAAGCAATTTGTTCAAGTTTAAAATTGTTTCTGGTGTCATGATTCGATAATTTTTAGTTGAAAAATGGAAGAACATAGTGAAATATTGGTACATCCACAGTTCTTTTTAAATTTAGAAGAAAGAGATAACGAAAAAGAAAGTAATGTAGAAAGTGATAATGAAATGGTGAACTTTGATGAATTTTTTGATGAAATGTTAGACGGCAATATTAAAATGTACCCAGGATTTGGACAATTTTTAGAAGGCGAATTAGAAATAGAAAATATATCATTTAAAAACTATGGAATTTATAATAATCTTGACAATATTAATAGTGAAATAGACAATTTTTTTTATTATTTGTTATTTTTTTATGTTTTTTATTTTTATATGTTTTAAATAATCATTGTATATTTTAGCAACTAAAAAAATGGATAACAGTATAGAGTTATGGAAATTTTTACAGAATTTAAAACATGATAAATCGTATCAAATGTTATGTGCTATGGATAGAGCTTACGATGTAATGAATGAAATTAAACAACAAGACAATATAAACCCTCAAGAATTCAAAGATAAATTTAAAATTATATACGAGGAAGCAATAAAAATAAAAGAACTAACAGAAATAAATCATAAAGGCGACAAAAGTGAAGAAAGTGATAAAAATACAAAACAAAGGGACTATTGTTTATCAACAATAAGAAATGTTTTTAATTTTTAAATGATTTATTTTTTTATAAAAGACTTGTTCTTTTTTTTAATGTTTTGTAATCATTTTTTATATATATATATGTAATTGCTTTTTTAGCAACCAATAAAAATGTAAAACAACATGTATCCTTACTGTTTTTGCGATTTGTCTTTTCCCATGGAACAATTGATGGTCAACAAGAATGTGCTAATGACAAATTTAACTACGAATGCATTGTCTGCAAGAAGAAAGTTCCAGATCTTCTAAATCATGAATGCAAGTATGAATTTGAAGAACAAGTCAAAAATAAATTATGTTATTTTTGCATCACCTCTAAAGATAAAAAAGATTATGATAAACACAGTGTTGTTTGCTTTCAACACTCTAAAGAATCACAAAATCAACACTACAAAGAACAAAAAAGTGTTTAAATTATTTAAATCTCTCCACCAACAATTGCATGATTACAATGAAAAATATAAACGAAAAATTAAATTTGTTGGCTAAACAACTAGAAGATAACAATGATTTCAAAAAAGTGAATAACAATATCATCAAATTATATTAAAATTATTGAAGAAAATAGCAACGAATTATTAGAGTTAAAAAAAGTCACTTATGGAAAAATTGTGCTAAGCAATTAAAAAAAGCATACACAATATCCATATAAAGACCTGCAAATTATAAAATTAGTTCAATTGGATCTGCGACTCTTATCCAACGAGCCTTTTCATGTTTATCTAGTTTATACTACCGAAGGCTATCTTTATTGCATGAAAATTTATGGTTACGATAAAAAAGAAAATATGATGTCAATCCATTTTCAATTGATACAAACCGAACACGATTATGCTTTAAAATGGCCGTTTTCTAAAAAAGTGGTATGGAGTTTAAGAAACAACGATAAACATTATGCTCACACCATATCATTAGAAAACCATACTAAATATTCTAATTTTGGAGCTAGAAGTTTTGATAAGCCTAAAGAACCATACAATATACCTGTGGAATTTGAAAATTTTATTCATCATGAAAAACTAAAACAATTTATAATACATAATACATTATTTATAACTATTTCTATTGAAAAAATATTTTTTTTGTAACACTTGTATTTTTATATATACTTTTTTATATATACTTTTTTTTTGTTATCATTTTATATAATAAAAATTTTATTTTTTTAGATTAACTAAAAAAAATGAACCCATCAGACATTTTAAGATAGATGGCAAACGAGTTTACTAGAGACAATATTAGAAATATCAGATATATATTGAACGTTTCGTCACGAGTAAAAGAAAAATTAAAAGAAGGTATTGGCATTATGGATTATATAAAAGAGAACCCTATCCAAGACGATAATGGCAACATTTATGAAAGTATGGAAAGTAAATTTTTTTATATACTACAAATTTGCGATGTTATCGGAAGAAAAGATTTATACAAAAAATATCATAATAAAATGCCTCGCTTGCCTACTTATGAAGACTGTATGAATTTGCCTACTTGTGAATAAAATAAAAAATTACCTCCTACATTCTCACCCGAAGGACAATATTCCTAGTGAAGTTGTAAACCCCAAACATGAAGAACTTTATAATTTTTATAATCACTAACATTTTTTTTATATATTTTGATTATTATTTAATTTTTTATATTTTTTAGATAAGTAATTAAAAAAAATAAATCATGATTTCTACAATGCTACTCACATTGAAATGTATGAAAATATAGAACTTATACCAAAAGACCTTCGAAAAGAAGCTAAACGTCTTTTTGATTATGTTGTAAGTATCGCTCTTCGTGTTGTAAAATTTAAAAACAAAACATTAGTTTGGTTTAGACAAGATGAACAAGTATTTTATCATTGTTATTATTATGATGCTTATCATTTAGAAGCTTACTATGATACATTTAATAAAGAAATTCAAACAAAATTAACCTTAAAAGATCTTTGCAAAAGAATATTAGCTCAAAAAAGAATATTATACGAATTCAATATTTTACGAGAAAATATTGTTACCGTATTTGACAAAACCAAAACACCTAATAGCAAATTGAAGGATGGAGTCAGCATTAGAGAATTCTTTTACAATATAGAGAGAGAACATTATTTTGAACCGATGTTAGAAGAAAAAAAACATTTATTCTTTTTTCATCTTCAAAGACGTTAGCTATACATTTTATTTAATTTAACTTTTACAGAAGTTCGTTGTATCTCTTGTCAATATCGACGACTCGAACTTAATTTAATTGAACAATTATATTCTTTAATATTAAAATATATAAAATGGTCAAAAGAACAATTTCATTTTGTAATGGACAACTATTTTATACATGTCAATAATATTAATAAATTTTTAAAATTTTTTTTAGTTAACTATTAATGAATTAAAACATTATATATGAACAAACATCTGGAGAAGATCTATTCTATATACCAATTTCAAGAAGAAAAACCTTTAATAAATACAATTTTAATATTGAAAACACAGTATGGTTTTGTGAGCAAACAAATATATATGGTTTTGCGAGAAAGCAAATATTATCATTAAAAGACTTGTGCAAAAGTTATTTAGCATACCAAAGAATTTATATTGAAATACAATCCTTAAAAGGACAACTTGGAAATATATTATATTATAATTATGATAATAATACCGATGATGATTTTGAAGATTTATTATTCGATATCTTTATCGAATAATAAATCTTCAAAACGGAATATATTTCCAAGTTGTCCTTTTAAGGATTGTATTTTAACATAAATTCTTTGGTATACTAAATAACTTTTGCACAAGTCTTTTAATGATAATATTTGTTTTCTCGCAAAACCATATATATTTGTTTGCTCACAAAACCTATTGCTAACAAAATTCTATTTTTTATGTTCAACGACGATTTATATTTATTTTATTTAGAATGTTAAAATCACATTATTATGCTTTTCATATTAACGATGAACAACTTAATTATTTTTACAAGTGTATAATAAAATATACCCAATGGTCTCTAAATCAATATAATTTGTCATGTATCAAAATTTTATACATGTAAATGATATTTTTTTTATATTTATAGCGAAAAAAAGGAAATATAATAAAATATATGGTTATGGAAAAAAACAAGGAAAAAATAAAAAAACTAGAAACGTATTAAGAGGTATATTTTTTTTTTTTTTTTTTTTTTAAAAAAAAAATATTTTACTCTTATTACTCTTTTTTCAAAGATATGAATCGTTATTTTCATGAAATGAATAAACAAAATATAAAAAAGGCAAAATTGTTAAATAAAAGATATTTTTGCATAAAACAAGGTGGATTGTGTCAAGCGTGTATAATGCTTAAAAACAATTAACTCCTTCGTAATTTTTTATATAGAATATATTATTTTGTTAAATCTTGTCTCTTTTTTTATCTATTATATTAACTATGATATCTTTTATATTACTATTTTATATTACAATTTTTAATAACTTATGCAGAAATAAATAGTTTAAACAATATTAACAATGAGGATATATGGATTTGCGATGAAAGAAATACCTTTGATTTATTAATTTCTAAAAGATAAATATTCCAATTTCACTATAGCGAGTGTTCAAGAGGGATCCAAGTTTTTAAAATTTATTGATCAATTAAAAAAAGAAAAACAAAAGAGAGAAGAAACAAGAAAGAAAATTTAATAAGCAAGGCATGAACTTTAATGCGTGCTCACTAATAAATGAATATGAAGACGTTCACGAAGATTTACACTTCTATAAATGGATTTATTAAAATAAAATTTGCTAATAAAAAATTGTAATAAAAAATTGAAATTTTTTTTTAAATATTTTTTCATATTTATTAAAGATAATTTTTTAATAAACAGATACAATGTCTGAAAATTGCTCATGTAACAATTGTTTATGTGGTACAAAGATTGAACTAACAGTTGAATAAATCTTATTCGAATTAGAGCACGCCAAAAAGTATCAAAAGAGTTTTTTCGATAAAATACTCATCTACCATCATTTTTGCGAACTAGGAAAAAAATTGGATCCTTCTAAAACATCCGCTATAGTAAAATTGGAATATCCATCTTTTAGAAAACATATGAACGATTACAATGACATTTAAAACAAGACTTTTGTAAAAAATATTTTTTTAAAAAAAAGATTACATAGTTGAAGTTTATTTTTTGTTTTTCAATCTTTATATACTTTTGATCACGCTAGTTGATGCTAAGGGCGATATTTAATAGCAATATGCTGCAGTGGCGCAATGATGTCCGTCGGGAAACCGTCGGGAAACACTTTACAGCATTCATATATCATCAAATATTCAGCATAAGTCATTCTGCTTTTTGAAGTGATGACAATAATCATGATAAATGCTTTGTGTATGAATTTCAAAAGAAAATTGTAGAGTACATTAAAGAATATTTAGTTAAAATCAATAAAACTTATTATTTTTCTAATAGATAATCTTCTCGTTATAAAAACTCTAAAAAACTTTAAAATCGATTCCACCATTGGGAAGATTTAAAGATTATAGCTGAATGGGTGTTTTTTGCTACCAGCAATGGAAAATCCACTTGTAATGGCATAGGTGGTACGGTTAAAAGAATAACAGCAAGAAAAAGTTTGCAAATGTCATTCGAAAACCAATCATTGACAGTTGATGATATGCTTGAGTTTTGCATCACCAATATAAACACAATGATATTTTATAAAAATACCAAAGAAACGGTTAACTAAAGGAGCATTTTGAAACAGAAAAAACTGTTCCAGGTACCAGAACTTATCATCATTATATACCCATTTTAAAATTTGAAATTAGTTTAAAATAATAAGGGAACATCTATGTGTCAACAGATTTATACTGTTAAAAGCAGTAACGACTGAGGTTTTAATTGTACCACACCTAAATGATTCTGCTACATACAAGTACGATTTCTTTTAAAGGATAGGCAGAGTTACAGAGATAGATAATACAAAAAAAAATATTTAAATTAAGTTTATGCACCGTCACGGTCCTTCCTGTACCATTGTCGAGTTTAATTGCAGTAATCAAAGTCTCAACAGCAAAATCAGGGCGAACATATTACATTGAAGTAAATGATTATAACACTATAACTAATAAAATTTAATTTTCCTTGTGTTTTTATTTTTTAAATTTTGATTATTACTTTTGTTTCTTGAACTTCTTTCCGAGTGCTGTATTTATTTTGGAGCCTTTTTTTTTTTAAGTTTATTTGTCTTAGTTTGATAAATATGAAACTAATGTTTTATATGTAATAAATTTAAGTATATTTGAAGGTGTTTTCAATTTTTCTATTACTTTTAAAACTCTAATTTTTTTAAATCAGATTTTTTTCAATCTAATTTTTTTAAATCAGATTAAAATTACAATGAAAATAGAAACACCTAGTCATCAACAACTAAATAAACAGTTTGATATTGCCAAAACATTTTTCAGTTACAAAACTGTAAAATTACATCTTTTTTTTCTCGTTTAGTTTATCAAAATACCTGTTTTTTAGCACCAAATTAAGGTAAATTTGACCATATTTTTAAATCTGCTTTAGAAAAAACCACTATCCAATTCCTTGTTATAACTATAACTTACCAATTTAAAACAAACTTAAAAAAAAAATCAAGCAATATTGGCATTTTTGTGGTTAGACTTACCCCAGTAAAAGTGTGGTAAAAGAAATAACTTTTTAGTGTTATGTTCGTTTTTAAATATTTATTGTTGTTTTATTGAGTTAGTTAGCCAAAAATATTTAAAGGTACAAATTTTCAGCTTTCCAGCACACATATAGCAGAAACTAGGTCTAAACTATTTTAAAAAAAGGATATTGGTTGGCAGGAGGCACTCTTAAAAGTTACTTCTTTTGAACTCATTAATATTAGATGATAAAACTTTCAGGATATTCATAATTTACTAAAATCTTTAAGCTGTTCAAAACTCAGCAAAATATGAGACTTAGGGTTTTATGCCCTAGATGTTTATACGTGGAATCGCCCTTAAATAAAAACAGATGAACTTAGGTTTGGCAACTTTTTGCACTATAATATCAGGATTAGCTTCTCTATTAGCGCAAACAATTGTGAAACGTTACATTTTTTGTTCTAAAATTGATATTAAAAACAAATACAAAAGATTGCACATTCCAATCTTTTATTTAGACTAACATTGAAGTATTAAGTTAGGAATATTAGATGTAATGCCAATTTTAAAAAGTTATTATGAGGTTTACATGCATAAGGTAAAATAAAAAAAAATAACCTTTTTTAGTTTAAAACCTAAAATCTTTGAATCACTTTATGCGTTCATCTTATATCTTTTTAGTTCATTAGTCAAGATTTAGGCTGGCTATACTTATAGTTGCCATTCTATATAAGATGAAATAATTATTTTTCTATTTTTTTACGTACTGCTGCATTTCTAATTTTTGTATAATATATGGTTATTACTACTAAATGTATAAAAATTTATATATATATATATATATATATATATATATATATAAATATATTTATATATATATATATATATAAATATATATATATATATATATATATATATATTATATTGTATATACAAATATATATATATATACACACACAAACACACATAAATAAACATTCATATAACTTTTCAATAATGGATATATGTAAACTGAATATAAAATAAATAAAAGGTTTTCCGAATTTGAAGTTTTTTGAATATGTAATACTCGAAGACTCTAAAGTTTTGAAACAAACTTTATGCATGTCTCTCATATTTCTACTATAAATTAGACAAGATATAGTTTTCTAAATATATATCATATTTGCTTGTATAATTTATATTGACACAAAAAAAAGTTTTGCATAAAATAAGTAAATGATTCCGTATTCATCTAATTATTATACCGACATGTTTTTCATGATTTTATAATCAGTTATTGTTTCCACTGAAGTAAGAAGTAACAACCATTGATTATATAAATAATTAGTTTCCAACTCAGCCATACTTTGTATTACGTATGCACTAAAGTCAATATATCTTTATTATGTATGAAAAGTCTTCCCTAAGAAGAGCGCATCACTTATCAAATTTTTTACATTTTAAACTGTGATTCATTAACACTGTGTATCTAATGAGATTTTTCATTAAAGACATCATTAAAGTTAAAGAATATAAAAACATATATATATATATACATATATATATATATATATATATATATATATATATATATATATATAAAATTTAATAAAAATCACAATATTTTTTATTCTTGACATGTTTCGTAGTCATTTTACATTTTCAAAAGATTTAATTTACAATTAAAACTCTGGTAAATAAATTTAAACCTGAAGACAATACAGAGAAAAAATTAACGGACAAATAAACTTGTTACAAACCAATTAAAAATTATATTACAAATTATGACAAAATAAACTTCCTAATACTAAAATAATAATAATAATAATAATAATAAGGTAAGTTAGATAGATTTATAATATAATGAGATGTTTGTTTATTTAAAGAAGGATTTTCCCATTTAATATGAAGTGCTTCTTTTATTTTTAATTTGTTAATGGTAGAGGCAGTATCTAAAATCTGAAAGCAATCATAATTAGTTAGTGTTTTACAATTAATGGATGAATTTAAATGTTTAAAAATATGCAATTGCTTGTCACTCGTAAGGTGCTCATTTATCCGTGTTGTCAAATATCTGGAGGTTTCTCCAATATAACTGGCGTTACAGCAAGCACAAGAAAATTTGTAGACAACGTTAGATTTAAGCATCTTAGGAAGTGGATCTTTTATGCAAAAATTGTTTTTTAACTTATCGGTTGTGAATATAAATTTGATTATTACATTTTTACAAAACTAAATATATATATATATATATATATATATATATATATATATATATACACACATAAATATATATGTATATATATAAGTATATATACAAATATATTTATATATACATATATATATACACATATATGTTTATATATACATACACATGTATATATAAATATATGTATATGTACAAACATATATATATATATATATATACACATATATATAAATATATATACTGTTCCTATGAATTCAAAAAAAAGTTTTCATGTTACATTTTCTAAAAGTGGGCTTGCAGTATTTAATAGACAATTTTACCTTTGCCCCAGATGATAATAAAAACAATTGGTAAAATGGACATGTTTTGTAATTGTATATGTAACAATCCACGTCGACTTTAAAAACTACCAAAAGCATTTGTAAAAGTTTTGATTTTCATCCAACTCACAACCAGATACATAATTTGGTTAAGAAATACAATAAAGTGTATATACTTAAGTCATCTAACAAAAGAAAACTTGAAGAATTATGCAATATTGTTTTTACTTTTTGCCATCAACAGTGGCAAAAAGTAGTTTATGTGAATCATCTACTTTACTTTCAGCATCTATTCAAACAAAACTGCATGAACCTTTTACTTCTGATGTGTATCAAAAACCAATTAAAGACCTGGATTTTTTCAATACTTCTAGAAATCGGTTGTTAAAAAAGAGACTATACTTTATGTATAAATATAATGCAAAAAATATATCCGATCATAAAGATAAACTGCGTAACCTTTAAGGAGGATATAAATCAGATCCTTATGTAATCAAAGAATTAAATCAAATTGTTTAAAGGAAAAATATGATATTTTAATTTTAGGACAAAAATTAGCTGAAGTTTCAGCAAAAAGTTTGATACTTAAAGAAAACAATTATTTAAAAAAACATACAAAGATAATAAAGCCTAAAAAGAAAGAAAAACAAAATAACTGGAATCATAACACTTGATTATAGAAAACTGGATAAAGGGTCTAGAACTTGAAAATATGAACTTGCTATACAAATTAGATAAGTTAAAGAATTCTGCTTATGATCATTTGCCATTCAAAAAAGATAAAAAACATTTACATGGTATCTACGATTAATGATATATGATGCCATTGTTAACCAGGTACCAATAAAAAGTCTACCGATTTTATTTTCAAATAATTTCAAACAATTAGGTATTGCACAAATAGAAAATTTCACACATCGTAGCGGAGTTGAAGAGATAGTTTGTGAATTTGGTATAATCAGTAACCTTGATGCTTCTTAAATAGCGATTTCTACAGCCAAAATTACTCTTGGGTTTGTCGCAACAACTCAAAAAGGAGTACATAAAAACTCTATTCGTTTCGCAACCAAAACACAGTGTCATGTTATAGCATTAGATCAGTTGTCAGGTAGTACTACACACGATTATCAAACTCATGTTGTATCTTCAATAGATCAACTTACCTTTTTGTATTCTGATTTGCATTATTATGACTATCAAAAGAGCCGCTCAACAAATAATGAAAACTTTACAAACTCTGGGACTGACTGCGTTGCAACTAATCATGCGACTGTTCAGCTAGAAAATTCTTGATGGGGAAAAGAATTCAAAGAACTTAATTTTCACTTACATCCCTTTGAAACAATATCCAGCTCTTGCGGGTCTGCATTAAAAATGATTGAAACGCATAATGGAGTGCTGTTTGGGAAAGATTTTTTTGCTGGTAATATAGTTTTACCATTGAATAAGATGCGATACAAAGATGGTAAAGAAGATCCTAAAGTTTTTAAAATCTTTTAAGATGAGATGAGACTTCCCAAAAGACTCGTTCTCTTTTACAGAGGGAACAGATTGCTTATTTTGTTTTATATATGTGGTATATTCATTCAGCACTACAACATAATCATTAACTTTTAAGTACCAGTATAATTTTATGTGGAGGGCTACAAAGTAGTTTAAAAATAGGATTTGTTAATGAAACAGCTAAAATAGAAATGTGCACCTTAGGGCTATTCGGAAAGACTTGAACAGGACCATGAATGACATTATCTTATATGTCAGCTACAGTAAGTTTAAGTCATATTGAAGGGATAAAATTCGTTACAGATGTTTTAAAACATATTTATTATGTAAGAAAATCCTGTATTGTTAGTTAGCACAAAAAACCTGTTCAGAAATTTAATTGAAAACGATAAGATCTTTAAAGAAATAGCTTTGGTGTGCCCAAAAGACAAGGAAGTTGAACAACTGATTGTATCCGGTTTATCAGCTATTATTGCTGTTTTGGAAAGACAGTATAAAATATATTTTAGGTTAGCACTATAAGAATAACTATAAAAGAGACGCAGACAGCCAGGCTTCACAATATTGATGCAGAAAAAGTCATGGCTTTATTCAGTGCTGCTAAACATTGTGCTCCTAACTCTACTTTATGTTTTTGTCATCAAAATTAGGAGCAATAAAAACTAATGTAAGTATTTACATTGATCAAGTAGATGAGAAAATGAAAGTTTTCTACCGGGCAATAAACAAAGCCTGAAAAAAGAAAGACTTAAATAAAGAAAATTTAGATGAAACAAAGAATAAAAGTAGAAAAGCATCGGCCATTCAAATTCAAAACGACAGTTTGTCAGATATTCCAACAAATTTTCAAGAACTAATATTTAAGCAATTATCAGACGTCACCGATATATGCTATCAGATACAGTAGTTAGTAGAAACATTTGCCATTTACGGTTTAATTCACAAATGCAAGAAGAAGATCTTTATTTTAGTAAACTTGAAAAAATGAGCGTAAAAATTGGTAAGCAAGTTTATGTTGTAGCGTACTGGAAATATGATAAATCTTATAATAATGATGCAGTGGATTGTGACATTTCAAAATACAAACTTGCTGCTGATATAATCTATGGAGACCTTATATTCTCCTGTAAACTATGCGTTGGGTTATATTTAAAAAAGGCTAATTTCATAGCCACATATTTTTTAAAAACATTATGCGGCTTTGAAGTTTATGTAGTTTTAACTATTATGAAATAAATGAATACAACAATCAGTTAGTGTTGACACCTTGATTTTTTCTATTACTGCATTTCTTTTTTAACATATTTTATTTTACCTAAAAACATAAACTTTTGAAAATTATTTACTTGCACCACCAACCTTAACTACCTACCGCAAACCAACTCCCCTGCCACCTATATACACAACTAAATATACCAATTAATCTTGCTACCCAGAGACAATAGATTCTTTTTTTAACTTTCTGTTGATCACTATTTTATCAACAAATAAATTGTGAATCTTGTTGACTTATGTTGTTAATTACAAAAACCTGATCCACATTTGGGTCGGTGACAGTGTAAGAGGCACTAACCCCCTTCACCCTCCGCACCCGATCATTGGTATTTCCTTTAACTACTTACAAAATGTTTCTTCTTTTTTTCAGCTTTCAACTGATAGCAAATTCATGTAAATTGGATCACTTTTGCGGAAGTTATGATTAATTTAAGTTGATAATTACAAATTGTAGTCACAACATTGTTCAACTTTCTCTATAAAAAATTTAGTGCCTTAAAAAACTCAGAACTTTCTAAAATGACATCAAAAAAGAAAAAATTTGGTATCGTTTTTTTAGTGTTTAAAAACTATATACATACATATATATATATATATATATATATATATATATATATATATATATATATATATATATATATATATATATATATATATATATATATATATATATATATATATATATATATATATATATATATATATAGATATATATGTATCTCGCTTTTTTTCATAATTATATAACTAAGTAAGAAACTTAGTAAGAACTTATAAATGTTTAATTTAAAAAAACTTTCTTTACAGTCGTAAAAATTTATTGAAAAATTCGAAAACACTTTAAATTTCAAGACAATACTCCGTATTTTCAAATAAAGTTTCACAAGCGCAGTTTACCGTTTTTAGCTTTAAAAAAAGTTTTTGTAAAGGTTTTTTTAAGGTCCCGTAGGGTATTTAATCAATTGATAAAAAATTCCTTTTAGAACGTTTTTGAACGTTTTACTTTTACAAACGTAGCTTAAGCGACCAATCCCGTTTACGAAACGTTTGAAAAACGTACTTGTGCCCACTGGGTGGGATGCTTTAATGCAAAATGTAATAAATACGGATATGCATCTGAATGAACATTTTGTAATATTAAGAAAAAAAAAATAAGTTCATAAGATTTTAATATTAGCCCTAGTTATGTTTTTTCCACTGATATCTATAATTAAGTTATTATAGAGATCAGTGGTTTTTTCCCATTGTTTTTGCTCTAATATTTCCCTATATTGTTTACCTTTACATATGTAATACTTTACATTTGTTGTCTTTTATGCATTTTAAGCATAGAATCTTTTAAAATACGTCAAAAACTCAATATAAAGAGGCTAAGTACAAATATAGCAATTTTGTTGCTTTGATTTTGCAATTAAATTTTAGTAACTTTTCATATCACCTGGTAAACTTATTTACTGCCTTGAAGAAACAAGAAAATATTATTGTTAACTAATATTAAGTTATTTAAAATGCTAATAACATTTTTAATTTACGTGCTATTGGTGAGTAAATTATTTTTTACTTTTATTGTATTTTCCTTCAAAATGTTTAAATAAAAAAAAAAAAGTTACCTCTTGTTTTTACTTAAAACATTTATAAAAGTTGTTTTAATTTATATTCAAAGTCTGAAATAAATTTACTAAACAGTCGTTATAGTAACTATTAGTAACTATAAGTTAGCAGTTAAAACTATAGAACAGAGAAATATTATCAAGAAAAATATTTCAAATTTTTCTTTTTGTTTATTTCAAATTTTAACAATTGTTATTAAAATAATGTTTATTTGCAACAAAAAATAATTCTTTAGCAAAACAACAATTCGAAAAAAAGGCATACTACATTAAAATCTAAAACAAGCAAAGGATTAAAATGTGTGGCCGTATTTAAAATAAGCAAAGTAATTATCTGTGTGGGGATTGGAATTGCAAAAAAAAAAGTAAATAAATAAATAAAATGATAGCTTTGATGACACATACCACACCTAAAATATCGTTTCAATATCGTTTCTTATAGACAACTTAGTACATGGCCTACTGTAATTATACAGCCTGATTTGTTGCATTTTCCGTAAAAAATTAAGAGGCCAGTTTTTTTACGGCTTTAAAATTTTAAATTATGTATGAAAGGTTTTATTTACAACAACAACAATAACAATATATTTACCAGTGATTATTATACAAAGATGTTGAATAAAATATTGAATTATAATATTGTAACTATATAAATAATGTATAAAATTACTATATAAATATTTGCTTGCATGCTTTTATAGTCATTTAATATGTCATGTATTCTGAACTGATTAATATATAAATGCATTCTGAATGATTGCCTGTTTCATTATATTCCATTAGAGAGTGGAATAATGAAAAAGACACACAGACAGTCTATTATTATTACTGTATATAGTCGAACTGCTTTTTTATGCAATGTTATTTAAGTGGAGATAATTCCAATAATAAATGTAAGTAAACTTTATATTTAAATATAACTGTTACATTTTTTTGATTCGTTTTAGTAATAAAATAGTTAATAAATGTGTTGTTACAAACTGTAAAACTGGTTACTCTAATGGTCCAAAAAAGTCAACATTTCATTTTCCTGAAGAATTTGATTTGCGAGAATGATGGATATACTTTGTTAATAGATTAGATTGGGTTCCATCAAAATATTCAGCTATTTGTGTGAATCATTTTGATGACAAATTTATTAATTACGGAAAAAGATGCACCTTGAAATGGAATCTTCTTCCAGTTCCAACTATTCAAACCAATGAAATAAGTGGATCGTTGACTCTAAGGGTTCCAAAGTTGCCCCAAAAAGAACCAATTTTGATATATTTAGGAAAAGTTGAGTTTGAAGATTTTCAAAGTGTTGATAAAATTATTAATCTTGATTCTTTGACAGAACAACATTCTCTGCCAGGCTTTACATTTAAAAAAAATTCCTTATAGTGTTGTTTATTATAAACAATGTTTTGATGAAAAATCAGACATACCAACTGTTTTTGAGTCAATAACTGTAAATAATGATCTTTATGTTTCATTGTCATATAAAGGCTATCATATTTCTTTACCTGAATGGTTTCGTAGTGGTCATAGTTGCAAATTAGCAAACTGTAGTATGATAGAAATTTTTCTTGCCTATATTAGAAATAAAGCCAATGGTATGAATTAAATTTTGACAGAGTTAAATAAAATTAGATACTATTCTCCTTGAGGCAGACCTCCATATTCTGCATCTATTATACGTTATGCACTAATTTTATGTCACACTTCAGCACAGTCTTATAAGTTATTGTTAGAACAACTACCCTAAAATATAAATGATATAAGTGCGTACAAAGCTATAACAGTGTCGTTACAAAAACATTGTGTATCAAGTGATTGTGTGCTTCTTATGGATGAAATTTATCTGCAAAAAGCAACCCAATATCAAAGTGGGAAATATATTGGTGAAGAAAATATATATTGGAGTTTTAAAAACATATCTATTGTATGATATAATCCATTTAATAAAAAATGTTAGAAATAACTTGTTGAATGGAAAAAATTTGTTTTTTCTTTTTTTTCGTTTGATTTCTTCAGACAAAGTTAAAGCTCCAATTTCCTTAATTCAAAGCAAATGTTTAATTCATCCAATCAGCTTGGCAATGCTGCTGTAAAAGGAGATAAAAAACCCACATTTTATAGAGAAATTGCAAATTGGATTGAAATTTGGTCAACATGTGAATATTTTACTTTAACCAAACAAACTTCTTATGCTTTTATCACAACATTATGTGCAACTGCATCTCTTATTGATGATTGGCTTGAAGAAAGCTATACATTTGTTCTTACTTCCAGGCTACAAAGTGATCCTTTGGAGCTACGCTTTAGTAAGTATAGACAAATGAGCGGTGGTCGATTTCTTGTAAGTCTTTTAGAAGTTTGCAACAGTGAAAAGATTTTAGCAGTAAGAAGTCTTCTAAAGGAAGATATTAATTTCTGGGATAAAAACATTTATCAAACATTTGAATACTCTACTTTAGAAAACATTATGCAAGATATTGCATTGTTGTCTTCAGAGATATTAGTGTCAGCTTTATGAAGATAGCAGGAAGTTGCTGTTACTATAGCAGACTACATTGCTAAAAAAAAAAAAAAAAAGATATAAATGTTTATCTTGTGGTCAAAAAATGTTTCTACAGACCAAGATGTTCTTAATAACGAATATCTGGAAATATTATCCAGAGGTAAACTTATATGTCCAAGTCAATCTTTGTCTGATTTTATTTGTCATTCTTTTAGTATTCAAGATATTATTTCTCCTATTCTAATCAAACATTGCAGTTATTCTTTATCAATCAAAAGTTTTGCAGAACAAATTTTTAAGATTTATTATAGCAGTGTTGATTTTACTTGCGAGATTCACCAAGGATGGGGAATTTAATATGGATCTCGAATTGTCATTAATATTTTTTATAATAATTTACAAAAAGAAACTACAGATTCTGTAAGAAAAAATCAGGTAAAAGAGTTTTAAAAAAGACAAAGAACTGATAGCTAGTGCTAATAAAAGTTTATTTCTCAAATCCTTAATACATATAAAATTACAAACCTTTATTTTTATTTCCTCATAAGAGTTGTAAGTAGTCTTTGCAATATGTAAGTTTGTTTTAGTAGCATTTTGATGCATAGCTATTTGAAAGCCTATTTCAGTATTTCATATGTTATTGGAGTATACTGAAACAGGGAATCAGTTAGCGAAAAATATTGTATAGCATAATGTAATTACATGATGATAATCTCAGGTATTCCTCGACCATTTTAATAAAATAAACATTTGCCGTAAAAAAACTGGCCTCCTAATTTTTTACGGAAAATGCAACAAATCAGGCCGTATAATAACAGTAGGCCATGCTTAGTATTATTATCAAATAAATCTAATTTGAAGTGTAGACAACTTTATAAGTAGATCTCTGTTTACTCGCGAATATTTTTGTGTACCAACATTTGAGCAACTTACGACGCATGCGCATAATAAATGTCTATATTAAACCACCATGGTGATGTGAAACGTTATTAGGATATATATAACGATCGAACTAATGAGATAGTATTGAAAGTTTGGTCATGATGGCGGAGATGTTCTAATTTAAAAATTATATATTGAGTACTTGTTTTTAAATTTTTATTTTGTAATTTTACAATACCAATTAGCAATATAATAATCTTTAGGTTTCAGGAAAAAAAAATTGTTTAGGAAAAAAAGGCGACCTTACGGTATTTACCTTGCAAAAATATTTACAGTAGGTGATCAAGAAAGTAATAATAATAATAATAATAATATAATGTATATAAATTTTATTTTAAAAATTTAAGAATTTTTATTAGTAGGTTTATTGTAATACGTGATAAAAATTAAGAACTTCTGAAAAGTCTAGGTTAAGAATTATCTAGAAATTTTTTTTTTTTTTTTTTTTGTATCTTTTATATTTTTATTACTTTGTTTTTAGGTTGTTATGTTAGAAACAGCACCACTTGTCTATCAACCGTATATCGTCCGCGAACATAACGATCATATGCGTGTAGGATAAAAACATAACTTGAAAGCATTAAAAACATTAAAAACATTACTTGAAGGCTATATTGTTGCTAATTCAACTACAGTACAGATTTCTAAAACTATTTACAATCAAGAGCATCGTAAAAAAACTCATATAACTTACATAAATTTTCAAATAAAGTACCACTGTGTGAGTCAAAATCAATTGAAGTGCTCTATCATACTGGTAAAGTTACTATTCCAAAAAAAGTTACAAAAAAAGTTATTTTTGCAATTTTTGACAGGCTTAACTTTAAATAATAAAATAAAATCTTATTTATAAACATATATAGTCAAAAGTGCTTAAACAATATAAAGTCACATAATTTTTTCAGTATAAATTATATTTATAAGTTTAATACATCGCGACGTTAGAATTATCTTATTCTATTTCCACATTTTTGACTTTTGAAATAAAACGATTAAAAGGAAAGACTTCAGGAGACGGTATATAATTTTTTTTATAACTAATGTTTTTTCCGCAACTTTTACTTATAACTTAGGTTTTAATACAATGGAAAAACATTATTCTGAGGTAGGCAACACTTTCAATAACTCAAATTTTTCAAAAAGTGGAGATAGAACAAGATAGTTATAACAATGCGACATGTCGATATAATTGTCGACATGATTGTTGATAAGTACGAGTATAGACGTCCAATCATGGTTTGTCGGATGTCTTGAGATGTCCAATACCCATTAATCTAGATGCAAAATTATAAAGTTTTAAAAGCGACATATTCAAAATTTCTATACTATATCAAAAAAAGAATGCTTTGGAGGTATCAATACACATATGTTAATACTTTATAATTAATAAATTCATACTTCCAATATTTTTAAGGTTTTAAGTTTAGAAAAATTATCTAAATGCTTTTTATAAAACCGTTTTTAAATTGTGGTCTATTTATAGTCATTTTCAACAACTAGGAATAAATCTAAACTACAAAGTTTTAGCAAACCAGGTGTTTATTAAGTCGGTTTATTAAGTTTATTTTTATTTATTATTATTTTTTATTAATTATTATTTTTTATTTATTATTATTTTTTATTTATTATTATTTATTTATTTATTTATTATTATTATTTATTAAGCTGCGGAAAACCTTATTTAGGTAAAACAGCTTTAAATTTTATCAAGAATACTTTATCATGAAAAATAAGTTAAGATTGAAAATGTGGTTCCTCTAAAATATTTAATCATAAAAAGTTCTACCAAGGAACAATAAAATGGAATACAACATAATTAATATTTGTTTTTCAACAAACTAAAACGCTAGAGAGGTCTCAGAAATATTGAATATGTTTTAAAAAACTTGAGAAATTTAAGAAACCAGGATGCGTTTTTAAGCAATCTTAAAAACGATACTAATGCAGTGTTTTTTCTATTTAATGCTTTTTGTAAAAATGTCCATTAGTGTTAAAATATTACAAATATACATAAATATAAGTATTGAATATTCTTTGTAATAAGAAGACAAACTAATATATTTAAACTCGTTTATACAAAACATTAAAAAGTATTTTGAGTTTCTTATAAAAACTCATATTTTTTTAAAATAAAAGTTAAAAAAAAAATTAACAAAAACAAAAATAATAATATTAACAATAATAATAATAGTAATAATAATAGTAATAAACACAGGAGAACCCAAAGTGTTTTTGAATAGAATCTGAAATAAGTTATTGATTAATTTATAGGTGCTAAATTAAAAAATGATTTTAATTTTTCTTTATCACGTCAAGTTTTTAAATTATAGAGTTTTTAATTTTTTTAAAAATGTGATAAAATGTAAATTACTTAAAATGTAAAGTACTTAGCCGATATAAGCTTATTTTATCCAAATATTACCGTACAAATGAAAATAAACAATTGGGCTAGACTGCAATGTTTATGTAACACAAATGATATTTTTACAAATAATACGGCTACTGAATACATCAATTTTAAAAATAGTTAAGGTAAAAATGTACGTTTGTAGCTCTTTCCGGAATGTTCAGATTGAGGACTATGGCGTTTTATGCTCCAAAAAAATCCGGCTATCATATGTACATCCCATCTACCTTGATAACATTCTTTTATAACCTTCAAGTCTTGATGAAATTGTTCTCATCACTGACAGCACTAAGATTTTCACGAAATTGGCGAGATGACAATGCAGAAAATGCAGAAAATTACAAAGAAATTGTTTAGCAACTTTATAATTTTCCAAAAGTTGCTAAACAATTTCTTTGTAATTATGTGTGTAAGTATTTCCAAGAAAGTTCTTAACGGTGACTTTAAATGATATTAAAGCGTTCTTCTCAATATCCGACATAGTTCTGGTAAAATATTTATCTTTGATAAGCTGTCGAATTCGTGCACAATCAAAGACACCGTTTTAATTTTTTTAATTGGCAGTCTAGGAAATGCAATAACAATGCATTTAAAATAGTCGTCATTAGTTACCAGTGCTATCACAAGTTGCTTCATGAAACCTAGTTTTATGATCAAAGGTGGAAATTTTATTTTCTTTCTGTCAACAAGTGTTTCATGTAAAATGTTTGGATCTCCAGGCTTAAGATCAGACCTTGGAGGCCCGTTTGTTTTAACTCAATGCTTACCTCGAGCTCTTCTATGTAATATATAGAGAAAGCAAAGATACTTTGTGTAAAAACGTTGCTAACCAAGAAGGAAACACATCATTTTAGGGTCAACGCGTTTTGTCCAATGATGCTTCTTATATTGTAATAACTCAATATCTCTCTTTAAATCACAATATTCATCACGAAGACAGACAGAATGCCCAGTATACACTGCACTAAATAAATCGCTATTATGTGGCAGGACGCACTTGAAGCTCTTCTTTGAATAATCAATGAACATTCGCCATTCAATTTAGTTATAATCTGAAAATCCTAATTCCTTAAGTAAAACAGAAATGTTACGGAAAAAAACAAAACCATTTCAATTTGAAACTACTGCAGAAATTTATTTTCTCTAGTATGAAAGTAATGTACTTTTTCTCCTTTTTCAACTGTATTTTTCTCATTTAGTCTTGACGCTAGAATTTCTGGAGCCCAAATCCTTTGCCAAATCATTCAACTGATCACAATATCTCTCAAATCAATATCTCTCAAAATCAATATCTCTCAAAATCAATATCTCACAATATCTCTCAAAATCACTCTAGCTGATCACATCTCTTAAGCTGAATTGTGGTGTTCAAAATCATTCCTGTCACTGTCTTCTTGAACATCACTAATTTCTTCTTGAGAAGGTTGTTGTTTGAATACTTGCTCTGGAATTTTATTTGAATGACACCTTGGTCTTAAAGCTGATGGTAAATTAGGATAAACTATTTTCTTTTCAAATTTTTTGGTTAAAGCCTTTGTCATTAGACAAAAGTAACAGCCTGTTGAATGATCTTTTTCCTCACTCCAAACCTTAGGAATACTGAATGCTAACTTGGCTCATGACTTGTCTTGATCACCAAATTTCATCAGGAACATTTAAACGTAAAACTCACATGTTTTGAAAACAACAAAAATTTTTAGCAAAATTAAAAATTCAAACAAAAAATAGCTTGTAGCCCAGACAAATTATTTTTGTAGATTCTAGGGCAGACGAACCAATCGTAATCAGCGGGTAACTCTTTTACGGTGAAATTTGTTTAACTAAAGTCCAAGGGGTGGAGAAAAAAGTTGATTTCTTAGAAAAAAAAGATTTCAGCTTTGGAATCAGCTTGTCAATTTTAATCAAAATAGGCCCCGATTCAAATTCAACAAAAAGTTTTATTCAAATTGTTTCTCAGAGTAATTTATTGAAATATTAAAACTCAAAGTATCACAAATTTACATATAGTTTTACATGTATTTGGCTTTACCATCTAAAAAAAAACTGTGTTTTATCAAAAAAATACATTATATAAATTATCAAAGTTCATATTTTTTTTAACTGAATAAAAAATAGTAGTAAAACTAAAAAATGAATATTAGATAAAAATGAATATTAGATATAAATTTTGTTTAAAAAAATTTAACCAAAAATTGCTAACTTGAAAAAAGCAAAAAAATATTAATATTTTAAACTACAAAGAAATTAAAATTTCAATATTATGTTTTCTCAACGGATGTCAGAAATACTCATTTCATTCTATATATACAATGTTTTCCTTTACATGTATCCAAGGCCGACGCACAGTGGAGTATTTATACGGAAAAGTTGATCAAAAGTCGATTTTCAAAATTTTGTCAAAATATGGTTTTATTGGTGCATTGTTAAAGCTTAATAAAGGTTACATCCCTAAATGGTCATTTCGGTTACTCCTCTCTTCCTCACCTTATTTGGGCAGCTTTAAAAATCGAGTAATCATGATAATGAATTTAATTGTTTTTCAACGTTTCTGTTGACGAGCATTATTACAAATCGTTTTTTGTTTGTGGTTAGTAAAAAATTTTAAAAATCATAATGGATATTGAAAAAGAAGGTAAGCTCATACTTTTGGTATATTTATTTTCTCTATTTTATATGTTACTGTCATATTTCTCATCAATTATATTTGATGTAAAAAGTTTAACGTTTTTTTTTTATCACGATATTAAAAAGTGTTTTTGAATGTCAATTAAGCCTTATTAAGCTACGAGCTTGTGCTTCACGTAAAGCTTTGATATTCTATTTACCATTTTTTTTTTAAAATGTTGCGCATGTACGCGCCCTAAAATTTTCTTAATATTTTTAGTCAATAAGGCAAAAACATTTTTTTGTGAACTTTTATTTATAATTCATATTTTTATTTATAATTCATATTTTTATTGTAGAACCTCAAGCTATCACAATAGAGAAGACTAGACGATCGTTTTATGAAGTCTTGGAGCAAAGTTCCGAGGAAAAAATTGACGACAAATTCGTGTTTTTATTAGAGCACCTTAAAAACATAACCAAATGCCCTGCAAATGAAGAAAGTGCACTAAAAACCATTTTTTCACCTTTTAAGTTCCAATTTAAACAAAAATGGGAAAATGCTAGCCGTAAAAGAGAGCGTTTTTTAAAAAATAACGAACAATGGCTTAATACCACCATAGCACTACCAACTTGGACGGAAGCAAAGCCCGGCCGACCGTCAAAAGAATTTTGTGAATCGAGCTCACCAACGAGAAGGCGAAAAACAAGGGTTTTAAGAGAACATGTACCTTGTGAGCAGTTGATGTATGCTGCTCAAATGAGTCAACGTGCTGCAGGGAACAGTGACGCGTCTAACGTTATAAAGGAAATTTTATTTACACCTACAAAAGCCAAACAATATAGAAAAAGTGACACATCTACTAAAGATATCATTAAAAAGCACACACCATCAGAAGCGTTGTCAATTTTTGTGGAAGCTGATATGACAAAAAAACAATATGAAATTATTTATGCAGCCAACAAGAATATCTATCCATGTTATTCACTTGTAAAAAAAGCCAAAGAGGAATGTTATCCATCAGAAGAATCGATAACAGTTACAGAAAATTGTTCAGAAATTAAATTACAAGATCTTCTGGATCACACGTCTAAGCGATTATGTTGTTATTTGAATGAAGTTGTTAAAACTTTAAATGAAAAAGAAAGAAATAATTTAGAATTGATTTCTAAATGGGGTTGTGATGGCTCGCAACAACAAACTTTTAAACAAAAATTTCAAAACAGCGACGATAGCGACGCAAACATATTTCAAAGTTCTTTTGCGCCCCTACGGTTCATATGCCATATTGGTAACCAAAAGAAGGTGCTCTGGCAAAACCCAGCACCATCATCTACAAGGTATTGTCGACCAATAAGAATTCGTTTTATTCGGGAGAGCAAAGACGATGATGAAGAATGATGAAATTGAATACTTAGAGAACCAAATAAAAGGCTTAAGAAAAAGTGAAATAATAAACGATTTTGGTGGTAATTTGCAAATAAAGCATATATTTCTTTTTACTATGATTGATGGAAAAGTTTGCAATGCTGCTACAAATACAACATCAACGATGAAATGTTATATATGTGGGCAAACTTCAAAAAATTTTAATGACTTGAATAAAAAAACGACAGAAAGCCGTGAGACACTAAAATTTGGGCTATCAATACTGCACGCAAGAATCAGATTTTTTGAATCCTTGCTGCATATATCGTATAAAATACCAATTAAAAAATAGCAAGCAAAAACAGAAGAAGATAAAAAAATAGTAGCGGAAACAAAACAAAAAATTCAAAATGCCTTTAAAGATGAATTAGGGCTGTTGGTTGATATTCCTAAGGCTGGATTTGGGAACAGTAATGATGGTAATTCATCAAGAAGATTTTTTGCCAATCCCCTAACCGCTTCCTGCATCACAGGGGTTGATATAACTCTTATAAAAAAATGTAATGTCATTTTGGAAGCTATTTCGAGTGGGCATCAAATTAATGTAAAAGAGTTTGAAAATTTTGCAAATGAGACGGCCAAACTTTATGTTGATTTATATGGGTGGCACCCAATGACGCCAACTATGCATAAAGTTTTAATACATGGCCCCACAATAATTGAACAGGCTATACTGCCTATTGGCCAGCTATCAGAAGAAGCAGCTGAAGCGAGAAACAAACATTTCCGTCTTTATCGGCAGAATTATGCAAGGAAGTCTTCGCGAGAAAACTGTAATAGAGATATTTTAAACAGACTTTTGCTAACTTCGGATCCTTTGCTAAGTAGCATGAGAAAAAGACCCCAGAAAAAAAGAAAACCGTTCTCCAGTGAAACAATAGGACTCTTGATGCCGGAATTATTAGAAGACTCGCAAGCGATGATGGTTGACGACATATCAGATAATGATTCCGATTGAAAATGATTTCATTGACAAGTACAATATTATTTTATTTTATTTTGGATTAAATATAGGGCTATGATAATAAATTTAAATTATTAATTTCAAATTGTTTGGTTGTCAAATCATTAGCCCCTTGTAGCGGATAACCATAGGATTTAATCCTTTAACAAAAAATAATTCGTAACAACAGGTATAACCTAAAGATTAAGTTCAGTGATTAAGAAAACCAGTATAGGTTTAAATGTATCTTTCAAGTGTGATTATCCTTTTTATTATTATAAATTTAGTTATTTGTTATTATGTTAAATAGTTTTAAAGTTGTAGATATTTGTAAAGTATATAATGTGAATAAAAATATGTAATTTTTGTTTTAATATATGAAATTTTTTACATTTCATGAGTGAATAATCGTTTTTAATACAATACAATGACCCTAAACTTCTTTTTACTTCATATCACATCGACAATAAACATAAAATAATTTTGTTCAACTTTTCAAGTGAAATACTCCACTGTGCGACGGTTTTTGAAATAGGAAGGCACTATTGTCAGTCTCTAAAGAAATATCCTATATATCTAGAAACTAAAAAAAAATAATAAAAAAAGCTGTCTTGGAAAAAAGTCGAGGGCACGCACCCCTGGCTTTGTCGGCCCTGAAATCAGAATTAAAGTTTTTTTTATAGATATAACTTGCTTGTAAGCAAATTTTATTGAAATTATTTCCAGTTTCTTCTACAAAATGTCGAAAATTTTTTAAAAACTCTTACTAAGACTTTAAATATTTAGTTACGGACTAAATATTTAGTGGGGTGGTGAGAGAGAATGTTGATACAAAAAATATGCCATACTCCAATTTCCCCCACCTCCATGTTTTCATCACTTTGATTATTATTGTGAAGGAATTTTATTTGTACCATTTTAAATATTTTCGTTAGGATATTGATAAAAACAATGTTCAAAAATCATTTACAAAGTTAACATATCGTGAAAGTCGGGATCTTTTGTTGAACTTTTTCAGTTTGATAAGATTAAATTAAAATAATTTTTTATCCCAACCCTCTATGTATATATGGGCGTATAGGTTATTTAAATGTATCGTATATATGCGCGTTTTAGGTTTCTTTAAATGAATGCATACTATGCATGCATTTAATTAACCTATCTGTGCATACCTACGCCGTAAATTTATGCAATGAACTCTGTATATGTGGAACTGGACTATATATATATATACAAAGACTTTAAGAATAGACAAGACAATAAACAAGACAATAGAACAGCAAAAGAAGTTATGAGAGAAGGTTTCAAAAAAGACATCGAAGCGAAGATAAATGCACAGTTACGAAATATAAAAAAATATTTTTTGTCAAGATTTTAATAAGTGCTTTATAGCTTTATAATTAAAATAGCCAACTAACCAGTTATTAGCTTGATAGCAGTTTCAATGACAATAAAACGCAATGTTTCAAAATGCGTTTTAATGTCTTCGAAACTGCTAATAAAGAGTCAGTTTTTTTTTTTTTTTTTGTTTTGTTTTATATTTGTGCTATACTTGATAACAAGGGTTTCTATATTTCCCTAAAATTTTTTCGTTTTATCAGTTTTACTTCTTTAATATTTTTTTTCTGATTCTGATTTTTTAAAATTTTATTGTTCCTATTAATTTTTTTTTATTAAATGTGTTACTGCAGTTTACTCCGTTATTTCTTTGTCTTAATATTTTCTTATTTTATATGTTTATAAAATAAAAAAATATTAAGACAAAGAAATAACGGAATTATTCTAGTTAGTTTGGAGTTATATTAGTTCTAGTCCATTGACAAGTTTTTAACAATATGATTAACATCGAACTTAATTTTATAAAGTATAATTAGGTTTTTAATTTTATGGTTAAATAAATAGAAATGAATAATATTTTACTAAAAGACTTTTCAAACGTATAAGCGCATAATTTTTTAAATAAACGCATAATTTAAGGCATAAACGCATAAAAAACGCATAAACGCATAAAAAAAGCGCATAATTTTTCAAATAAACAACCTTGACTAGCAATAATATGAAACAGATTCGTTTAAAACTGAACTTGAAACTTTAAAAAAGAGTTTCAGTGCAATACACATAAATATTAGAAGTATAAATAAATTGTTTGACAAACTAAAACAGTTCGTAATACAATGCAACTACTTATTTATATGATTTTCCTAAAATAAACATGGCGCTCCGATAAATCGCCTCTACCAAGGTTCAAATTGCAGATTATATACCCATAACTTCTGAAAGAAAAAAAAAAAAAACAATTGCAAGAGGAATATCCGAAATGATCAAGCGAATAAACTAGGAAAAGTTCTATGTTGACAACGAATTCTTTACAATTGAGATAATCAAAAAATCAGAAAATCTTTTAGTCTATGTTTTAGTCAATATAAATTTTAATAATATTTTAGATTTCACCTGTTTAAGACTGTTATGTTGTATTTAAGAAAATAAAGATTTTATTTTTATCGGGTATTCATAAACTATTTTTTTTAAACATTTCTGGAGAATTCTTATTTTTGTTTTAAACGATACTTATCTTTGTTTTAAACAAAAACATAAAAACTTGGTGTAAATTGATTATTAGCCTTTATTAGTTTTTCCCCCTTGAAAAGGCGCATTACCAAACAACCAGGCTAACTAAACTTTTCCTGTTTTCAATAAAACAGACTTTTTTTTTTTTGCATTATAATGACTTCACTTATTTTATTAATTCTCTTTTGAGCATACTCTATTGAAACCGTTTGGAACTAAATAAGCTACAGAAATAGTTGAACCATTTGGAAATGAAATATATTAAAGAATCCAATGCATTTAAAATAAAAGTTGTTTACCTTATCTAAAAAACTCCCTATTATTATGAAATATGAAATAATGGCATTGTATTTTATTCATATTCTATTTAAAATTTATGGAGTGTTAAGAACATATAAAATATAAATAGAAACATTGGTATAATTTACTTTTGCAAGTAAATGTTTTTGACCATATTATGTAAATTTAATAGTTGTGTAACTTAACTGATTGTTTTGATTTAGTTAATAGGAAAAATTACTGTGATGTACTTTATCCATATAAGTACATTCTCAAGAAACAATTATATTATAAAATAACACAAATTATAATAAAATATTGTTATATTAAAATATACAATTTTTAAATTATGTAAAGAGATATTTAAATACACAATCTTAATGCCCCGTTTTGTTAAAAAAAAGAAAACTTTAAAACTTTTTTTTATTAAATCTGGCTAATAAATACATGAATTCTAAAAAAATCAATTCAAAAAACAAAAGCATTTACCAATGTAGTAACTACAACAGCATTTTAATATAAAGAATGATAACAGCAAATTGGTGTTATTGGTGTCAAAAACAGCGATATATCTGAACCCAACTTAAAAATACAATGAACTCCAATAGTTACTTTATGCAACTGGTCTATTTCTAATTACATATTATTTATATAATATTACTTTAACATCTAGTTAAGAAATATGTTTTTTATATAAACTTTAAAAACCGTTCTAAATAAGAAGCAATTTTTTTTTATTATAAGTTTTTTTACAACTTAAATCCGATAATAAAACTTAAATCTAATTCACTTTGGGGTTAAGAAAAAATTGTTATTATATGCAATATTAAAATATTATATTAATTTTATTTATTTTTAGATTCAATTTTATTCTTGGGTACTTTTTCAGACGTACTAGACGTACCCTAGATGCGCCCCTGATTTATATTAAATTTATATATAAAATAAAAATTTACGTTCTCAATTTAATGAAATAAAATATTTCGAATCGCTGCGCTT
Source organism: Hydra vulgaris (assembly GCF_038396675.1). NCBI lineage: Eukaryota > Metazoa > Cnidaria > Hydrozoa > Anthoathecata > Hydridae > Hydra > Hydra vulgaris. The sequence continues at coordinate 33,879,159 of NC_088926.1, forward strand.
TAAGGTCTTCAAAACTATAATTTTCTATGCTTTTTTTGCGCCAAAAATATTATAAAATATTTAAATGTAAATAGTTGCGTTTCTGATAAAAATCTGATAAAATACGACAAACTAAAACACTTTCCTATTTGAATGACTAAACAAGTAGTAATAAAGTTGACTTGCTAAAATTTTTTTTATGTTATATTTATCAAATCCCCTCCCCTTTATCACAAATTGTAACAAATTTTGACCTTCCTCTAAAGTGACGTAATTTATAGACTTCCTTTTTATAATTTTGTTTAGTTTGCTGGCTTGTAGGCCAGGGTAAGCGAGGTATAGCTCGTTTTCCTCAGCGCTTTTTTTTTATCACGTTCTTCCTTGCGCTTTTTTTCTATTTTCTATTCAAAATATCGCAATAGAGTATTTAGTAAGTTACAAGTTATAAATTAGAAATATCTTTTTTAATTTATAAATTCAAAAGTTATAAATTACAAACATTTTTTTTTTTTCAGTTTACAATGTTAGTCGTGATACAATAAAATAAACTGTTAAAAGTCCTTTGCAAATAAATATATATACAAAAAGCGTGAAAACAGTGTAAAATAGGTTTTTGAAAGAAGACCACTAAAATCTTATCATCGGAACCTTGAAAAAAAAAAATATATATATATATATATAAAAAAACTTCTTACATAAGAAAAACTGTAAACAATATAAACGACATATATAAATATAAAAACAATATAAATGGTTGTAAACAACATAACTACAAAACTTTAGAAAAAAATAATAAAAATTGCAAAATAAAGTTAAATAATAGATAAAATAATTAACAATACTGTAAAGTCATATTGATAGAAAGAATTAAATTTGTCATTTTATTTTTGAAAAGATTTTGGTCGATCAAAATCAAAATTTGACAAAACAAGTTTATTATATATGTACGGTGCACGATAGACAAGACAAAATTGATTGAAATTCGTTTGACAAATAGATTCGTTAAAATTTTTTTTTTTTATTGGTTAGCATTTGTTTGACTTGTTTGAAATAGTTTAAAGGATAGAAAATAGTTTAGAAATATATGACACAGTAGAGATAAAACACACTGATAAAATGTTACTGATTTAACTTTTTTACCAAGCGTATACAAGCAATAAGGATAATGAAGATTAACTGATTATATAATAATCAAGATTTGAGGCAAGTTTGAGGGCAAAAATTTTTTTGCGAATGAAAGAGGGTCCATTAAGTTTTGTCAGTATTTAATGTTAATTTATTGGATTTGAACCTGTGGAATAAAAGTTTAACGTCTGTATTTACGGTGGGAAAAAGTTCGCTAATATCACTCTTAGAGATAAATATATTAGTATCATCAGCAAACATGATGCTTATCAGATTAGCAGCTTTACTTAAATCGTTTATATAGATTAAAAAAAGGAGGGATCCGAGGATTAAACCTTGTGGAACTCCACAGGTTATATTTAAACAATTACTGAGATAGTTGTCATTACCAACAACTAACTGTTTTCGTTTACTCCCTAGTATTTCCTTTTTTCAAGTTGGATGTGATGATCAACCGTATCGAAGGTTTTCGAAAGGTCGACACTTGAAATAACATGAATCCCAGAAAAATCAAGAAAAACTCAGCAATTTTTTTACACTTTTATAAAGTTCATTTAAAATTTTTTTTTTTAATTTTGTACAAATATTTTGCATATATTAATAAGTTTGCGAGATGTAGGTGTAAAAGATTTAGTTTGTCAAATATAAAAAGTGTGTTTAAACAAGGAAAATGGTGATCTCGTTGATAAACTTAAAAAAAATATAAAGGTCATGGAAAACATTGTGAATTTAAAAAGCTCAGGAAAACGTTCTTTCGTCAGAGAATGCTCAGATAAAAATTTTATAAATTAAAGTGGCAAAGCTAAAATAACAACAATAATATCACGAAAAATGAGTGATATTATGGTTGTTATAAATGATGGGGAGAAGGCGGAGGGGGAGAAATTCCTAAAAAGTACTGTCTAACTTCCCAAAAAAATAGGTCCCCAAAACTTTAATCTATTGACTAGCCGACCATATTCAACAAGAAAACAACTAAAGGTTGAAAATTATTTTTCTTTGAGGAGGGGGGGGGGGGATAGCGCCACTGTTAAATTGACCCAGCGATTATATAAAGGAACTGGAACATTTATAAAGGAATATATCTAAAAGAACTGGAACAGAAGAAGATATAAGGTGTCTTTTTAACCAAGTCTCGTTTACATTAAATTTACATAAAATTGTCAGTATGTATACAGTAATAAAAGTAATATTTTTTTTAATAAAAATACAAAAACACGTCTAATTGTACATGTTGAAATATAACGCTAGAGGAAAGGCGCCTTTGATGGCGTACTTAACTTTGAAGCTTCATTATTCAGTATCCCGAAGACCAATAATGAAAGTTTTGATATGGATACATACCTTGTTACATCTAGAACAATAATAATTCTCGGAAGTTTTTATCAGTTTTTTTCTCATTTAAAAAAAAAAAACAGAAAAAGTATGCATTCATAGGCAACCACTGCTCTTATGATGGCATAGGGGAGGATGGGGGCTGGTTAGGATTAAGGGTAACTTGATGATTTCATATAACTTTAGAGTCTTCCCTCAAAAAAGCCAGAAATTACTCGCAACTATCTTAACTTAGAATATCATTCTACACAGCAGCATTTTAAAGTTTTGCGCATGCGCATTGGATATAATGCGTTGTATGTATTTTTTGGACAAAAAAAAAAACTTTTGAAGCATCGCTTTCTTTTTACTTTAATTGAAAATAAGTTTTTCTTAAAAAAAAAGGTTTTATTAACTCATCAATATTGCAACACACCCAACTCGTCAGTATGCCATCATGGGAAGAAGTCATTAATTTCATTAAAACAAGCTGTATCTGCCTTGTTCAAAAGATAAAATTAAAGTAAATATTCCACTAAATGCACAAAATATAAATATAATATGCATAAAAATTCCCTCCCTGCAAAGTTAACAATAAAACCACAATCTTAAACATATGAAGGGAACAAAACTACAACAGCACATTTCAAAATCGATTTTTGTTGATGATAAAAGCAAAATTTGTTCACAAGTGACGTATTTTCTCTAAATTTAATGTAAAATCAGTACAGTCATGTAGATCTAATCACTTTTTCACCAAAACCAATTTTTATGGAAATATGACCACTATACCGTTACAGGCGCCATGTCACCATAGGCGTCTTTTCCCTATACGTTAAAGATTAACAGCGATTTAAAAGTAAAATAGTTTTATAACAAAGTAAAAAAAAAATTTAACAACACATAGTTTTAAAAAAACTAAAGAAAACTCAATCAACTTTTTTCATTTTATTCAACAAAAAAAGTTTTTGATTGCAATTACTGTGATAACCAAGCGTCTAGCATGTTTTCTAGAATAAACAGTGAAACCCCAAAGTCATTATTATCTCGATTATCAATTCAATTATCGATTCAACTCGATTCAATTAAAATTGCAACAGCAGAGAAGTAGAATTAATAACAGTTTAGACTTTTAATATTGCAATAACTTTTATATAACATAATATACAATAACTTTTTTTTTAAGTTTTTATTTAATGAGCACTGACTTACTGAGTTTTTATTTGTTTATTGGGAAGCTGTGGTGTTGTAGTAGTGCACTTGACTCAGAAAAAGAAGATCCCTTGTTTGAACCCCACCTCTGGGCAAGTTTTATTACATCGGTAAAGGAAGGAGGCGTGAACTTCCATCCAGATGCTCTTTCGCGGTGCTGTGTGATAAGTCCGCAAGGAATTCTTGGGGAACACAAAATAAACAAATAAAATAAAAAAATAAAAGGAAAAGAGGCGTGTACTTCTTATTAAATGCTCAATTGCGGTGCTCTAAGTTGATATAGGTGACAGCAAATCCTGGAAGGACTTCTTAAAACAAACAAAAAAAATTTATACTACATATGCGCTGGTTTTTATATAAATTTAGATAATTTTAAGTAAAAATTTCACGATCATTGGAAACACAATTTAACAACCTTCCTTATTTCTTCAAAATTTGAAAGAACAATGCCATGATTTATCTACGTCAATTCAGTTCTGTTGGTAATAATTCTTTAAATAACCAGAATAAATTCGATGGAATAGACACATTTAAATTTAAATTAAGAGGGGTTAGGGGTAACAAAAAATGACTAAAGTTCATCACCAAATTAAAAAAAAAAAATTAAAAAAAAAGATATTTAAATCTTATTTAAGAAAAAATTTTATTTTAGCTTTTTGAGTTTCAAAAGTTTTTCTTTTGTTTTATATTTCATGTGATATTTATATTGTGATAAAAGGTTAAAACTTTTTAGTTAGGTACATAAACTAATGTGTTTTCATTTGATGCATGCATGCATTACTGCTGAAATATAAAACATTATATTAAACTATCTGCTAGCCTACCAGTGAGCTTGCAATGAGCTAGTTATAGCATCAAGTTTAGTGTAATTAGAACTCTTTTAGTATAACTGGTTTATTTGAAAATAGCGTGACGTCACGTTAACTTAACTAAGCCAACAACGGTAAATATGCAATTATCAAATTAGAAAAAACATCGTGGAGTGTAGGTAGAGCACGATATTTTCGGACAGTGGGGCATTGCGGCACAGTTATACATGAAGCTTTATATCTCAGCTGATAATTTCTTTTTTTACAATTTGTTTAAAAAAATTTTAAATTTTTTTGATAAAAAATTTTAAACTTTTTTTTTTCATTATGAAAATGAACAAAAAATTATTACGAACTTTTCTTTAAATACCAAAATGCCTTTAAAGTAAACGCATTAGCGAGTTCGCGAAAAACTAAATTTTTGTATTTTCTTATACGATACAGTGACAAAAAGTATCTTGTACAAATGGTAATTTGTTTTACAAATAAAAAGTGAAAGTTTCTTTAACATTATATTTTTTTATCCTCTTTTAGAATCTGGTTTTAAAAATGTATCTAGTATTGAACTTTTTGAATACAATTATTTATATTTAAGTGATTTTTGTGCGTCTGCTGTTAAAAAATAACTGTTATATTTTAAATATCATAATATAAGATATTTTAAATACTATAATATAAAATACTGTTATAAAAATATATTTTGGAATTGAGTAGCGCAACAATTGTTTCTTGACTTTCTTATTTCATATTTTATTGCTGCGCTGTATCGGTTTAGAATATTATTTGATGTATTAGGATTTATTATTTTTGGTAATGAATAACTCCATTATTTTTCATTCTCTATAGCTTTAAAGCATAAACCAGCTTTTGTTTATGAACATCTACATTGTTTATGAACATCTACTTTGTTTATTGATACAATATTTTTGTTTAAAAAAAAAGAAAAAATACTAATTGTGTATATTCAAAAAATATTTCTGTATCCGTCACTCTATACTACCCGTTAAAAAAATATTTCAACATTGAAGTTTTGCGCCATGGACTCTCTCACGAGTAAAAAAATAGTTTCACCTAACGCAAAACTTAAATAAATTTTTTGTTATATAAAATAATTTGATTAAATTTTGAAAATATTGAAAAAACATAATCTTTAGATTATGTTTTTCTATAGAAAAATGAAAGAACTTAAACTACCAATTTTAAAAATCAATTGAGGTTCAAATAAAAATTGACCGTCTTCCAAACTTTACTGAATTAATTTTAAATATATTATTTGAATAAGTTCAATTCAAATGTCCTCTATTTAGCTCTATTTTTTCAAACTTGGTAATGAATTTTCGTAATCGTTGTCGAAAAAGCGACAACGTCGATGATTTCCAAATTAAAACACTATTTGAGGTATCAGAAGTATTAGGCTGTTTATTAATATAGACTAAAAGATTTGTTTAATTGACAGTATGTTTGAGCTGCTCAGTGACGGATACAGGAATTTTGTTGAGGAAGAGAGAGGGGTACTGAAACATTTTTGTATTTTGTATCCCATTTGCGTCAAAAAAAAAGTCCTCCATTTCTAATATATTTTAGGACTTTCAGATTCTGGTATTGAGGGGGAGAGGATGCATCATCCCCTAACTCATCACACCCTTTCACTTTCTGGATCCGTCACTGGAGCTGCTCTAACTTCGTTCTATAAACTTCTTCATGTTTCTTCGACTAACCTCCAATTTTAATAGCGGTTGCTTTCAACTTTATAAAAGGTTAAAAAAAAGTTCGAAAATATTCGAAAAGCAAAATCTTTGTAATTGGAATGAATGAAAAATAAAAAGCTATAAAAGTCATTCAATATATTCGATCAGTTTCATGATAAAATTCAACCTAAAATGGACATATACATATGTAAAATATAAATTTTTTCTTTTCTGTTTTATATAATTATTTTACAAATATTTACACACATAATTAAAATAAATAAATTAAATACCTTACCTAAGTAAATTTTGGTTTATTGAATAAGTATATAAAAGTATATTTTAAAATCATGCAAGTGCGTTAAAAACAAACGTAAAGCGGTGTTCGGAAGAAATGCTAAAAAATATATAATCAATGAAAGATTTTACTTTTTGTTTCATAAAAGGTTATAATTTAAAAAAATAAAGCTATATAAGTTATTTAGTATATTCAATGTTCATTATGTTCAATTAATTAGTTTTATGTTAAAATTCAACGTAAAACGGACATATATTTATATAAAATATACCTTGTGTTTTTTCTTTTTTCTTTTCATAAAAATATTCAAAAAATATTTACACACATAAATAAAAAAAATTAATTAACTAAATGAATACGCAGACTTTTTTTTGACGTAAAAATAATTTTCGGTTTATTGAATAAGTATAGATAAGTATATATAAAAATTAAGTGCGTTAAAAACAAACGTAAAACAGTCTTTGATGGAAAGCCACAACAACAAAATAAAAACGATCTTATCTTTTCTCTTAATTTTAAAAAGTTTATTATAACAAAGTTAAATAACAAAAACAAAGCACAATATTTCGTATTGTTTTCTTATAATAAATTTGCATATATAATTGCAAACAATAAGAGTACTTTACTCAAAAAGTAATGAGTAAAAAATGAACTTAAAGCGGACATTAATGAAAAAGTAAAATTATGAATAGAAATGCTAATAAACGAAAGTTTAGAGTCTTAATAACTTAAATGCTAACACTAATAATAACAATACTAACAACAATATTAATAAATAATTTGCTTACTTAAAAGTTTTCATGTTAAAAATGTTTTAGAGAAACAGTAAAAACAGTTCTGTTTTCTTGGTTCAAAATTGATTGTATATGTTGTATAAGATATACACTTTACAAAATATTGGATTATTTTTTTATATAAGGTACCACTAAACATATATAGCAAATAAATAGTATTTATAAACAATTGTAACTTAGATATAAAAGAAGAATTTCAAACAAACTATGAAAAACAAGATTTTTATAAATGTCTGTTTTAGGACACGTTTTTACTATTAGGAGATATGCACTGATAAAAAAAGAAAGTGAAAAGTTTGAAGAGTCCATCAACCAATCGCTTTTTTTTTTATTCTATTTACTTTATAAACAATTTTAAAACTTATAGTCTAAGTTTTAATAACTTAAACCAAGTAACTTAGCTAAATCACCATGGTGATTACTTAGCACATCACCATGGTGAACTTAGCACATCACCATGGTGGTTTAATATAGTCATTTATTATGCGCATGCGTCGTAAGTTGCTCAAATGTTGGTACACAAAAATATTCGCGAGTAAACAGAGATCTACTTATAAAGTTGTCTACACTTCAAATTAGATTTATTTGATAATAATACTAAGCATGGCCTACTGTTATTATACGGCCTGATTTGTTGCATTTTCCGTAAAAAATTAGGAGGCCAGTTTTTTTACGGCAAATGTTTATTTTATTAAAATGGTCGAGGAATACCTGAGATTATCATCATGTAATTACATTATGCTATACAATATTTTTCGCTAACTGATTCCCTGTTTCAGTATACTCCAATAACATATGAAATACTGAAATAGGCTTTCAAATAGCTATGCATCAAAATGCTACTAAAACAAACTTACATATTGCAAAGACTACTTACAACTCTTATGAGGAAATAAAAATAAAGGTTTGTAATTTTATATGTATTAAGGATTTGAGAAATAAACTTTTATTAGCACTAGCTATCAGTTCTTTGTCTTTTTTAAAACTCTTTTACCTGATTTTTTCTTACAGAATCTGTAGTTTCTTTTTGTAAATTATTATAAAAAATATTAATGACAATTCGAGATCCATATTAAATTCCCCATCCTTGGTGAATCTCGCAAGTAAAATCAACACTGCTATAATAAATCTTAAAAATTTGTTCTGCAAAACTTTTGATTGATAAAGAATAACTGCAATGTTTGATTAGAATAGGAGAAATAATATCTTGAATACTAAAAGAATGACAAATAAAATCAGACAAAGATTGACTTGGACATATAAGTTTACCTCTGGATAATATTTCCAGATATTCGTTATTAAGAACATCTTGGTCTGTAGAAACATTTTTTGACCACAAGATAAACATTTATATCTTTTTTTTTTTTTTTTTAGCAATGTAGTCTGCTATAGTAACAGCAACTTCCTGCTATCTTCATAAAGCTGACACTAATATCTCTGAAGACAACAATGCAATATCTTGCATAATGTTTTCTAAAGTAGAGTATTCAAATGTTTGATAAATGTTTTTATCCCAGAAATTAATATCTTCCTTTAGAAGACTTCTTACTGCTAAAATCTTTTCACTGTTGCAAACTTCTAAAAGACTTACAAGAAATCGACCACCGCTCATTTGTCTATACTTACTAAAGCGTAGCTCCAAAGGATCACTTTGTAGCCTGGAAGTAAGAACAAATGTATAGCTTTCTTCAAGCCAATCATCAATAAGAGATGCAGTTGCACATAATGTTGTGATAAAAGCATAAGAAGTTTGTTTGGTTAAAGTAAAATATTCACATGTTGACCAAATTTCAATCCAATTTGCAATTTCTCTATAAAATGTGGGTTTTTTATCTCCTTTTACAGCAGCATTGCCAAGCTGATTGGATGAATTAAACATTTGCTTTGAATTAAGGAAATTGGAGCTTTAACTTTGTCTGAAGAAATCAAACGAAAAAAAAGAAAAAACAAATTTTTTCCATTCAACAAGTTATTTCTAACATTTTTTATTAAATGGATTATATCATACAATAGATATGTTTTTAAAACTCCAATATATATTTTCTTCACCAATATATTTCCCACTTTGATATTGGGTTGCTTTTTGCAGATAAATTTCATCCATAAGAAGCACACAATCACTTGATACACAATGTTTTTGTAACGACACTGTTATAGCTTTGTACGCACTTATATCATTTATATTTTAGGGTAGTTGTTCTAACAATAACTTATAAGACTGTGCTGAAGTGTGACATAAAATTAGTGCATAACGTATAATAGATGCAGAATATGGAGGTCTGCCTCAAGGAGAATAGTATCTAATTTTATTTAACTCTGTCAAAATTTAATTCATACCATTGGCTTTATTTCTAATATAGGCAAGAAAAATTTCTATCATACTACAGTTTGCTAATTTGCAACTATGACCACTACGAAACCATTCAGGTAAAGAAATATGATAGCCTTTATATGACAATGAAACATAAAGATCATTATTTACAGTTATTGACTCAAAAACAGTTGGTATGTCTGATTTTTCATCAAAACATTGTTTATAATAAACAACACTATAAGGAATTTTTTTTAAATGTAAAGCCTGGCAGAGAATGTTGTTCTGTCAAAGAATCAAGATTAATAATTTTATCAACACTTTGAAAATCTTCAAACTCAACTTTTCCTAAATATATCAAAATTGGTTCTTTTTGGGGCAACTTTGGAACCCTTAGAGTCAACGATCCACTTATTTCATTGGTTTGAATAGTTGGAACTGGAAGAAGATTCCATTTCAAGGTGCATCTTTTTCCGTAATTAATAAATTTGTCATCAAAATGATTCACACAAATAGCTGAATATTTTGATGGAACCCAATCTAATCTATTAACAAAGTATATCCATCATTCTCGCAAATCAAATTCTTCAGGAAAATGAAATGTTGACTTTTTTGGACCATTAGAGTAACCAGTTTTACAGTTTGTAACAACACATTTATTAACTATTTTATTACTAAAACGAATCAAAAAAATGTAACAGTTATATTTAAATATAAAGTTTACTTACATTTATTATTGGAATTATCTCCACTTAAATAACATTGCATAAAAAAGCAGTTCGACTATATACAGTAATAATAATAGACTGTCTGTGTGTCTTTTTCATTATTCCACTCTCTAATGGAATATAATGAAACAGGCAATCATTCAGAATGCATTTATATATTAATCAGTTCAGAATACATGACATATTAAATGACTATAAAAGCATGCAAGCAAATATTTATATAGTAATTTTATACATTATTTATATAGTTACAATATTATAATTCAATATTTTATTCAACATCTTTGTATAATAATCACTGGTAAATATATTGTTATTGTTGTTGTTGTAAATAAAACCTTTCATACATAATTTAAAATTTTAAAGCCGTAAAAAAACTGGCCTCTTAATTTTTTACGGAAAATGCAACAAATCAGGCTGTATAATTACAGTAGGCCATGTACTAAGTTGTCTATAAGAAACGATATTGAAACGATATTTTAGGTGTGGTATGTGTCATCAAAGCTATCATTTTATTTATTTATTTACTTTTTTTTTTGCAATTCCAATCCCCACACAGATAATTACTTTGCTTATTTTAAATACGGCCACACATTTTAATCCTTTGCTTGTTTTAGATTTTAATGTAGTATGCCTTTTTTTCGAATTGTTGTTTTGCTAAAGAATTATTTTTTGTTGCAAATAAACATTATTTTAATAACAATTGTTAAAATTTGAAATAAACAAAAAGAAAAATTTGAAATATTTTTCTTGATAATATTTCTCTGTTCTATAGTTTTAACTGCTAACTTATAGTTACTAATAGTTACTATAACGACTGTTTAGTAAATTTATTTCAGACTTTGAATATAAATTAAAACAACTTTTATAAATGTTTTAAGTAAAAACAAGAGGTAACTTTTTTTTTTTTATTTAAACATTTTGAAGGAAAATACAATAAAAGTAAAAAATAATTTACTCACCAATAGCACGTAAATTAAAAATGTTATTAGCATTTTAAATAACTTAATATTAGTTAACAATAATATTTTCTTGTTTCTTCAAGGCAGTAAATAAGTTTACCAGGTGATATGAAAAGTTACTAAAATTTAATTGCAAAATCAAAGCAACAAAATTGCTATATTTGTACTTAGCCTCTTTATATTGAGTTTTTGACGTATTTTAAAAGATTCTATGCTTAAAATGCATAAAAGACAACAAATGTAAAGTATTACATATGTAAAGGTAAACAATATAGGGAAATATTAGAGCAAAAACAATGGGAAAAAACCACTGATCTCTATAATAACTTAATTATAGATATCAGTGGAAAAAACATAACTAGGGCTAATATTAAAATCTTATGAACTTATTTTTTTTTTCTTAATATTACAAAATGTTCATTCAGATGCATATCCGTATTTATTACATTTTGCATTAAAGCATCCCACCCAGTGGGCACAAGTACGTTTTTCAAACGTTTCGTAAACGGGATTGGTCGCTTAAGCTACGTTTGTAAAAGTAAAACGTTCAAAAACGTTCTAAAAGGAATTTTTTATCAATTGATTAAATACCCTACGGGACCTTAAAAAAACCTTTACAAAAACTTTTTTTAAAGCTAAAAACGGTAAACTGCGCTTGTGAAACTTTATTTGAAAATACGGAGTATTGTCTTGAAATTTAAAGTGTTTTCGAATTTTTCAATAAATTTTTACGACTGTAAAGAAAGTTTTTTTAAATTAAACATTTATAAGTTCTTACTAAGTTTCTTACTTAGTTATATAATTATGAAAAAAAGCGAGATACATATATATCTATATCTATATATATATATATATATATATATATATATATATATATATATATATATATATATATATATATATATATATATATATATATAATATATATATATATATATATGTATGTATATAGTTTTTAAACACTAAAAAAACGATACCAAATTTTTTCTTTTTTGATGTCATTTTAGAAAGTTCTGAGTTTTTTAAGGCACTAAATTTTTTATAGAGAAAGTTGAACAATGTTGTGACTACAATTTGTAATTATCAACTTAAATTAATCATAACTTCCGCAAAAGTGATCCAATTTACATGAATTTGCTATCAGTTGAAAGCTGAAAAAAAGAAGAAACATTTTGTAAGTAGTTAAAGGAAATACCAATGATCGGGTGCGGAGGGTGAAGGGGGTTAGTGCCTCTTACACTGTCACCGACCCAAATGTGGATCAGGTTTTTGTAATTAACAACATAAGTCAACAAGATTCACAATTTATTTGTTGATAAAATAGTGATCAACAGAAAGTTAAAAAAAGAATCTATTGTCTCTGGGTAGCAAGATTAATTGGTATATTTAGTTGTGTATATAGGTGGCAGGGGAGTTGGTTTGCGGTAGGTAGTTAAGGTTGGTGGTGCAAGTAAATAATTTTCAAAAGTTTATGTTTTTAGGTAAAATAAAATATGTTAAAAAAGAAATGCAGTAATAGAAAAAATCAAGGTGTCAACACTAACTGATTGTTGTATTCATTTATTTCATAATAGTTAAAACTACATAAACTTCAAAGCCGCATAATGTTTTTAAAAAATATGTGGCTATGAAATTAGCCTTTTTTAAATATAACCCAACGCATAGTTTACAGGAGAATATAAGGTCTCCATAGATTATATCAGCAGCAAGTTTGTATTTTGAAATGTCACAATCCACTGCATCATTATTATAAGATTTATCATATTTCCAGTACGCTACAACATAAACTTGCTTACCAATTTTTACGCTCATTTTTTCAAGTTTACTAAAATAAAGATCTTCTTCTTGCATTTGTGAATTAAACCGTAAATGGCAAATGTTTCTACTAACTACTGTATCTGATAGCATATATCGGTGACGTCTGATAATTGCTTAAATATTAGTTCTTGAAAATTTGTTGGAATATCTGACAAACTGTCGTTTTGAATTTGAATGGCCGATGCTTTTCTACTTTTATTCTTTGTTTCATCTAAATTTTCTTTATTTAAGTCTTTCTTTTTTCAGGCTTTGTTTATTGCCCGGTAGAAAACTTTCATTTTCTCATCTACTTGATCAATGTAAATACTTACATTAGTTTTTATTGCTCCTAATTTTGATGACAAAAACATAAAGTAGAGTTAGGAGCACAATGTTTAGCAGCACTGAATAAAGCCATGACTTTTTCTGCATCAATATTGTGAAGCCTGGCTGTCTGCGTCTCTTTTATAGTTATTCTTATAGTGCTAACCTAAAATATATTTTATACTGTCTTTCCAAAACAGCAATAATAGCTGATAAACCGGATACAATCAGTTGTTCAACTTCCTTGTCTTTTGGGCACACCAAAGCTATTTCTTTAAAGATCTTATCGTTTTCAATTAAATTTCTGAACAGGTTTTTTGTGCTAACTAACAATACAGGATTTTCTTACATAATAAATATGTTTTAAAACATCTGTAACGAATTTTATCCCTTCAATATGACTTAAACTTACTGTAGCTGACATATAAGATAATGTCATTCATGGTCCTGTTCAAGTCTTTCCGAATAGCCCTAAGGTGCACATTTCTATTTTAGCTGTTTCATTAACAAATCCTATTTTTAAACTACTTTGTAGCCCTCCACATAAAATTATACTGGTACTTAAAAGTTAATGATTATGTTGTAGTGCTGAATGAATATACCACATATATAAAACAAAATAAGCAATCTGTTCCCTCTGTAAAAGAGAACGAGTCTTTTGGGAAGTCTCATCTCATCTTAAAAGATTTTAAAAACTTTAGGATCTTCTTTACCATCTTTGTATCGCATCTTATTCAATGGTAAAACTATATTACCAGCAAAAAAATCTTTCCCAAACAGCACTCCATTATGCGTTTCAATCATTTTTAATGCAGACCCGCAAGAGCTGGATATTGTTTCAAAGGGATGTAAGTGAAAATTAAGTTCTTTGAATTCTTTTCCCCATCAAGAATTTTCTAGCTGAACAGTCGCATGATTAGTTGCAACGCAGTCAGTCCCAGAGTTTGTAAAGTTTTCATTATTTGTTGAGCGGCTCTTTTGATAGTCATAATAATGCAAATCAGAATACAAAAAGGTAAGTTGATCTATTGAAGATACAACATGAGTTTGATAATCGTGTGTAGTACTACCTGACAACTGATCTAATGCTATAACATGACACTGTGTTTTGGTTGCGAAACGAATAGAGTTTTTATGTACTCCTTTTTGAGTTGTTGCGACAAACCCAAGAGTAATTTTGGCTGTAGAAATCGCTATTTAAGAAGCATCAAGGTTACTGATTATACCAAATTCACAAACTATCTCTTCAACTCCGCTACGATGTGTGAAATTTTCTATTTGTGCAATACCTAATTGTTTGAAATTATTTGAAAATAAAATCGGTAGACTTTTTATTGGTACCTGGTTAACAATGGCATCATATATCATTAATCGTAGATACCATGTAAATGTTTTTTATCTTTTTTGAATGGCAAATGATCATAAGCAGAATTCTTTAACTTATCTAATTTGTATAGCAAGTTCATATTTTCAAGTTCTAGACCCTTTATCCAGTTTTCTATAATCAAGTGTTATGATTCCAGTTATTTTGTTTTTCTTTCTTTTTAGGCTTTATTATCTTTGTATGTTTTTTTAAATAATTGTTTTCTTTAAGTATCAAACTTTTTGCTGAAACTTCAGCTAATTTTTGTCCTAAAATTAAAATATCATATTTTTCCTTTAAACAATTTGATTTAATTCTTTGATTACATAAGGATCTGATTTATATCCTCCTTAAAGGTTACGCAGTTTATCTTTATGATCGGATATATTTTTTGCATTATATTTATACATAAAGTATAGTCTCTTTTTTAACAACCGATTTCTAGAAGTATTGAAAAAATCCAGGTCTTTAATTGGTTTTTGATACACATCAGAAGTAAAAGGTTCATGCAGTTTTGTTTGAATAGATGCTGAAAGTAAAGTAGATGATTCACATAAACTACTTTTTGCCACTGTTGATGGCAAAAAGTAAAAACAATATTGCATAATTCTTCAAGTTTTCTTTTGTTAGATGACTTAAGTATATACACTTTATTGTATTTCTTAACCAAATTATGTATCTGGTTGTGAGTTGGATGAAAATCAAAACTTTTACAAATGCTTTTGGTAGTTTTTAAAGTCGACGTGGATTGTTACATATACAATTACAAAACATGTCCATTTTACCAATTGTTTTTATTATCATCTGGGGCAAAGGTAAAATTGTCTATTAAATACTGCAAGCCCACTTTTAGAAAATGTAACATGAAAACTTTTTTTTGAATTCATAGGAACAGTATATATATTTATATATATATGTGTATATATATATATATATATATGTTTGTACATATACATATATTTATATATACATGTGTATGTATATATAAACATATATGTGTATATATATATGTATATATAAATATATTTGTATATATACTTATATATATATATATATATATATATATATATATATATATATTTATTTATTTATATATATATATAAATAAATATATATATATATATACATATATATATATACATATATATATATATATATATATTAACATATATATATATATATATATATATATATATATATATATATATATATATATATATATATATATATATATATATATAAACATATATATATAGTTTTTTTTTTTAATGTTTTTCTGTAAACGTAATGTTGTTTACTTTATCCGACGTAATTTTCTTAAGGATAAAAATTAGTCATGTGACTTACGCTTTTATTATTATTGGTTTAGTTATAATTAATTTGGACAACTGTGTTTTTTACGCGGTAAACATTGGACATCAGTGGTTGTTCCAAAGTCGCCCTTTTTTTTAAATGACCGTAGAACCTTAAAACATAGTTTTTTTGTTATGAATTTTCAAACTAAAATAGCTTAGTACTAAAATATCATAAAAATATATAAAACTTGAAATTTTCAAAAAGTGGACATCTGTGGTTTTACCCGTGTGGTCTTCATATATATATATATATATATATATATATATATATATATATATATATATATATATATATATATATATATATATATATATATATATATATATATATATATATATATATATATATATATATATATATATCTATATATATATATATATATATATATATACATATATATATATATATATATATATATATATATATATATATATATATATATATATATATATATATATATATATATATATATATTTATATATATATATATATATATGTATATATAAATGTATATATATAAATATATATATATATATATATATATATATATACACAAAGATATATAGTTTGTTGGGTGTGGGATGAGCGGAAGGAAAAAAGTGATTCTTACGCCAACAGATAATTCACTTTTAATTACTTTTGACTTTCGTCCAAAATTTCCGTGTTGGACGAAAGTAAAAACCATTAATTTAATTACAAATTAATCGTTTTTTAAAAAAACCACAAAAACGCAAATTTTATTGACCGGAATGTTTTTAAAACGTTTTGAATGTTTTTAACAATATAAACAATGTTTTTATTTTTATTTTTTTTAATAAAATGTTTTTATTTTTATTTTTTTTAATAAAATGTTTTTATTTTTATTTTTTTTACTGTAAATCATGCGCGGAGTGATGCTACATCGACTATCTTATAGCCTGACTCGCAAGGGAGTGCTGCTACATCGACTGACAAATAGCCTGACTCGCAAGGGAGTGCTGCTACATCGACTGACAAATAGCCTGACTCGCAAGGGAGTGCTGCTACATCGACTGACAAATAGCCTGACCCGCAAGGGAGTGCTGCTACATCGACTGAGGGTTTGGTTGGGGCAGGCAGTCTATCATTATTAAAAAAAAAAAATTCCGGTCTTGCATTTTAATTTTTACTTTTTGTCAACAAAATATCGAAAAAACTTTCGGACAACATCTAAGGGTTGTATATATATCCATGCATATATATATATGAATATATATATATATATATTTATACATATATATATATATATACATATATATATATATATATATATATATATATATATATATATATATATATATATATATATATATATATATAACATTTTACTTTAAAAATAATAAAAACTTTACGAAACATATGATTTCTATTCTATTTTTTTATCCCGAAATTCTTTGCATTTAGAGAAGAACAAACTGTTTTTTTTCACATTTGTTAAAGTTTTTTATCAGCTCAAAAGCCAGTCTTCGAAAAGTTTTGAAACTAACCATTACAGCCAGCATTTTTTAGTGCAATAAACTAAGACTGCAAAAATTTAGCACAGACTATAAAATTTTTTCTGAAGAATATATGTTTTGGAGGAAATGCATGTTTTAAAAGTTGACGAAGAGTGAATGCAGCCATTTTGATAATTTATAAAAAGCATCGCAAGGTAAAACTGTATGTTATTGAACTACGGAATTTTCATTTACTTCACAGAATTTAGTCGGTTCTCGAATAAAACTCACAGTAGTAAAAATGAATTTGAAGCATGAGGTCACAGAGGTCGCCTGAATATTTTTGCTTGGCAGTAAAGTCAATTCGCAGTAGCTTTATTTTGTTAAAAAAAAATGAGGCGACCTCTGTGACCACATGCTCAATTCAACCAATGATTAAGAAATCAAAAAATCAGCATATAAATGCTAGGCAAAAACCTTTTTTTTCTATTTCTATTTTACATTCATTTAACTATATGATTATTTTAATTTGGCACAAAAATAATATAGAATTTAAACACTTATATGCTTTGAAAGGATTTTAACAAAAAAACGAGTTTTTTATAGAGAACTAAAAACTGAATGCAAAAAAAAAAAAAAACTTAAAAAGTTTAAGTATAAAAAGTCACTAAAATATATGTACAAAACCTTATTTCAGCTGAGCGACGCATAGTGCGGCGTTTGAATTTTATTGAGCTTAAGTTTATTAAGTTTATAAAGTTATTCTACTTTATGAAACCTTAAAACTCAGTAAAAGTTTCATCTAATAATAATCTGCATTAATTAAAGGTATTTAATTATATTTAATAGTTGTTTTGACATTTATTTGGTACGTAAAACTCCATGTTTTACATAAAGGCGAGTTTCCCACTCATCCGTTTTTTCACGGGAACGGGAAAAGGAAGGTAAAAATAATCACGTGGGCATGCGCATTATAAGTTATAATTTGTCTAAAGTAAAACTACGCATCTCACGTGACTGATGTTTTTCCTTTCCCATCCCGTTCCCGTAGAAACACGGATGAATGGAAACTCACCTTAACTAATATATTTGTGGAAGATTCTACGCCGCACTCTTTGAAGTTTGCTTTTTGCCAGTGACTAAGATACATATTATAACATTGTAATAGTAATATATTTAAAAAAGTCTTTTTAGATTACATGACAAATAATTCGAAAAAAAAATGCATTATAAATTTTTTTTTTTAATTTTATATGTTGATATAGAGATTTTTTTTAAACTTAGTATAATTAAAATTTAATAGTCTTAATCTTTTGATTACAATGAAATTTTTTCTTTCTTTCAGAATCATCTTTAAGATTTTAGAATTTGTTAGTGACAAAATCTCAATTTTACTTCATGTAATCATTTTTGAAGTTTTTTAATATTTTGCAAGCATGTTAAGTTTACACATTTTCTTTGTACCAGCCAAAGGTTATTTTTTTATTTATGCAGCATACAGTCTATTTTGCGTTGCACATTTAATACTTAAATTTTATTATTTCACCTGTTTGTTTTTTTGAAAGCAAGATCATTTACTAAAATGATTTATATAAATAATTTAGTTAATTTATATTTTTATAAATTTCATGTCAACTGTCAGTTCAAAATTTTAATAATTTTATCTACAGCTTAATTGTAGATAAAGTTATTGCCTAGTGGAAAATGAGCGACAAGTTAGCTTTGAAGCGATTTTTTTTTCTCACATTATTGTTTAATTTTGCCTCTCCCGTCTTTTTTTTTTTTTTTTTTTTTTTACGTATTAGATCTAATATAATAATGCTAGTAATTGAACTTTTAACAAAGGAGTTTTACTACAACATGGCGCTATCTAGATTTCACAGCTTAAAAGCTATTATCAACAATATATCGTTAAAAATTTTTGCTATGTAATTGCAAGCTTTTCTAGCAAGTGATTTTCGTGGCCAAACCGCTGCCTTTATCGTAACCAATATCGCTTGCCAATTTCCCACAATGGGTAAACTTTTAAAAGCGTTTCTATTAATTTATTGGTTAGATAGGCAAACCCTTAAAAGAATGCGTAACTTATGTTTTTGCGTTTATAACGGTAGTGGGACGTCAGAGCGAAAAGTTTAAAAGCGAAAGAACGTTAAAGCGAAAAGTTCAAAAGCGAAAACCGGGAAATCGAGTATCGTGATAAGTTCAACAACAACACCAACAATGTTAGTATGGAGATAATTTTTTGTTATTTTATTATTATTTCAATGTTATATTATAGATTATTTGGCGTTTGGATTTAATTTTTTTTTTAATTGTTTATATTTTTTATTATAGTTAGTTATAGTTTAGAATTATTTATTCATTTGGTATTCTAGCTGAGAGTAATAGTTACAGGGTGACAAAAAGGTATAAAATCTTCCATAAAAGTTATTTTTGCACTACAAGTTATCTGATAAAAAAATAGACTTGCATAATTTCTTATTGATATTATTTCATTTTAATTTCTTTTTTGATATATATACTTTACATTTCAAGCAAAAGATTGTTTGTTTGTTTAAATTAAAGTTATTCATAAAATTAAAAAGATGCCAATTAATAATGTACGTAGGGGAGATGGGGGCGCATTGATCGCCGTAGCAGTGTTTTGAAAATTGCGCAGAACCTGAAAGAGATGTAAAAACTTATTAACTACGAAACACATGTAGAACTATCTGGCTTTTGGAATATATAAATATTTTGATTTAAAAAAATGATAAACATGAATAATTTTAACTTTTAAACAACCCTCTCAAAAGATCAATGTACCCCAAACTATGGGGTACTATGATCTCCGACTTGGGGCACATTGATCTTATATGCGTAATATTATCTAAACGTTTAACACTTCTATAACTAAATCTTGTAAATAATTTAGTCAAAGGGTAATATTGTATAACATATAATACATCTAAATTTTTTAATTATTTTTTAAATATAGCAGTTAAACCCACTAGTCTAATTTTTAATTAAAAAATGTATAAATCACAGCAGCTATAAGCTACCCGCTTTATATACGTTTAAAACTTTACAACAACTTGAAATTTATAAGAACTGAAATATAAAGACTGAAATAAGAATACAACTTTTAAGTTTACAAAACTTGTTAAAAGTACAATATTTTGATTAAGAATATTTCATCATTTGTGAAAGTCAAGTTGTGAAGCAGCTTTTGGTTTACATTGTTTTTTATTCCTAAGCAAGTAATTCTTAGTTTCTTTCTTATCTTTTGTGGAGACTTTTTGTTGATTTTTGGTTTGCTTCAAAATTTTCTTTTCTTTTGACAAACGAATTTCATTTCTGACAGGAGTATCAGTCAAGATCCTTGTTTTTAACTGCCTACTTTGAACATTTTTTTTTCTGGCAGATGCTTTTGGGTAAGGTTTTAAAACCTCAGATGAGATTATAGAAGCAACACTTGTTGACACTTTGTTTAAAATACTTGTTTCAATATGTACTATAGTTATTTCAGACTATTGAAACAATATCATAAATGGTCATTGGTCTTGGGTTTGAAACCATCCAATTATCACATGCAGAATTGTAAAACCTTTTTAATGGTCCAAAAACAGTTCTATCTAATGGCTGCAATTTATGGCTGCAATGGGGAGGAAAACTTATCATTGTAATTCCGTGTTGAATTGCAAGCTCCAAGCCTTTAACAGAAATATGACTTTCATGACTGTCGAGAAGTAACAAAACTGGAGATTCCTGAGAACAGTTTGAATATTTAACAAAATGTTTAATCCGTTCTATGAAAATTTCTGAGTTCATCCAACCAGAAGGATTTGCAAATCCCACACATCCAGGAGGTCCTTCCTTAATCATGTAATCATGAAACTTTACCCTAGGAAAAATAAATAATGGAGGAATGGAATTTCCAATAGCATTAGAGGCACAACATGCAGTTACCAATGTTCCTCGTTCTGCAGATGTGATTCTTCCAACTTGTTTGCTTCCTCTACCAGCTAAAACCTTTACCGGCTTTTGAACGGTTGTTAAACCTTTTCATCAACATTATATATACAGTTAGGATTATATTTATATCGATTTCTTACCGTTTTAAGATTTTGAAAAAACTCTCTTACAGTGTGTTTGTTAAAAGCTGTTGATCGAGCGAAGCTCGTTGCTTCAGGTGTTCGTAGAGACAACTCTGGTTGTCTTTTCATAAAACCTTGCAACCAATTAATGCCTGCAATTTTATTTTTGATCCATGATGATGGGCATATCTTATTGTTTTTTAAAGCAAATTTATATGCCAATAATCGCGTTGACCTAGTTGAAAAGCCATAGTTCATTTTTGATGCAATTAGTAAATAACTTGATAAACTTTTTTCATCTTCTGCTGTAAAAACTTGTCTATTGTTGTCGTTAGGCTTGAAAGCTTCATTTGGATTAAGCCTCTTTTTACGACAATATCTTTTTAAAGTCATTCTATCTATGTTAAACTGACGTGCAACAACATTCAGTTGTGTTCCTTCTAAAACTTTATTAACAGCTACTTTCATTGTTTCACTTGGTATAGATACTTTATTTGTTTTTTTAATTCTATTTCTAACTATTTTAAGATCTGTAAAAAAATATATCAATAAAAACATATGTTTTTAATAAATGCTAATATTTAACATAATAATATTATGTTAAATATTTTTTAATTATTATATTAAATATTATTCTTTTGATATTATAAAATAATAGTGTTATTATTACTAGCTTATAACATAAGTAGATTTAAAAAATGAAATGCTAAAAGCTATTGTTTGTTTATATATAGTTTTTTTTTAAATTAAAAATACAATTCCATTCGTTTAACTGTATTGCTTATAAAAAAAAACATGGGGCACTTCGTCTTCTATGGGGCACTTTGATCCTCCGATCAATGGGCCCCGCATAGTCAAAGATCAATGTACCCCAATAGGTATAGGTAACATATTGATAGCAATATCTACTGTATAAATTGCAGCCAAATAAAAATTATATATTATATTATACACCTAACACTTACAAATTTAAAATAAAATTGTTGTTAACCCATACAGACATCTAAATAAAAATATATTTGAATTATAGTACGATTTAAAAAAATCACTTTTTATGACGAAAAACAATATTTTCTTTATTTTTTTTGACGCTGATAACCTTATGAAAAAATATTACGAATAATCAATTAGGGAAGCATAATGGTTAATTAAATTGCAACCTCACTTCTAGTAAGGCAAAAATGAACGAGTAAAAGCCAAAAGATCATACTGCCCCGGCGATCAATGCGCCCCCATCTCCCCTACGTGCGTAAAAACTTCAAACCATTTATTTACTTAAATTTTACATATGGTTCGAAAGAGCTTTGAATTTGTAATAAAATGGTGAAAACTTTATGAAAAAACAATAATTTCAAAAAAAGTTATGCTCATTTAAGTAACATTATTTTTTATGAAGCATTGCCTAAGAAAAATGCAACTTACGTATAAAACTCGTGTTCGGCTAACGGCAGCTTTGTAATAGAACCATTGTTAATTTGCGCATGAATTTGCATAGTGAAATGTGCAAAATGATTTAAAAACGTTATTAAAAAAGTTTCGAATTAAAATAACAAAATGTTTTGAATGATTAAAACGTAATAGTAAAATTTATAACAAAATTTTATAAAACATGCGTAAAAAAGATACTGCGTATTTTTGCGATATTTACAATAATTGTATATATATATATATATATATATATATATATATATATATATATATATATATATATATATATATATATATATATATATATATATATATATATATATATATATATATATATATATATATATATATATATATATATATATATATATATATATATATGGGTAAGGGAATATATATATTTATTTTACTAAATATGCTCCAAGGCTAGGTTTTCTATAGCGTATAGGTGAACTTTAAATACATTAAAAGCCTTAGCGTTTTCGCCTTATTTTTATCGTTACTAATAAATTTCAATGAAAGATATATATACAAAAAATATTACATCGGAATATAACTTCGAAAAAGGCGTGACATTTTAGTGGGGGCCGAAGTACAAAAAAATAATCATAAAACACCTTTTTTTTTTTTGTTTAACATAGTATAATAATTTTTACAATGCTCGTTTAAATATATATAAAATAAATTCTGTTACAAGAGTATACACTAGTATTACAATAAAATAAGGTTAAAGCAGATAGGAACTCAAAGAAGATAAGGATAACATTACGTTATCGCAATCTTTTCATAGAGTCCCTTTTAAAAGAATAATAAATCGTAGATTTATATAATAAATAAGAAGAGTAATAAATCGTTTTAACAAATCGTAAATATACAGCATTAATATCGAGTATAATATAAATATAAAACTCATAATAAATATACTAAAGAGATTGTATTAAGAAGTATATAACACGTATAATATAAAGCTCGTATTAAGAAGCAAATAAGTTGCAAAGTTACCGATAAAGTAGTCAAACAAACTAAAAATTAATTAGTTAAAATAAAAATAATTTTTTAATTATTAAGATCATTACATTTTAAAAATTTCATTTTTGCTTAAAACTTAAATGAACTTAAGGACTTCACCGTAAACTTAAAATCATTTTGACATTCATTCCATAATTTAGGTCCTCGATAAGTTATACAATATTCTGAGAGTTTGTTACATTTCCGAGGCAATTTATAGTTAATGTTTCTATTTGATCTTAGATTATATTTATCATTTAGCTTTATTTCGAACTTATCATTAAAATTTACAGTTAAAAGATTGTTGCAGTACCTATACATAAAAATTAGATGCTGATAGATATTTATTTCAAATATATCCATCATTTTCATATCTTTCATAAGAGGTTTTGCATACTCACGTTTAAATTTAGAGTATATGATTCGGCGAGCGTGTTTTTGTAGCTTATAAATTTTTTCAAGTTTTGTTTTATGCGTACTTGCCCATGATATATTAGCATAGTTAATGAAACAGTGAATCAGCCCATTATATATCAATTTGAGATTTGAAATATTCACGTATGGGCGGACTTAATACATTACGCCAATAGTTCTGGTGAATATTGATTGAATATAGTTTATCTGGGGAAGCCAGGATAAACTTTCATCGACAAGAATTCCTAGGAACTTTATACTTGTTTGCTTTTTAATTAATTTATTATTTAAATAAAGTTCAGGCAACTTAAGTGGAATGTTTAATTCTTGTTTTTTTTTTATGAAATAGAGTATAATTTGTTTTCTCAACATTAAGTGACAGTTTGTTTGCCCTAAACCAAATATTAACTTTATGTAATTCCATATTCATATCTGAATAGAGATGTTTAATATTATTATTGGTAAGAAATAGATTTGTATTATCTGCAAACATTATGGAATTTAGTTTTAATGATGCATTACAAAAGTCATTAACATAAATAAGGAATAGGAGCGGACCAAGGATTGATCCCTGCGGAACTCCGCATTCGACTTTTAATGTTCCGGACATATAGTTCAACTAAAAACCTACAAAACAAAATATCCATCTAAAACAATGGGGGGGGGGGGGAGCATGTCCACCACAGCTCTCCTTCATTTTTCCTTCCGGAGTCCATATACCTATCTATCTAACTATATATAAATTCCAACAAACCACAAAAAATAAAAATAATTTTTTACAAACATACTTCTTTAACAAAAAATTTAGACTAAAATAATAATTTTTTTTTTGCTTAGTAATGTTTTTAACAGAATTGTGACTTTGAAGAAATCCTAGTTTTTGAAGCAAACAAAACTGTGACATCCATAGCTAGAAAGAGTCGATTCTTTAGTACGCAAAGGAAACCACATCCAATGATATCTAAAATAAAGTTAACCCCTAAATTAATATCGCCATACCTGTTTAATAAGGATGCCTTATGTCCCGGATAATAAATAAATATATAACTGCTATTATTGCGTTAATAAACAAGATCAATCTCTAAAAAAATATGATCTAACCGGTTTAATCTTGATATGAAAAAGATCAACATCCATTGAAGCAATCGTGTGGTTTTCATCATGTTGTGTAACCTTGCAATGATAGATAAGATTAAATATATCGGTTATATAAAATAAAATAAAAAATTAGAGCTAACAATTAACTATTGTATAATAAATTAACATCTAACTTTTATTACTGAATTAATAAATATAATCTTGAGGTTTTTAAGATCTACTGTAGCAAACTGCCATCATAGTTAAAACCTTGCAATAAAAGATAAATGAAAATATATTAGATATTTAGCACAATAACTGAAAAACCCATTACAAATTACAGATGAGAATGGTTTCCTAACTTAAAAAAAAATTTATGCCACTTAACTCCTAATACACAGCACATTTCCCATTACCAAACAGAAAAATCGATAGAACTTGACCCTTCACTACTTTTTAACCTGAAATATAATAGATTAGATTATAAATTATAATGAAAAGATATTTATATTGCGTTAGCGTAACTGTCTGTCTTGTCTATTTGTCTAGAGCGTACTGATTTATTTTAATTAAACACTAACATCTCTCAATCATGCAAGCAAAACTCTTCCTTTGTGGGTAAAAACAATGCATAGCCATCATTATGGTTAACATTAATTGTCATGAGCCACACAATTTGCTTATGTCATACAGTAAATGAGCTTTGGCTTTCCATAGCACGTTGCAACCAGGTCAACCCTGGTTGTTGGATATCGGTAACTAACCGTCTACCTAAAATTACATTTCCATATACATATATGTATACATAAAATCAAATTAAATAATCATAAATTTTTTCATAATCTTAATAAAAGGAGAGGGTAGAGAATATGATACACATTAGGCACTGTAAAATTTATTACAAAAAAAAAAGAATAACCTACTATCTGTAAATAACATCTGTTAATGCAAGTTTATAAGATATACTATTATTTAAAATAACATATAACTTATTATTACACATTTCTATTATGTTATCACCATATCACCACTTATTATGTCTGCAGAAAGTTGATATTTGCTCACATCATACTCAACACCATCATCATCTTCATTCTGTTTTGGTTTCCAATAAGAAACTATACACATCACATTTCTTCTTTTTAATGCTAACAATTCTGCCGTAATATACATCCTGAGTGTTACTGGCATTATCGAACCACATGTGGAAAATACTTCTTTCAACGGAACAGAGATGGCACACTATGTGTAGGAACTTGGTACATAAACATTTCATATATAAGTGTCCTAATATCTGCTGAGTAGCATTTTTTATTTTTAATGTTTCGAATTATTTGCTGATTTTCCTCCAACTTTTCTTGTAAAATAAGTATGTCATTTTGCAGTACAAGAAAACTTGAAAATCAAACTTTTTGTTGTTTTTAACAAAAAATTTGATTTTAAAGTTTTTTCAACTCTAAATTTAAAAACTTTTCTTTTAAATTTTTTCTAAGTTGAGAATTTATCTTTTCTTTACGAGTAATAACTTGATTTAGATATTTAAATCTGTATGCTCTAACCTTTGCTTTATCTCTTAAACCTTTAATATCCTCTTTATGCTTTCTCTTCTTAATTGCCATTTGGTTTGCCAAAATGGTTAATCTCTTTCTCATAATCTTTTTTTTGGGA
Source organism: Hydra vulgaris (assembly GCF_038396675.1). Lineage (NCBI taxonomy): Eukaryota > Metazoa > Cnidaria > Hydrozoa > Anthoathecata > Hydridae > Hydra > Hydra vulgaris. The sequence goes on from NC_088926.1 coordinate 33,906,344, forward strand.
CTCAACTGGTAAGCTCTCAAACTGGATAGTAGTTCATGAGAAGAGGTTTTTAAAGTAGGACAAGATAAAGGAGAAAAGTGATCACTATTTGATACAAAAAACACTGATTGGTTGAGAAGAAAATGAAGAACACGTAGCAATATCAATTGGTTTTAAATTTTGTGAAAAATGGTTTACAAAGACTTTTGATGCTCTAACTAGTTGCAGAATCTGACTTATACAAATTTTTATGTTAAAATACTTACCAGTTAGTTCTACAGTTACTTTATATGAATCGTTGTTGGTTGGTGTATGTCCGTTTCTACACCCAGTATTTAAATGAGCTGGTATTGGAAACTTACAAGCTAAAAAAGTTTTAGCTTTACCATAAAACAGATATGTTTTCTTTTGAGGTCGCATGATGGACTAATTTAAACTCAACAATCATAATACTACTATTTATTTGGGTCGGCTGTTAATCATAATTAAATAATTTTAAGAATTATCATCAACCTATATAAATTTTTTAAATGTATGTGTAATTTTTATATATTACATGTATAGCTTAAGGTGGCTATATGGTAAATTATGGCGATATGGTAATTTATGTGGCTATATGGTAAATTATGGGTATGGAAAAAAGCTGAGAAAATGCTGTTTTTGTTTTTAATGATTTTTATACAGAATCATCATAAAAAAGTGTCATATAATTTTAATTTCAGCATTTTAAATTTTATTTTACAGAGTTTTGCCTTTAAACTATTTTTGGTGTGTGAAAAGAGTAACCAATCAAAAAAGAATTATTATATAACCACCTTAATTAATTATACTTGTTAGTTTTTGTGTAAATGATTTTACAGTTATGAAAAAAGAAAACCCAAATATTCTTAGTTTGTATAACAGTTCTAAAAAATATATCATTATTATGAATAAAAAATCAAATATACTGAATGCTCACCGTCAAAAACTGCCCCCTTCCCCTAAGACTATGAAACGGAAGTGGAAATACGTACCTCCACTGCGCGGAACAATAGGGTATGTGGTCAGGAATATTTTTTTAATAAAATTTGGCAAGCACATAGAAAATAGATCTATACAGTTGACTGAAAAATTTCAAATATGTACTAACATGCCTTCAATATCAATGCAGTTCCAGAACAGGTACAAAATTTTGAATAGCAATAAAAAAACTGAAAAATTTATTACACGTAAAAAAACACCATAATTTATTCAACATAAAACATTCTAATTTTTTAATAAAATCTAAGCTGATATAAAATTCTAAAATAAGAAGACAAATAAATACATCCTTACTAAACCGACTTCGAGCACGCTGTGAAAAAAAAAGGTCACAGTCTTTGTCTTTAAAATCGGTGCCGTAAAAACCCAGATACGCACGTACCTACTATTTGATATATTTGCGGATTGGTTGGGTTACATATTGTTCTTTCCTAATTTTTTACAAATATATTGTAGATCTATGTTTTTGAAGTTCTATTTTTTTTTTTAAGGGCAGTTTTTGAACAAATGTTTATAGATTTTAAAGTTCTTAAGTAAATCTGCTTTATTTTGCACTTAATTTTAAGATTCCTTACACTCAGTAATAATGCGGTTTGAATGGCTGTACTGTCATTATTGGTCTGTGTTTATTTCTACATTTAAGCCAACTCTTAGGTAAAGAATAAGATGTTAAGAAACTATTTGATATTTTTAATTTATATGAGGTGTAATAAATTATTTTTGTTGAGAATGGAAGTGTCACAACTTATTATATTGTATAAAAGCTTCAAAACTTATCAACCCTTTTTTTAAATTAGCTTTATACAAAAAATAAATTGAGCATAGAAAAAAATAAAAGTGTTTACAATAAACAACCCTTGAAATATAAATGCCTAACTGGCGGTGTGCAAAGAACTTATGCTTATAATAACTGCGCAAAAATTCAGTCCTTGAATATATTGTGAACTTATGATATATTATTAAATTTAAATGGGTACATTAATGCAATCAAATTGTTTAATATAACTCTTGTACCATCTCATTTTTTGTCATTAATTGTCTAAAAGTGAATGCAATAGAAAAACTTTATTAAAATGAAGAAAATTTTATTTATGTCTTTTAGTCAAAAATATATTTTTTTGAACAGCTTTATGGATTCATACTTTTTAACTTTTTTTAAAAGCTTGTTAAATAAACACAGATCAGAAATTGATCTTTTAGGTTTAAAACTTTGCACAGGGTTGCCACTATAATTTTAAAAGTTTTTCCCAGATTATTCCCTGAGTAAATAACGTTTTGTCCTGAGTTTAGCTTTTTATATTACCGACGTTTTTCCTGAGTTTTCCATATTATTTCCGGAATCCGTGGCATTTAGACAAGGAAAACCTGGAAAACCCTATATATATATATATATATATTTATATATATAGATATATATATATATATATATATATATATATATATATATATATATATATATATATATATATATATATATATATATATATATATATATAGATAGATAGATAGATAGATATATATATATATATATATATATATATATATATATATATATATATATATACATATATATATATTTATATATATTTATATATATATATATATATATATATATATATATATATATATATATATATATATATATATATATATATATATATATATATATATATATATATATATATATATATATAGATAGATAGATAGATAGATATATATATATATATATATATATATATATATATATATATATATATATATATATATATATATATATATATATATATATATATATATATATATATATATATAGATAGATAGATAGATATATATATATATATATATATATAATATATATATATATATATATATATATATATATATATATACATATATATATATATATATATTTATATATATATATATATATATATATATATATATATATATATATATATATATATATATATATATATATATATATATATAGATAGATAGATAGATAGATAGATAGATAGATAGATAGATAGATAGATATAGATATATATATATATTAACTTTTATTAACAAAACATAGCTTCCTTTACATATATACAAAATATTCAATTCAAAAAACGTCTAAAAGTTTTACCCATTTATAGTGAAATGTTACAATTTACAAACCCAATAAACTTTACAAACCATTCTGGCAGCATATATAGCAGTTTAAAATTTAACGGAAATGAGTTAGTACAAAGGAATGCGGAAAATATTATTTTATTACAAAACTTATACGCACAATATTTTATCATCAGTCTATCATTTTTTGTCTACTGTTTGATTTTAATATGACGTTTCTTCAACTGAACCCATCGTTTAACAAGATGTTCGGGGTTAACTCCTTTACAAAGTTCTTTTTCGCACTTCAGTAGCATGAGACTATCCAATCTCTCGGCACTCATTGTTGTTCTCAGATGTGATTTTACAATCTTGAGTTGACTGAAAGAACGCTCATTTGATGCTACACCATAAGCAGCTGTCATTACAAAAATGCATAGTTTACGGGCTTGTTTTAGTATATTCTTTAACTTCACAACATGGTACAAAATTTATTGCAGCGTCTTGGCTGGTGTTCTTGATGACTTAAAATCTTCATCACCTTCTTCTAAACAGATATCTATCAAAATTTCCATCTGGCCTTTCAGCACATGAACTTCTGGAATATGATCCTTGTATCCAGGAGGAAAAAGTTTGTTTGCTTTTGTTAAGTTTTCAATACTCAAATTATCCTTATTGAACGGAAAACTAAAAATTTTGGTGATTGGGGCAAATATTTCCTTTAATGCTGCCGAGTTTTTGGTTAAACCCATGGCTAGAGAGTCAATGACCTCTTTGAATTCTTTATGGTAAAAAGCTTTCACCTCCATTGCTATTAATCTATGGTGTCGTTTGTAATCGTTTTCTGCATCAATGTGTAATTTCCTAGAAAATATTACTGCACTTTCAATCAAATTGTTCATAGCATCTGTATTGTTACTGATATTTTGTATGTTCTTGGCAGTACTTTCAATTACATTAATACTGTCAATGACATTGAAGTTTGGACTTTCTAAGATTTCTGTTAATATTTTGTTTTGTTTGTTCTGTGGTCTTGACAAGGTATGTAAGGTACATTATGGCCAACTTCTTCTATACTTTTGTACTCCTTTAAATTGTCCAGACATTGAACTCGCGTAGTCATACGACTAAAAAGCTATCTTTGATGTGTCAACGCCTTCTTTAAGTAAAGAAGATAAAATTAGCTCACCCATCTCTTTTCCAGTCTTATCAGTGCATTCGACGGATTTCAAAAGCCTTTCCCGAATCTCACCGTTTTCACTGGCTGTTCTCACAACTATACTCATTATGTCCTTATGTGACATATCGGGACTAGTGTCGGCCATCACGGAAAAAAAATTGTAGCTGTTAATTTCATCAATGATCTTTAATTCAGTTGCAATACTCTTTAATTCAGTTGCAATTAAACTAATCATTTCATTTTGAGACGACGGACTCGTGTATGTAACTCTATATGGACGAAGGGCTCTATCTTCAATCCAGGCTTTTAGTGTGGTTTTGTGGTGAGAGATAAGATTAACAACTGCAACAAAGTTACCTTGATTAGCACTGTCCGATTCTCTAAACGTTAGCCCTTGGCTTTCCAAAGTCCTGCATGTATCGATAAGAATTTCGACAGTTTTTCTATTCTGCACCTCCATTTTTTGCTCTTCTATTAGAGCAAGTTTAATGGATTTATCAATAAGGTGATCTATATGCCCTTTTTCTCATTAGAAAGTAACAATATTCACTTAATGCAACTTTATGTGCTTGAGAGGTAAAGTGCGCCTGAAGCTTTCCAAGTTTGTCTTTCCAATAGCTTTTCATCTTAGACCAAGATCTCACCCCAACATTTATCCAAGCATCTTCAGTTTTTCCCTTCTTTCCAACACCCTTGGGGAAAAAGCGGCAGACAAAACAAAATGTGGCATCCTTCTGGGTGCTGTATTCTAAATGTTCAAACTCTTTGTACCACTGAGGATTAAATCTATTTTTACCGTCACTTGGGAAACTAGCAAGTTTTGGTTGGTGTGGCCCTAACTGGATTAAATACAATTTTTGATTATTCGTAATTGTATGTGGACGTAAACCTAGGTCATGGCTTATCAATGCTGACGAATCTGATTTGTCAATTATAATATTTTGAGCTTTGGTATCGAGTTTTTTTATAAAAACGTTTCCCATTTTCAAAGCATTTTTTGACATTTCCACCACAGAACTTGTTGCATTCACAATTTCAATTGCAGCGAATTTTTCATTTACTAATTCTTCTTTACGATATTTTTTATGAATATCATTACAATCTTTAAGATAATCTATTAAAACACCCAAATTCCCCATGAGCGAAGTCCAATTTGTTGTTTCACTGCTTACTTCAGTAGTATCCAAGTTAATAATATTCATGTCATCCTTTTCATCTCGGTCATGAAACTGGGTTAAATGATCTGATTTAGAATTTAACTCTGTAAATTTCTCTGCTTGTTCCTGGACTACAACATAACCTGGGTTTTCCCCTTTTGCATCATTATCTTGAATTTTTGAACTTGCGTCCTCTTCAAATTTTTTATTAAAAGATGTTGTTTCTTCTTCTATGGATATACCACATGTTGAAGTCGATGTTTCAATTATTATCAAGTCTAACTTTGTATGTTCACTACTTTGCATTTCATCATCCACTTCGACATCAATACCAGCATTCTGAGGTTCCATTTTTCGTTTTTTTGAAGCTAAGGAGGCTACAAAAGGATTCTCTGGGGCTCCCACTGTTTGTATATGAACCTTTCTACCACCATGATCTTTGATGACTGGTTTTATAGTCGTTATTAAATACTGCTTGCATACGCAACATTGTAATTTATATCTTTCGCTATTCATATTTAGTGCTGGAAAACAAACGCCGGTACTATAATTTACCGTAATTTTTAAATAATTTAATGTTTATAAAAGTTATCACTTTTAATAAATGTGATAAGATATAAGAGTCTTAAAATAATAGAATAAGACTAACAATCCTATTATATATTCTAATTAGGCCTATGACTCCTACAAACCTAATTCTGATCCTACTTTAGTATACTGATAATTGAAAATAATAACAGGCGCAAAACGTTCATATCAGAGTTTAGCATTTATTTTATTATACTTTCTGATAAAAAGCTTTATATAAAATTATTATATTAAAAAATGAATCATATCATTTTGAATGCTATCATACCTTTTATACAAAGACAGAAATGTTAAAATCAGTTCATGGAAATAAATATTCACGTTTCAAAGTAGAAAGTATGAAAAAAAATGAATAACTGCTTTTAGTCAAACATAAAATTGCAGCTGGTATTTTTATTGCATAAACTTGCAGCTGCCATTTTTATTATTAATAACAAAAAAAAAGTTGCGCAAAAAAAAACAACGTGGAAATCAAAAGGGCGTTTCGTAATGACTTCGCAATTTATTTCGTCTTGTGGAAAACAGCCTTAAGCCGTTCAATAAACGTAAAGTTTATTTGTCCAAGTCAAAAAAAAATTAGATCTTTGATGGATTTTCGCAAACATTTTACTTTTATTTAACTAGAAAATATTTTTTGATTTTATCACCGATTTCCCAACTGTCCCAACTCGTGGCAAGGAAATTCCCAACTTTTCTCTTTTCTAGATTTTAGGAGGGGGAGACTCCCCCCTACCCCCCAAGGCGACGCCCCTGTATATATATTTATATATATAACAATATGAAAATTAAAAAATGAAAATAATGATAACTATAATTCTTTACAAAAAAACTTTTGTTTTATGACTTTCTTCTGTATTTTTCCTTTACAGTCTTGTTACAAAACTTGAAACAAAACTTGTTAAATTATTTCGTGTATTACTTTTGTGTGTAGAAGCAGCAATTTTTGATAAGTCACGAAGAGTTATCATTTTTCCAGTTTCCTTTGACAATTCACGTTGAAGCAGCTTTTTGTTAGCTTTTAAGCGTAACAAGTTTTCTGCTTTTGCAATAGCATAATTAGGAAGTCTTCTTTGTTTTGGTTAGCGCTTATACAAAATCTATTTTTAAAAGCAATTATTTTATTCGTTATAATCGAAAAATACCTACAACATATAATCTAATATGGTTTCTTACCACAATACCTTTCCAGAAAATGTCAGTCACAAAAATTTTTCAAACAACTTGCAGGATATTTCAAGAATTTAATTCACATATTTTAGGATATTTTGTCATAAATGTTATAAGTAATTATAACTCACTTCAGATACTTCATGATTTCGTTCATTGTTTAAATCTTGCAAAACTAATGTTTGCCCATCTTTTGATGCTTTAAAACTTAAGAAGAATGGACACTCTTTCTTATAAGTTCTATAATAAATATGTTCAAAATCGGTTATTTTTTCATGAAATAAATATGCTATCCTTTGATGAAATAAGGCATTTAAATTAGAAAATTGTTTATTTTCTATGCATAAATAAGTTATCAATTTATTTTTTAAACCTTTATTTATAACAAATTCTTTATTAATAATAACAAAGTTATAAAATAAAAAAAGTACTTACGAAGTTTGACGTTTTCCATTGCCTTTATTTGTAAATTTCTTTCCACCATGTATGCAACAAAATTTTATATAGTAATACTTTATCAGTGGAGCTATTATAGCAGCTTTTCTTGGAATGGTTTTTCTTGCAGCTTCAATTGTTTTGGCGTCACGAATCCATAACTGCACAAAATAAAAATCTTCATATTTCACTGATTTCTTTGCATGCAAAACTAGTTTACATCTTTTAAGTATGAATGAAATTAAATATTTCAAATATTTTCCCAATGATTGGAAATTAAAATATATAAAATCGGAATTAGTTTTGACACGTGACTCTTTTAACCAATGAACGGGCTTCTGGCACTATAAGCAAATTTCGTTTGAGTGCCGACTTTCGGCACTCTATCCACGGCCTTTATATAAAAATAATGGCGTTACCAATGTTATCAAAATTTTTTTCTTGCTTAACCCATTCCATTCGCTTTTAACTTAAACGCTTTCCCGACCTTCGCTTTTAAAAATTTTCGCTCTTAAAAGTTTCGCTTTAACGACACCGAACCCTTATAACATTTCAATGTAAAAAATCAAATTGTAAAAATCAATTTGAAAACGACTAATAAGTCGTTTTTTATTTATACAGCAATTTTATTTATACAGCAATTTTATTTATACAGCAATTTTATTTATACAGCAATTTTATTTATACAGCAATTTTATTTATACAGCAATTTTATTTATACAGCAATTTTATTTATACAGCAATTTTATTTATACAGCAATTTTATTTATACAGCAATTTTATTTATACAGCAATTTTATTTATACAGCAATTTTATTTATACAGCAATTTTATTTATACAGCAATTTTATTTATACAGCAATTTTATTTATACAGCAATTTTATTTATACAGCAATTTTATTTATACAGCAATTTTATTTATACAGCAATTTTATTTATACAGCAATTTTATTTATACAGCAATTTTATTTATACAGCAATTTTATTTATACAGCAATTTTATTTATACAGCAATTTTATTTATACAGCAATTTTATTTATACAGCAATTTTATTTATACAGCAATTTTATTTATACAGCAATTTTATTTATACAGCAATTTTATTTATACAGCAATTTTATTTATACAGCAATTTTATTTATACAGCAATTTTATTTATACAGCAATTTTATTTATACAGCAATTTTATTTATACAGCAATTTTATTTATACAGCAATTTTATTTATACAGCAATTTTATTTATACAGCAATTTTATTTATACAGCAATTTTATTTATACAGCAATTTTATTTATACAGCAATTTTATTTATACAGCAATTTTATTTATACAGCAATTTTATTTATACAGCAATTTTATTTATACAGCAATTTTATTTATACAGCAATTTTATTTATACAGCAATTTTATTTATACAGCAATTTTATTTATACAGCAATTTTATTTATACAGCAATTTTATTTATACAGCAATTTTATTTATACAGCAATTTTATTTATACAGCAATTTTATTTATACAGCAATTTTATTTATACAGCAATTTTATTTATACAGCAATTTTATTTATACAGCAATTTTATTTATACAGCAATTTTATTTATACAGCAATTTTATTTATACAGCAATTTTATTTATACAGCAATTTTATTTATACAGCAATTTTATTTATACAGCAATTTTATTTATACAGCAATTTTATTTATACAGCAATTTTATTTATACAGCAATTTTATTTATACAGCAATTTTATTTATACAGCAATTTTATTTATACAGCAATTTTATTTATACAGCAATTTTATTTATACAGCAATTAGTATTTGTTGTTAAAAAAACAGGAAAATAGTCTCTGATTTTCGCCTTTTAAGGCGAATATTAATTCAAATCTCAAAAATATCTTTACTTACTCGGAGACTTTAATTTAAAATTGATAAATTTAAACACTGACAATGACGAGAAAATTTTTATAAATACTCTTTCTCGATTTAGTGCTTACACTATGATTAACGAGCCGACGCGAAGCCGAACTCGAAAAACGTCATCTATCATAGATAATATTTTCACTAATAATTATAGTAACTCGACAATCAACTGTACTATAATAAAAACGGATATCAGAAACCATTTTTCTGTTTTTTTAACGACAAATACTAATTGCTGTATAAATAAAAAACCCATTACAGTATACATAAGGCGTGTAAACAAAGACTGTCTAAAGATCGATTGCGATCTTTAGATAGCTTTTGCATGAAACCTATTGGGAATTATTGAATGATTGCAATGACACACGTAGCGCATACGTTTTATTTATCCGCGTCTTTACAGGGCAATATGATAAAGTTTTTCCTAAAATTCAGAATATTATAAAATAAAAAGTGTGCATAGCCCGTGGATGACTAAAGATCTTATAGAATCATCAAAAAAAAAAAAAAATCGCTATACGAAAATTAAAAAAAAAAAAACTATGAAAACGAAGCTAAATATAAAAATATAAAAACTATTTCGGAAAAATAAAAAAGCAATCTAAAAAAAAGTTCTATTCTGGTCTTCTCCAGAAATCATTTGGAAAAGCTTAAAAAACTTGGACTATAATAGAAGAAATAACAGGGAAAACAAAAATTACGTCTAGCAACATCCCTAATCGACTGAAAACTGATAAAGGTGAAATTTTTAATTAAAAAAGAATTACTGAGAGACTGAATAACTTTTTTTTATAAATGTTGGGGAAAATTTAGCCAAAGATATCTCCCCAAGTAGCATAACATTTCAGTCTTCATTCCAGTGAAAAAATCAGATTTTATTATGGACAATTCGGAACTTTTCATTTAAGAATTCGTTCACCTTTTGGCTTGCTTCAGACAAATTGGAAAGTGTCTTTGATATCATTGAATCGCCTCTTTTCATTATTTTTAAACTTTCATTAAAAAACAGGGACTTCCCTGATCAATTAAGACTTGCTAAAATAGTTCCAATTTATAAAAACGGTGACGATTCTTTAGAATCAAATTACAGATCCATGTCAATTCTTTCCTGTTTTTCAAAGATTCTCGAACGTATTATGTATAATAGAATATATATTTTCATTGATAAAAGCAACACTTTATATCCTAAAAAGTTTAGGTTTCGGAGAAATCATTGCACTGAGCATGCAGCGAAAGATTTGGCTAGCAATATTTTGAAAGGATTTGATGACAATATTTATACACTTGAAGTTTTTGTTGAGTTATCGAAGGCATTTGACACTGTCAATCACAAAATCCTCCTCTTTAAATTAAAAACTTATGGAGTTTAAAGTTCTAATATAAAATAGCTACAGTCTTACCTACAAAATCGTAAATAATGTGTGACGTATGATTTAACTTGTACGCGGTTAGAAGTTATTAGTGGTGTCCCTCAGGGTTCAAAACTTGGTCCTCTGCTGTTTCTCTTATATATTAATGTCATCCACTTTCCTCTAAATTCCTTAATTTTGTTTATTTTGGTGATGATTCTAATATTTTTTTTGGGGTCTAATTTAAAATGTGCTTTTTCTACTGTAAAAACAAAGCTAATAAATCTCACTGACTGGTTTAAAGCCAATAAACTGTCCGTTAATATTGATAAAACTAAATACATTCTGTACACAAAAGCTTCGAAATCTAATAATATACCCTTGAAACTTCCTAATTTACTTATAAACAACATTAAAGTAAAAAAGTTCATTCTATGAAAATCCTAGGTATAATATTTGACGATCATTTAAATTGGAAAAATCATATCCAATTAATGGAAAACAACTTTTCAGAAGCTCTTGGAATCCTTTTTAAAATGAAGCATCTTTTGAATATAATGTGCTTAAAAAAGATTGTATTTTTTATTTATTCATAGCCACATTAGTTATTGCAATAAGGTGTGGACTTATTCATCTTCTTTAAAAATAATTATTAGAAAACAAAAGCAATTTTGAATACAGGTAGGTATGCATGCGCCGAGTCTTAACTTAACAAAATTAATGTTTTAAATATTTATGAGCTAAACATCTATCAAAGTCTAATATTTATGTTTAAAATTCATAACAACATGCTTCCAACATATCTTCAGCCTCATTTCACCTTAATTTCACCTTAAGACATTCCATTGGCAATTTTCTTATCCCTACAACATCCCTTAAAAAATCAGACTTCTCAATTACATGTCGAGGACCACGTTTGTGGAATTATATCCTGAATAAAGATATGAAAAACATAACTTCAATTGAAGTATGTAAAAGAACAGTTAAACAATATTTATTAAATTTAAATAATAAAAACATTCTTTTGTATTTTTAAAAACACTTATATATTGATTTATTAACGCGTATGTATGCATCTTATAACTTATGTATATTTTATGAACTGTAATATGTTAAAATATGTACAAAACTTGTTACATGTACAAAATTTCTAGTATGTATAAAACTTATACAACGTATATTTTAGGGACTTAATACATAAAACTTTATATGTATATATATGTTTATATAAAACACGAAATAAAAAAATAAAAAAAAACTTCAAAACATTTATTTACTGTATGTATACATACGTATATATATACATATGCAAATATAAATATATGTGTGTGTATATAAATATATATATGTATATATGTATATATATAGATATATATATATATATATATATATATATATATATATAATATATATATATATATATATATATATATATATATATATATATATTCAATACCGTTTATTTCATTCGATTTGTTCGATGAAATAAACTGTTTGGAAAAATCCTTTAGTTTAATAAATTTTCAATGTTTATTTTTGCATTATTAGATAATTTAATAAATATAGTAATATTTTGATTAAAATACTTTGATAAAAATAATAAAATTGCTAAAGTAGAAAAAAGTAAAGAAAAAATGGACTATAAATGAATTAAAACGTGAATCAATATATCGAAGTTTTAAATCCTTGGTTTCAAGAGAAGATTGTTAGCTCCAAAAAAAAATCGTTGAACATATGATAAAATAGTGTAGTATTAACTGTGAAACATGGTAAATTTAGTGTTAAGGTGTGGAGCTGGTTCAATCGGAATGCCACAAGTGACATTGCAAAAATAGAGGGATAACGACAAAAGTAGTTTATTTAGACATGTTATTCTATAAATTTTGAAGTTGGGTTAATGGTAATTATTTTTTTAAACCCAAAATATGTTCTGTAAATGTATAAATTATTTGGGTGAGTTAGAGAATATTCTAATATATATTTTTTTGATTTATTTATTTTAGGTGCCCCAAGAAATCCTTCCAGTCTTATCACAGAGCACCGCGGAAGAGCATTTGTTACAAAGTTCACGACTCCTTCCTTACCGATGTTATAAAACTTGCCCAGAGGTGGCGTTGAACCACGGAATTCTTCTGATGCAAGCGCGCTAACCACTGCGTGCGGCTGCTTAATATTGAATAGAATGGTTGGACCTCCCTAACCACTAGAGCTTTCGCCTATCGGAATTTTATGGGATGAATTAAAAATAATGTCAAAAATTTATTTCTAATGATGGAAAAGGTGTGAAATTTTGTTTTCAGTTTTTCTCACAATAAATAAAGTAAAACTTTGATATCTCATATTGAAAAGTATGACCATTTAAATATTTATGGACAGTAGTTGTATAAAAAAAGGTATATATAACTACCGTCCATATATATATATATATATATATATATATATATATATATATATATATATATATATATATATATATATATACATATACATATATATACATATATATATATATATATATATATATATATATATATATATATATATTTATATGTATATATATACACATGTAAGTGTGAATATATGTATGTATATGTATATGTATGAATATATGTATGTCTGTATGTATGTATGTATGTATGTATGAATGCATGTATATAAATATATACATATATATATATATATATATATATATATATATATATATATATATATATATATATATATATATATATGTATATATATATATGTACATATATATATATATATATATATATATATATATATATATATGTATGTATGTATATATATATAAATATATATGTATGTACGTATGTATATGTATGTATTATGGAGGTTTTTAAAGCAATTATATTGTTTAATTATTAGTAATATTTTTCAGTCTGCTGGACGGTCTCATTATCAGATGATTAACTAAATAATTGAGGCACCTTGCAGAAAAAGGTAACTAGTCTTTGTTATTATCAGACATAAATAGATAAAAAAAATCTTTAAAATAAAAAAAAAATTATCTTGATATCTTCATAAATTACAGATTTACAGAGTTTTTAGTAAACATCTGAATTATACATTTTGGAACATTTTTCTGAGGAAAATGCAAAAGAAAGTTCAGTATTTTACAAACTTGATAGATATCATGTTAGTGTAAATAAGTGGAAAGTCTTTTTTGTTATCAACCTCTATAATATTTACTGTGCTTCGACAATTATATATTATCATTAAGTGACTATTATTAATTCTGACAAAATAAATTGTTAATGTTCTTATAAAAATTGTACTCTTTTAATTCTGATTTGATATCTCGATTTTTTTAGGAAAAAAAAAGAAATTTTTATGCATGTCAGAGAAAGAAAATTCGTCAGATGCATTTAATTTCACTAGCGAAATTTTTTGGTTATAAACGTGAAAGTTATTTGTTTTTCTTATTTAAATTTATTTAATACCCAAGGTAATAATATTTAAAGGGTTAAAAAAAAAAAAAAAGAAAGTTCTTTCAAGTGATTTTCACTTATGCTATATTGTGTTTATACAATAATGTTATATTGTGTCTTAACGTTTCATTGAAAAGTTTGGGTAATAAAAGGTTTTTATCAGCATAATCAGCATTAAATAAATACTAGTTTGCGTAATACATATTGTTGCGTTTTAACCGATGTTGACAATATTTTTCGCAAAAATTCTATCTGCATTATCACAAGCAGCAATGGGCTCCCAATTAGCTGCTATCCTCCAGATTTGTTGATTGATGATGAAGATTTTAATAAAAAGGCAGCAACCTTGCATTCCATTAGTATTATTAGTAAAAAATTGGTTCAGAATCATCAAGATATTTTTACCAACCCTGCCAACTAGATACCTCAAAATAACGGATTGATTGAGGTCATCACAGCGAATCAGCAAAAAAGAGACCCCAGCGCCACTGATTCTTCACAGTCCGAAACTCGTAAAAACGTTGAAACTTTACAATGCGCCTAAAATTAGCTGTTTAAAAAAAAACTGTAAGTAAAGACAGGAAAGATCGCCATTAGCAAACCCTACTAAAAGTGGCGGTGTTTACTTATTATCTTACCACTTTTTTGGATTTTGTACCATTTATAAGCTCAGCATTTTTTGAATCTGGTTAGTATTGCAGCAGTTGAGTTTTGTATGACTGCTGCGTCTTTCTTTATTTATCTTCAACGACAATGTAGCATTTTTTCTACTTAAAGATATTGCTGGAAAGTGAAATTAAAACTCGAAATAGGAGTGAAGGTTTTAGAAGGTTTCTCACAGACATGATTACCTCTGAGTTATCATGTCTCACAGATATGATAATTCAGAAAAAAAGTTCTGCTTTTTAAATGGGCTTTCCTAATTACAAGGTACATGTATCGGAAATAGTTTTTTAAGTTCCTTGAGGTCAATAGTGTTTATACAATTTTATATTTGAAAAATGCTTTTAAGCTTCAAGATAGCTTTGAAAGAGTTGAATAATGAAAAAACGCATCAGTCAAACACGTTAGTAGAAGTTACTACGCTGTTTAAAAAAATAGATTAGCACTAGACTGCTATCATAATCATCTGGAGCACATTTACAGAAAGGTTCAACAAAGTGAACAAAACCCTCTGGTGATTAGAAATAAAAAAGATCCTTGTAGTAAGTCTATAGTAGTTGGCCTATGAAAAAATTAGACGCAGACGCAAACACCAACATAATGAGTTGATGTCTAATGATGTATCAGACTTCACTGGGAGTGAGCCATTGTGTATCAACTTTCAACTAAAGTTCAAAGACAATTATGGTTTATGCTCTACTTCTCTCTTGTTTTGGAATCCTTATTCACATTTCAGATTTGGATTCTGTTGCAGTTATATCACACGCCTATAAACATTTATAAATCTTCCCAGAAAATGTGGACATATTTTCTAAACTTATGTCTGCATTTTAAGTGCTTCGTTTCCACTTCAATTGAATTAGGTTCCAGCGAAACTAGAAATCAAGTTATGTAGATATGCTTCTATTTATTTGATAAAAGAAACTTGATTCCAAATTCCTTAATGTTCATGCTACTTTAAGGATTAAATTTCTTAATGTTCCTTCTCTATGCTACTGTTACAAATATCTGTTCACTCTCTATGCTGCTCTTACAAATTGCTGTTCATTCTCTATGCTGCTCCAACAAATCGCTGTTCATTTTCTATGCTGCGTTACAAAGGATTGGCAGAATGGTGTCGCAAAGTTTTGATTGTGGCAAATTTTTCATTGTGGCGAATTTGATGGTCGAAAATGTAAAGAAAGAATAGTGTCGCAAATTGTCGCATTATTAATTTTTGAAAAACAGAATAAGGAATAATGTCGCAAATTAATTTAATGAATAGTGTCACAAGTAAAAAAAGAAATAATGCCGCAAATGAAAACAAAAAAAAAATAATAGTGTCGCAAATAGAAAAAGGAATAATGTCATAAAAGTGTTTAATGAATAGCGAGAAGGATACTTTTCATTCCTAAAAACGGTGAAAAATTTCTACATTTCTAAAAATGGATAAAAATATATGTAAACTGTAACCGTTCTTTAAATTGACTAAAAAAAACTTTTTTTAGTGTCCCACTAAAAAAAAGTAACGTGGGAGGTGTCATTATTTTTCTGATTTAAAAACCCACCCTAAGATATAAAAATAGTTTCTCTACTTGATAATGTAATAATGTAACCAAGATGGAAACCATGTATTCTTTAAAAATGGCTCTATTTCTATTTAGAAAACAGAATTGTTTTAAATATATGTAAAATACAAATAAAATACAAATAATATAAATAACAAAGAAAAGATTCGACAGTTGCTTCATTATTGTTTGGATTACCGTATTATATTTATCTAGTACCAGCTGATTTTTGATCTAATACAATAATATTTATTAAGTAAGCCATATCAAAAAAATTGTGCTGAAGTACTGATCTTGTTTTTTTGAGGAGAAGAGCGGATGGATGAGAGAATTGGAAGCTGAAGAGGCCGCAGTCGTTGTTTTGCTGGGTTAGCCAGGATAATTTAAAGACGAGCCTAGAGTCACGAACTTCTTTAAGGCACTTCAACACTGATAATGCTCGCTTAGAAATTGTGTTAAATAAACTGTGTGATTTAAACTAAACGAGTTGTATTTCCATTCTGTTATGATTATGAACATTAGGTTAAAACAAACAAACAAAAATTTGGTTTGATTAAATAAGAAGGGAAAACTTTTGATATTCTCCATTTTGTTTACTACCTAAATTAGCGTAGCTTAATATATGGACGTTCCCTAATTGTTAAGCCAGCATTTGATGCAAATTATGCATGTTTTATCAAAATTTAGCAAATATTTTTATAAACGAAACTCCAAAAGATTGAAGAATAACATCTCTTTAACATAGAAGGTTCAAAAATTGCAAATAAGACGACTTTTTATACAGTTAAACTACTTGGTACTTTTTTTGTGATTTAAGAAAAACACCTTTTTTTTACTCTAAATTATAAAATTGAAAACATAAAAAAAAAAAACTTTTAATATTTATTTATAAGGTAATTGTTGATTAAAAAAAAAAAAAAGTGCATCCTGTACTGTTCATAACATCCTAATGAAGACTGCTATCAGAGATCAAATACTTCATGGAATGAACCAAGTTGGCAATGAAACGTAGATGAATTTCTCTTTTCATCAACATATTTTTTTGATCATTTTGTATTTGTAACCAATTTATTCAAGCATTTCAGAATGCTGTTATATGAAATTGTTGATAATCCCGCCTTGACCATGTTTTAACCAAATCATCTGCTACTATCTTATGTATGACTCTGATTGATGGTTCTACACAGTCTAAGGATTGTGAGAAAGTTTTTGCATGTCTGATGTATAGATTATGCAAAAGGACTTTTGCTCTTGTCGGCAATTGTCTTTCTAGAAGTTTACCAGATTGGCCAATTACGGTGCCATTGCAATTTTTTGGTCTTCGTTTGACAAAGTGACTGACTGACTTGTCAAAAACGGTCAAATTTGCCGACTAAAAATTCATTGATGGGGGAAGAGGGGGTTACACACCTCCTTCACGTCGGCTTTAAGTGTTCTGTGTTCTTTTCTGGTTTAGATAAACTTTTTCTTTGAGGTCATTATGCAATCTAAAATGGACATGAACAAAAAATCATTCGAAACCCATATTTACAATAAATAAATAAAAACACGTCATGTTATCTTGTGAACGTAAGTATCTAGAGCCCACAAATCAGTACACAAACGCTAAACTTTTGCATTAACAATCAAAACATATTCAAAGTATGCATATTGTGAGTGATAAAAGGAAACGAAGTTAGAAATAGAATGGATATAGTTGAAACAATAAAATTTGAAGTATGCATTTTAATTATTGGTGAATTTGAATTCTTTAGAAAAGCATTTTTTTTTAAGTTCAAACAAAAGTTGCCCTCCTAACATGTTGAAGAAAGCTCGAATTTTCATCGTTAACTTATTAATTTTGCATAATAGCAGCTTTTTGTTGTAGCGACAATAAATTGAAAATCTAGCATTTCAGAACATGTTTCATTCCTAAAAACTCCGTTTAATTAACTCAAGAAAGTTATTTAAATAGAAGAAAGTCCCTCCTTTTTTGACCTCGATATCCGGAATAACAGTCTCTAAAAATCCATAGGGCTTCATATACCTGAAATTGATACATATATAATTTAATAAATTAAAAGCTAAATTTACCTTACATTTAATATAATAAAATTTATTTAATTAAATTTACGTTTTTAAATTAATATTCCGCAAGATATGTTTTCTTAGAATTGATAATCATAATAATGTGTATCGAGCAAAAATTGTGTTTTTTTCGCTTGAAACTTAAGTATTTCTTATTAAAAAGAATTCCATAATTTTGATTTTTAAAACTTATTGAAAATTCTGTATTATTTTTTAATTTCCTTGGTAGTTTGAGGAAACTTGATTGATTTGTACTTAAGAAATACTTTAATGTTAATGTAGATCGCTTATATCTGTTTTAAAAATGCCTGACTGATATGACATTCTAAGTAATGGTTAATAAGTTTATTATCTATTGCAGTTTTGATGTTTCATTCACTCATGTAGGTTTAATAACTTGAAAAACGTTGTATTTGCACAACAAATCAAAAAACAATTTTGGAAAGTTGTGATAATTAAGCGCGTTTAAACTTAGCATATTTTTGAATAAAGTTTTAAATTATCTGATTTTTTCAACAGGGTGAACTGCAAAAACATCTAATCATAGCATTTATAACATTTGTGTTCTTTATTTTAATAAAAAGAGTTTTATATTTTTCATTGACTAAACATATTTGTTTTTTTATATTAAATATATATATTTAAAGTATGTTGACTCTTAGCACTCCACCTTTTTTATGATTTCCACGTGACTGGCTAATTACTTTGTAATTTGGCAATCTATGATTAGAGTTAGAATTCAATCTGCTTCATGCCAAGTCTCTGACGTAACTATGACGTCGAAGAAGTAATTTATAATATCTAAAGATTGTTTAAATTTGTCTAAATTTTGACGCATGGTACTTATGTTTAAATGTAATATAGAAAAAGAATTAAATCTTTTTAATTTTAAAATAAAGAGGATCAAAATATGAAGTTTTCATTAAATTTATTAAGTCAGAAAGTTAGAAAATCCTTTAAAGTATCAAAGTTTAAACTTTTAAATTCTTCGTTTGCAAAATTAGTTTTAGCCATTTCATAAAAGATAAAAAAAAAGTTTTATCCAGAACTCATTAAAAAAAAAAATTACTAAATTCTAAATAGTTGGCAAATTTTCAATTGCTTTAAAACTATTTGTCTAATTTCGTGTACTATCAATTTATTATATAGAACTTTTGCAATATAGCCACTTTGTCTATGACTTTTTGCTTATTCAAATAGTTCTTTATTAATTCTCATTTTTGTTTCACTGAAATCCTTAATAATGTATATATATCAGTTCCTTTGCCTTTTGCATTATTAACGCTTAATCTTCGGAGTCATGCAACTTTAGCACAATTTTTCGCTCTCGTTTAGAACCACTATTACCAACTTGATGGGCACGTTCAGTCCTAACACCATTTGAAATTCCAAGTTTTATTCTTGATATTTAAACTACTTGCGATTTGACAAAAAAAAAAACCATAATTGTTTCACTTTGTTTGTGCATTATTTCTTTCATCATTTTTATAGATACATACATGTTTAGCCATTTTTATTTTGATATGATAAATAGATATGATAAAGGTACTTATTTTGTAAATATACAAAACGTTTAAACGTCAGAAAGACGTTCCATTGCGTCCGTGTTTAAATCTAGCTTTTAATTGTGTTTAGTTTATGTATAGTATTTAGATAAGGTTTTGAAATCGAAACTGTATTTCCATCTTGTGTTTTAAAACCTCTATTGGTTTTTTTAAATATTATTAACGCATTTTTATACGCACAAGTTCACTTTTTGCGCTTAAAAAAAAGTATATACATATTTTTAACCAAAAGCAAGGTATATACCTTGCCTTCGAGTGTAACCTTTTTAGAAATATTTTCATGCAAAGCGTGTTTATTTTGTGTTTATTTAGTCAGATTAGTTGGTAGTTTTTAAATTTTTATAAAATTGGAGTCAGAAATTGCATAATTAGTCATCTTGCCCTGGTCACGTGACCACACAACATATTCATGAACTTTTTATTTCAATTAATAACTTAGGGCTTTCAAAACATTCGCCATCTTTCTCTGCCTTCCCCTATCTTGTTTTTCTAACGCTTAATAAGCCATAGACCAATCATTTATCTTTATTTGAAATTCATGTCTTTATAAAATTGTTTAGCACTATTGTTGAAAAATATAGATTTCTAATTTTATATAGGTTTGTTGTTCTGCAAACATAATTGGATTAAGTTTACTTACGTCATTTTTATTAATTAAGCATAACAGAGGTCCAAATATTGATCCTTATGGTATACCGCACTGGATTTTAAGCATTCCTTACTTAGAACGTATTGTTTTCTATTAGTGAGGTAACTTTAAATCTAATAGTTGACCTAAATAAGTTCTCACAATGCTTCAACTTTTCTAACAAAATACAATAATCAAAGCTGTCAAAAGCTTTTGATAAATGTATTCCCTGTTTAAAATTAACGTAACCATAGCAAACTTGTTTTTGTTAAAGCAATGAACTGTCCCCCCTGTTGAAAACACATTGTTAATGAAACCATATAAAACAGTTTAAGTAAGCTTACGCAAATTTTTTTGTCTCTATTATCTGTTAATAGTTTCTTAGTAAAGTTTTACTAAATTATTAGTCAAAAAAAAAACGGAGGCAAAGTTTAAAAAAAAGTCAACTCAAATATAACTACTGTTTACCATAACTTTTGCAATAGACTTAGAAATGTTTACTTTTTTTTTAAGGAAAATTCCCAGTGGGCACGGGACGAAAATAAGACGTCTTTTAAACGTGTTTTGAACGTTTTGGACGTCTTTTGAACGTTCAAAAGACGTCTTTTTCAGGTGCCCACTGGGTTAAACCTTACTACGTGCCCACTGGGTTAAACCTTACTACGTTAATCATTATTATGATTTTTAATTACTATTTAGTAATTTTTTTCAAAAAATAATAACTTTTTTTTCAAAAAAGGCTGATTATTTTTCTAGAGCTCTTCAAATTTTTATAATTTATTAGATGCTAAAAAATTGTAAAGTAACTTAATAGAAGATGTAAGACATCTCATTGTACTCACTTGCGCTATGGCCCAGTGACTAACTTCAATTAAATTACTAAATGTAATTAAGTTTTTGATAAGAAAATTTCTTCTCTCTCTTACATTTTTATCAAAATAAACAACAAACATCATAGAATAAGCCTAACTTATCAACTTATCTGCCAAACACGAATCGCAGTTTACCGTAGCTCTCAAGGATTATTTTTATTTTTTTGGCAGTTAAGGAACTTCAAAAAGAATTAGTGGTCTTCCATTTGAGCACCACAGAGAAGCCTTTGACTAGGATGTTACGCTTCCTTTAGAGTGGTAAGTTTACCACCCCTTATTAATCCTATAAAGGATTAAAAAATAAGACATTTTTGCGTGGGAAGTACGGATTTAGAAATAAAATTGAATAATACTATTACATTAATAAATTCCCACTATTTCGGGCGTATGTCGATATAGATTTTGACATTTTATCACATTAAAGGCTTTTTGTCATTGATTTCACATAAACGTCATATAACATAATTACTCATTCAGCAATTGTTGTCGTCACAAGTTACAGAATCAGTAATTATGTTATTTAACGTTAATGTAAAATCAAATGTCAAATCAATGAATTTTATTTATTAATTAAAATTAATTAATTATAATATAAACTATAAAAAGAAACTACAACTTTATTACTTTTTAGTTTATTATCAGTAGATGCTGATTCACTTACTACCACGCAAATGTTTTTGTTTTTTTTGAATGTTAATAATCATTTATAAATAAATAGATACTAAAAAAGTTTAAGAAATAAAGTTTTATTTTCATTTTATAGTTTGTATTATATTTAATTCATTGACAGTTCGACTTAAGCACTATTGACGTAGCAGTATAGTGAGTTAAAACAAAAGGCCTATATATATTATTTAATAAAAAGAAAAAGTTTAACCATAGGTATTATCTGTTATTTTTGTTCAGATAAAACAGAAAATATTTTTTGATCACACTAATTGAAATAGATTTCAAAAAAAGTCTAGCTGATTAATTTCTAGGGGAAAAAAAAAGAAAATCATAAAATCGGAAACGCATAAAACCGGATTTTTAGAAATGAGGGTAGTGTGTGTGTGGTAGGGGGTAGGGGTAGGGAGGATTACATTACAGAAAGAAATTTGAAATTCTAACTTGATAAAGCAAAATGGGTGTGTGTGAGAAAAATAAATGTGTTATAAACTTTCCAAAATATTAAATTTTGTTATTTATTATTTTATGTTACCTAATTATCAAATTTTTCTAAGTGATTTATAATATATTGAAATAATTACTTAGTTATAAATAGATTTTGGTTAAAACAATAAAAATAAAAAATAAAAAACTAATAGTAAAAAAAAATCAAAATCAGAAACATTCCAGTAGTATATAACATTTTTAATGAACAATATTCTTATAATAATGTATCATATATTTCTTATTATTTTTTTATATTTTTCTTTAACAAAATCTTTTAAATAAATAGTATGCTAAATTAAAAAATAGTTTTAAATTCATAATGTAGATTCCCAGTAACCACCAAACGTATTCAACACGTCTAAAAATCATGTTAATACGTTTAATATATTTCAGACATATAAACATATCTATCTGGTGCTCACTAAAGTAATGTAAAACAAAGCTTTTTTTTTTCAATGTATAAAATTCGTTAGAGATTCAATGAAAAAAAAAATATTAAGGTTATATGATTTAATTTTTTGAGAGGCAAACGTGGTTTTATCCTTCTAAATATTGAATCTGATAAAGGCAACAGGTCAGGGTAGAATAAAATTTTTATATTTGTTTAAGCGCCCATAAAATACTTGATCCGAATATATAGGCTTATTCGAGCCAACCCTCATGTTTGATAAATAAATATATTATCTAAAATAGAAAAATAAAATTGATGGCTTGTGATATTTTCTACATAGTATTTTACTTTAAAAGGCTCTCTTTACGTAAGCAGTTTCGTAGCAGTTTTGCTGCATTTAGTTGATTTGGAATACCTAGAGCAGTTTCGTAATAATTACGCAATACAATTTTCTCTTTCAGCTGGTTTACGTAATGATACCTTTAATGGTTTTAAAACTTGGAAAGTAAAAGTGTCGTCGAATATATGACTCATCTCATTATTATATAAAATAGTATTTACTATATTTATATGCAGTTAAAATTTAGTACTCACAACAAGTTACCAGTCAAAATATTAGGTTCTTTAAAGTAACATTAAAAAGAAATAAAGAAATTAATATTAACATTATTATTGATATATACATTTATTAGTATATTAAATATGCTATTAACAATTCTAACCTACATGCTCTTGGTAAGTTCCTTATTGCTACTTTTAGCAATTTTTATAATTTATTTTTAATTGCTTTATAATTAAATTATAAAAAATATATAATATTATATAAATAAACATGTACATAAATCAATAAATAATATCATTTTATTTCAAATATCAATTAAGGCCGTCGTAGGCGATAGTAACAAATTTACAATTAACACTATTTGTCAAAATCTGTCTGTAATACTATAAGTATATAATTCTAATAATAGTGCTTAAATTAATAAGTCAAACAGCTTTCTTGCATTTTAACTGTTAAAATTAAACTTTTGTTCAAATAAACAACTGATAGTCTTAGCTATTCCTGATTTTTACGTTCATTTTTTAGCATTTGTTCAAATATTATTTGAATATTTCGTTCATTTTAATAATATCAAGTTTGTTTTTGCTGACACCATTTTGCATATGTTTCGGTGATGATATAGGACCATTTTTCATTTATAATATTTTTCTTTTTTATATTACAACTGATTTCAAATAAAAAATTTTTTGTCATATCATTTTTTGAAAATATAATCTTTGAAAAAAAACGACATTTCGCAATTTAATCTTTTCTGTTTGCTCTTTCTACTTTACTGCTGATACCAAGAAAACCTTTGAATGAAATTTCAAAATTTCAATTGTTTGCATATTTTTTATTTCTTTTTTAAACATTCAGTTCTTTAATATAAAATTGGTCGACAGTATATCTTGTATAACTGAATTTTCATTTTTGTATATAAAACGCATGAATAGAAACCCATACTTTTAGAGGGAAAAATTGCTTTTGTGAAATTCTTTTTTTTTCCCTAAATAAATTAAAGATTTTACTTCATCGTTTGCATTTTTTTTTACTAGATTCCTGAAACTGAAATTAAAAATTTAATATAAATATAAGTATACATATTTTTTAAATAATTTTTCCGTATGTTTTTTATTTAAATATTTTTTTAGATAGCAATGCTTCAAGCAGCACCAATACTTTATCAACCATGTCCCATCAGCAAACATGAAGATCCTATGCTTGAATTAACAATATTGCTTGAGAACTACATTTTTATTAACTCATCTATAGAAAAAGTTTCCACGACTAGTTCAAACAATGAGTATAGTAAAAAAAACTTATTTCATTTTCATACATTTTCAAATAAAAAACCGGTCTGTGAAACAAAATCAATTAAAATTCCTGATTTGCTTGGTAAAGTTACTATTCCAGAACATGTTATGGAAGTAATACTCGTAAACTCTTTGAACGCAAATAAATGTAAAAAAGTAAAAAAAGAAATCTTATATTTAGAGGAGGAAAAAGATTGCAATAAGCATATAAATGCACGCATGTACGTTCTAAAGACCAGAGAAATAGTAGTAGCTTACGAACACATGATTTAAATAAATTTCAACTTTTACTGACTAAAAGGATTCTTGTAGACCAAGGAGATGTTTATTTAATGCTAATATCATTTATATCTGTATAAAATGATTTGTACAGTTAAAACTATATAATTTTTATTTATTAATGTTAGCAATATTTATAAAAACATATATATATATATATATATATATATATATATATATATATATATATATATATATATATATATATATATATATATATATATATATATATATATATATACATATATATATATACATAACAAAATTTATAAAAACATATTTATTCATAGATTTTTAATATATCTTATATTGTATATACTCTATATTTCATATTTATTTTGTATTTTTATATTTATTTTTGTATTTTTAAATTCACTTAGTATTTTTATTTGTGTTTAAAAAATCAATATTGTAAATTCATTCCTTTTTTCTGCTTTTTCTTTTTACTTTGATGGTACCATTTAAATCGTATTTTACATATTCCTTTATAAAAGTTACAATCAGGCCATTTCAAATTGTCTCTAAATTTATAAACCTGTCTCATCTCTTTATTTCTATCAATAATAATATTGTCCCTTATAATCTTAACAGTTCTTTCAGAGCGATCATTAACAACAGCAAAATGAAAAACAGCATCAGAAAATTTTTAGGTAGAAATCATTAAAAGTGTATTATTCGAAGGGAAGGAAGTTCATCCATTGGCATTAAGCTTTACTTCAAGCTATCATAGGAAATACAAGCTACAAATTTTCTGTGAAATCTAAAGCATTGAAGACCCTAATGTTGGCACTTATTTAAGCTGATGACTTATTTAAGCTGATTCTTTATTCACAATTTTTTGTTTCATTGAGGATTTTGGCTTTATCATTGTGATAATAGTTACAAAAATACCCAGGTTAAATTGATTATTATTTTGTTAAATGGATACTCTCGAGTTCTAAATACAAGGAGTCAAGAGTACCCATTTAACAGTTTTAGGAAATAGGGAGGGAGGAGGAGGGTAAGGGAGGAAGGTTTATTGGCCATAGCAAGAATAAGATAAATATATGCATTTTATAATGCATCATAGTGTGATAATATCCGGAAACGTAAAGACAGTAATGGTCAAGACCAAGACTAAGACTAAGATATTATGAATCAAGACCAAGGCTCCAAGCTTCAAGACCAAGATGGTTAAATGTTTTGTTTCATTGAGCGCTCTATAAGAAGGTATAAGAAGTAAAATCGCTAGGTATAAGAAGTAAAAGCAGGTTTAGACAAAACCAGGCTTTAAATCTGTCAAACAATACACAAAGTTTCTGGATCCGTATCTTATTGTGCTAGCTCTAGCTGATTAAAGATGTGAAGAAAAAGGTTTTCAAAAGCTATAGGCGAATATCCTTCAACCTAAATGAGAGCAAACATTGATGTCCTTAAATCTTTAGATTTCTGTGGACGAAACCGCAAAACTTAGTTCAATTGGCCAAAGAAAATTTGCAGCGCTTGTTCCTTATGATAGACCAAAGTAAAAGTGGCTGTCAATAGATGAACCCCTTCCCTATGCTTTCAAATACTGCAGTTGCAGGATTTCTACTTATAATTTCAGGATGCTGTTTTTCATCTTGCGGTTGTTAATCATTGCTCTGAAAGAACTTCAGCCGTGGCAAAGTAGTAGCGCACTAGCGTCAGATGCAAGAGATCCGTTTTTTAAAGCCAGTTTTAAGCACTAAAATAGAAAGGTTTATAAAAAAAAAACTGTTAAAACTGTTTTATAAAAAAAAAACTGTTTCGTAAATGACACCATTTTTTTTTTTTTTTTTTTTTTTTTTTGTAGTTATTTTAGGTGCTCCCAGAAGTCCTTACGGTCTTTTCACAGAGCACCGCGGGAGAGCATTTAACAGGAAGTTCACGCCTCCTTCCGTACCAATGTCGCTTGTTGGGCTGGAGCTGGCGTCGAACCTCGGACCTCTGGGTTCTGAGCCAGAACTCTAACCACTGCGCCACGGCTGCATTGATATTGTTATAAATGAAGGGAAGAGACAGATTTGCTTTTATTCTTGAACAACGACAAAAACAAGAATAAAGGAAAAAGCAAGATCACTTAGAAAAACAATGAATAAATATTTTTTTTATAATAATAATTTAAAAAGAACTTTGTTGTATAAGTTTGCATGACTTTTTATTGTTTTATGCAACATATATGGTGGTGCAACATATATGGTGGTGCAACATATGTGGTTCTTCTTTCAAAAATTTAATAGTTTTCTGAAAAGTTACCGTAATAAACAATAATTGGAAAAAATCAATTAAATTTGCAATTTTGTAGACATATTTACATATAAATATTTCCCGTAAATAAAAGTACCATTTATATTTTGTTCTTCTAACTTTGAAGAAATAACGGAATTAAAAATTAATTTTTTTGAGCTTTAGCGCTTTCTCAAACGTGCCCAAAATGGGCTTAAAAAAAAAGGTTGAAAGTCTGAAATATGAAATTTGAGGCAGTTGAGCAACCGCTAAAAATTGTCCAAAATAAAAATAGAAAAGTTCTACTAATAAAATATGGGTCTTTGCAGCAGATAAAACTCCATAACTTTTGATAATTTTTTCATGATCTCAAAATGAAGTCATATATATAGTCATATATATAGTCAAAATAAAGTCATATATATATATATATATATATATATATATATATATATATATATATATATATATATATATACATATATATATATATATATATATATATATATATATATATATATATATATATATATATATATATATATATATATATATATATATATATATATATATATATATATATATATATATGTCAATCATCGCAATACGTTTATGAATTTACATTTTCAGACATTTTCAAACAGCCTGAATGTAACACTTTTAAAGAAATATGTGAAATACGATTTAAATAGTACCATTTAAATAAAAAAAAACGCAGAAAAAAAAGGAATGAATTTACAAAATCGATTTTTTAAACGCAAATAAAAATACAAAGTGAGTTTAAGCAAAAAAAAATTCAAAATAAACATAAATATACAAAATAAATATAAAAACACAAAATAAATATAAAAGTACAAAATAAATGCAAAAATACAAATTAAATATAAAATATAGAGTATATACAATATAAGATATATTAAAAATCTATGAATAAATATGTTTTTATAAATTTTGTTATGTATATATATATATATATATATATATATATATATATATATATATATATATATATATATATATATATATATATATATATATATATATATATATATATATATATATATATATATATATATATATATATATGTTTTTATAAATATAGCTAACATTAATAAATAAAAATTATATAGTTTAACTTTACAGGTGATTTTATACACATATAAATGATATTAGCATTAAATAAACATCCCATTAATTTACAAGAATCCTTTTAGTTAGTATAAGTTGAAATCTATTTAAATCATATGTTCGTGAGCTACTACTATTTCTCTGGTCTTTAAAACGTACATGCGTGCATTTATATGCTTATTGCAATCTTTTTCTTGCTCTAAATATAAGATTTCTTTTTTTACTTGATTTTGTTTCACAGACCGGTTTTTTATTTGAAAATGTATGAAAATGAAATAAGTTTTTTTTTACTATACTCATTGTTTGAACTTCTCGTGGGAACTTTTTCTATAGATGAGTTAATAACAATGTAGTTCTCAAGAAACATTTTTAATTCAAGCATAGGATCTTCATGTTTGCTGATGGCACATGGTTGATAAACAATTGGTGCTGCTTGAAACATTGCTATCTAAAAAATATTCAAGTAAAAGACATACGAAAGTTTATTTTAAAAATATATATACTTATATTTATATTAAATTTTTAGTTTCATTTTCAGGAATCCAGCAAAAAAAAAAAAATTCAAATTGATAAAGTTAAATCTTTAGTATATTTAGAAATTGAATTCAAAAATAACTTAAAGAAATGAGATTCACTTGGAAGAAAAAAAAGAATTTCACAAAACAATTTTTTCCTCAAAAAGTATGGGTATCTATTCACGCGAGTTACATCCGAAAATGAAAATTCAGTTGTACAAGTTGTACAACTGAATGTTTAACTTTGTATAAAAAAGTAATAAAAAATCTGCAAACAACTGAATTTTTGAAATTTCATTCAAACATTTTCTTGGTACCAGCAGAAGAACAAAATTGACACTGGTAATAAATAAAAGTAAAACAAGCAATCAGAAAAATATAAATTACAAAATGTCTTTTTTTCAAAGATTATTAACGTGCGTGATAACAAAATTTTAATTGAAATCAGTCATGAAAAAGGAAAACTAATAAATGAAAAATCAAACATCATCACTGAAATATATAACAAATTTAATATATATCATATGCAGTATATACAAAACTAATGGCATCAATACAAACAAATTTGATATTAAAATGAGCGAAATATTTAAATACTTGAACAAATGCTATAAGATACACAAACAAACTTTAAATCGGAATCAGCTCGGATTATAGAGAGATTACGCTGAGACTGTGACTAGCTGTTTAATTGAATAAAAATTATAAAAAAACTTTTACAGTAAAAATGCAAAGATGCTGTTAGACTTGTTTATTTTAGTTTTAGTATTACGACTTATTAATTTAAGCACTATTATTAGTATTATATACTTATAGTATTACAGACAGGTTTTGACAAATATTATTGATTGTAAATTTGTTACTATCGCCAACGACGACATTAACTGATATTTAAAATAAAGCAATTGAAAACTTTTTTTTAAACACATACAATTTTATTTAAATAATAACTCTCATTTGGAGTTCAATTATAAAGCAGTTAAAAATGAAACAAAAAAATGGTAAAAGTAACAATAAGGAACTTACCAAGAGCATCTAGGTTTGAAATGTCAATAGCATTTACAATATACTAATATATATTTATCAATAGTGATGTAATTTCTTTATTTCTTTTTAGTTTTTTGACTAGGCAATTCGAAGAAGTACTTAGTTTTATTTGCATATAAGTACGGAGACAACTTTTTCATATATCAATGAAATGAGTCATACATAAATTATTCGATAACACTTTTACTTTCCAAATTTAAAGAACGTTTAAGAGCCGTTTTTTCTAAGAATCAGGCAAATTCCTGAAACTGTGGAAGTGACCTCCTCCAAATTGCTTGAATTTTTTATATATTGATCAGAATATAGAAAAAACCTGTTGGGGAAAAAAAAAATTTTCAAAAATGTTTCGTTCACTCGGAATCTGGGCTTAAATTTTTGAGATTTTTTTAAAAATTTTTAGAAATTTAGTTTTTGCCACCTTTGAACCCATTTTTTTGGCAAGGCAAAAAGTTGCACATAGCTTTTGTAGGTAATATCAGACGTAACCCAGAAGTTCTCTACAAAAAATATAAAAAAGTTGCACATATCCAACTGTCAATACAAAAAGGTCCTAACATAATAATAAAAAAAATTCGTGTGATTTTGTCACACGCATGATATAACATGAATTAAAAACTGAACAAAAATCTAACATCAAGATAACTATATTGCTAATTAAATAAAACATAAATCAAACATTTAAATGTTTTTCCATTTAAAAATTAGTTTTTCATTTATTAATAGAGTCATTTACACACATTATCCACCACATCACACATAATTTCTACTCTGCTGCAGTAAGTTTCTCTAAGAATAATGATATGACTGTATTATAGTCTTCTTCGGATAATGAATAATCGCCACAACCACTGATTAGAAAAGGAGCATTTACTAAACAGATAATTTTATCAGTTTGGTTATTTATCTCCTCGGTAGTAACTGGCCAGCGAAAAGTATTCTTCTCTTGCCCGTTAATCATGCAATTAACTCTGATCCCGGTTATAGATACCTAAAAGTATTAGCGCAACATTTAAAATAATATAATAAAGAGTTTATGATTTGTTTAATTTTGCTTACATTCAATAAAACTTGTAAAGTCTTATATAATGTCATTCTGAAATTATTTTTACATTTTATTTATATTCCTTTTATTTTAGAGCACTGTTTTGTAAACCAAAATAAAAACTTGAAACTAATATATACTTTGAATAATATTACCTCCACAATATATCCAATATTCCATTGTTTTTCATATGCAACCGCAACCCAATCATTCACTTTCCATACAAGACAAATTTCTTTTGCAAGATTGGCGATGTCTTCCTCATATTTATTATCATCTTCATTGTCTCCTGCCAGATTAAAGTCATCATTTTCGCCATAAACTTCTTTGTTATCGTTAACCTGACTATTTTCATTATTTTCTGTTGTCGGTTCTACCAGCTTACCTTTTCTTTTCAGGTTACTAAATCTATAACAATATCAATTGTACATATTTTTAAACATATGTAAACAAACACACAAAATTATAACTTTCACCTAAATTTTAATTTCATATTTGTAAAAGAACTATTTAACAGTCAGAAACATAATCTAATTTGCAAAAGTTTTGATAGCAACAATGCCTATCTTGAAAATAAAGATCTTATCTGTTGGCTAGTTACATATTGATCAGGCAGAAGTTCTCTCCTCAGCTGCATGTGAACCTGCTCAGGGCTCATTTTATTACCTGATTCTTCTCCACGAATAAAGTATTTATACAACAGTTCTTTCTGCTGATTTGAAAATCTAAAAGAACTTCGAACTGGTAATGCCCAACCTTGCAATAGAAAAATGTTCATGCAATGTGGTTTGTCTTTTACGGAAGCACTGTTAGAGGATGAAGAAATTGGCATATTTAGTTGTGAAGTAATTTTCATCTTATGAACAAACGAGTTGCGAACTTTATCCAATGATGTTAATGATTTCGGAACTGTATGAAGACCGGAGAGCATGTGTTCTTCTAACTCAGCATCGCTTTCAAATGATAAAGTACAATTCATTTCAGTGCAAAATCTTAATGAATATAATTGCCTGTCACTTCTTTTCTGTTTTTCCTTAAGTGACTTGTTACGCTTAATTGAATTATCTGTTTTGCTATATGGCAACAACAACTTAATCGAGGGTTGAATTTTAAGATTTCCATACTCTTGTTCAATTCCCTCACCGATATTGAAATAACGCCACATCTTCATACTTTTCTCACCAAACTCAAATGAGTGATAGTTGCTAATGTTCTTAATCTTTGGTCCAGTAACTACAGTTTTATCATTGCTAATTTGAGCAACTGCTACTTTTGCATCTTTAGCGCCAAAACTATAATGCATAGCCTTGTGTATATCTTCAGCAGTCAAAAGATTATTACCAGAGTCAACGTAACTCCTTAAAATTGTCTTTACAACTGCACTCTCCCTGTCACATTGATCTTTTCCACAACAGGGTTCATTATAATCATATCTCAGCAACTTTATATCTCTCTCTTTGCATACATTGCAGATTGCTTCAGCTGAAAGATTTCCCTGATAGCAGCCGGCATTATCAGATTTGGTAAACATTTTCTTGATATGCGGTTGATCAATTCTGAATTGGTCTAAAACTGCAGTGGCTAACGAAACAACATCACCTATTCCCTGATCACACCTATACATTGAAGTAAAGTAAACACGTTTGAATAACTTTCCTGCTATTTTTATGAAGAATATATCCACATGTAAACTCATTCCTTTCTTGCCAAAATACTCTCTTTGGCCCTCTCTGTATCGAACCGGAAGAATTTTTTGACAAAAATCTTTAAGCCAGAAAGCAGTTTCATCGTTTACTTGCTTAAAAGCTTCGATTTTTGCCTTTTTCTGTTGAGAATCTCTCATCAGGTGTTTTATGTAGTTGAATACATCCTTTACAGCAATTTCCAAATCATAAATAGAATCAGCATCGTCAGAACTTTGAATTGTTAGTTCTTTGATCATCTCGATAGCTTTGCACAAATCATAGCAATCGGCACATACCACTTCTGATATCTCTGTGTTGGATTGAAGATTTTTTTCAGATGGATCTGATAAGGCATGTTTTGAGCTATGAGAAGAAATGTTTGAGTCATTGACACTACAATTGGTTTGATAACTTGTTTTCAAATACCTTTTTCCTTTTTCAAGGGCAGCTTCGAGAGATTTAGAACTAAATCTTTGTGCCAATTTTTGTAATGTTTGAAAACCATTCATGCCTGAAGCAGTAACATCATCTAATCCAGCTAAGCTTTTTCGACTTGAAGGTTTTATTGCATGCAATACTTTCCACAAACTTGAATCAGATAATGGTATATAATTGTTTTCACTACAACTTTTTCGATAGAACATGATAGCGTGGCTATATTTTGTCGTCAGTATTGCATGCACTCTCTTTTGTTCTTCACCGCTGTCGTATTTTAATTTGGTTATTCCATAAGCAACATCATGCAAAATACCGCTTGTAAATATAAAGTCTAAGAAATTTTCACACTTTGTTTGATCAAGACTAGATCGG
The DNA here is from genome assembly GCF_038396675.1 of Hydra vulgaris. Classification (NCBI taxonomy): domain Eukaryota; kingdom Metazoa; phylum Cnidaria; class Hydrozoa; order Anthoathecata; family Hydridae; genus Hydra; species Hydra vulgaris. The sequence continues at coordinate 33,940,162 of NC_088926.1, forward strand.
ACGAATACTTTCTTCTCTGGAAATGCCAACCCTTTATGAGATGCATGCCATTTTCTTGCTGTTTCTATACGATGTTTGGTACACTCAAATGTGTTCATTATAAACTTTTTGGTATACTTGGTATGGTCTAATAATGAGAGGATAACTAACTTTCCCATGGAATCACTTTGCTTATATACTTTCTGAGCACGAATAATTTCAATTGGGAGAGGGCTATTTATTTCATCAACATTTTTACTGTTAAGAAAATCTATAAGTATTTCCTCTTGTCCTGGAGCAACAGCTTCCGCAAATTTTTTCTTTAATAAGTTTTCTAGGCGAACATACTTGCGTTTTAACTTATCTTTAGTAGTATCTTCCAGATATTCGAACTTCCTTTTTAATCTAAATTTTATTGGACTTGCATTAAGAACCTCAGTTACACTCTCACGGCTTCTTAGAGATTCGTTCAAAATCTCCTGTGAAACATTAGTTTCACCGGGATCAAATTCTTCATCTGGAGTAGCAGGTGTCATATATGTTTGTTCTTGTTGTGTTTGTGTTTCTGTACATAAATTGGTGTTTTCGTTGACTCTAGATAAAGCAGTCTCTTGCTTTAAATGGGTAAAACACAGCATTGCACCAACTGAAAATACTTCATTGTATCGCTTTGACATTGATATGACGACATGTATTGGTGACGCCCTTAAAGCGGGAGATTTTTTTCCTTTTATATTTAGATGGTGAGGATGAAAGCATGTTTTTGGAGGACTCCATGCAATACCAAACGTGTACCGGTGAAAAGCACATATTTGTTCATCCTTTTCAAGATTTCTTTTAAGTCTATTTGCAATAAGTCCATTTTCTTCCCAAATATTATTATCGTTTAATCGCATGACCTAAAAACAATTTTTTAAACAATTATTAAGTGTGTCATTTAAAGCATTGTTTATAATCTGACTCTTCACGAAAAATGTTTACAAGTTTGAAATACATTGTTGTTATTATTAAAATACAATATTGCAAGAGTGTGATTAATTTAGTGATTATTTATTAAAAGAGTGAGGAATTAATTAAAAGAGCTATTTTTTTTTGTTTAAAGAACTTTGTCTCAAAATCTTATTGCAGAGAAGTTATAAAGTATGTAATTATAAAAATTATATTACAGTCTGCGTAAATTTAAAATACATAATTACCTTTAAGTTGATGAGGTGTTTCTTAACATCAACATCTCCCAGCTGATGAATGTAGAACATTTTGTTTATAATTTTATGTTTTTTGAATGATCCACAATTTCCTTTTGAAAAGCAACAACAGTTTTCATAAAAATATTTGTTTTGTTTCATACTCAACTAAAAACAAGTTCTATTTATGCAGTACCTATTTCTCAATAGCAATGATACAATATCTACTCTATTTATGCAAATTTTAAAGATCGTTAAAATAAAGTTAAGACATTTTTATGGTAAAGTAAACAACCGCCCACTAACTTGTTTCTCCACAATCGTGATATCAGCGATTCTTCTTCCATTCGATCACCACAAGTTATTTGGTTATGACGTAAATTTAAATAATTCACTTCTGATCATGTATTGTTTTTTATTATTATTTATTTCAATTGTTATGATTTCTATATCATAGTCAGAAACGCTTAAATTTTTTCTTAACATTACGTGCAATGTTTTGTGTAATGCTAAATGCTAATTTTGGATGATAGAAATTTTATTGTGAGCGAAAACCTCATCTGTGTGTCCAAAAAAATATCTCTCCGTACTTAATCATTTTTAACAATTTGTACCTTTATTTTTAACTTAATATCTAAAGATCACACGAATTTTTTTATTATTATGTTAGGACCTTTTTGTATTGACAGTTGGATATGTTTACATTTTTACAAAACTAAGCGCCTCTGCCGTAATGGTTCATTTTGTAAGTTTTCTAAAACATTTTTTTCCAATTTCAAGCCTTAATATATTAATAGGCCTTAGGTATCACATAACTTTCTTTGCATTTTTAGACTCAATACCTTTGATAATTTCAAATCCTAAAAGAAAAATTGTGTGCAACACTTCGCCGCTAGAAATAACTCCGATTAAAAGTTGTCAAAACTGATTGATTTTGTACTTTTGAACTATGATAATTAGCCAACCGCACAGTGTCACGCAACTTTTTTATATTTTTTGGAGAGAGCTTTTGGGTTACGTCTGATATTAACTACAAAAGCTATGTGCAACTTTTTGCCTTGCCAAAAAAATGGGTTCAAAGGTGGCAAAAACTAAATTTCTAAAAATTTTTAAAAAAATCTCAAAAATTTAAGCCCTGATTCCGAGTGAACGAAACATTTTTGAAAATTTTTTTTTTCCCTAACAGGTTTTCTCTATATTCTGATCAATATATAAAAAATTCAAGCAATTTGGAGGAGGTCACTTCCATTGACTGCCTGATTCTTACAAAAAATGACTCTTAAGGTTATAGCGTAATTATTAAGTAACTGCTCTTTGTTATTCCAAAGCAACTTAATGCAAACAAACTGCAACGAAATTGCTTACGTTGAGAAAACCTTTTAGAGTAAAATACAATGTAAGACATGTCACAAGCAATTAATAAATGCTTTTTTATTTTAAGACACGTACCAGAAAAAATCTGCGCGGACAGTTTAAAGGATATTTTTTTAACTATTGTATTTTGATATTGAATAATATATATATTTTAAAAGTACATATAATAATATTCTTAAATTTCACTTAAGAAAGTTGGTAAAGTTTTGTACGTGAGAACGCACGCACTTTGCGTTTTACACCCAACATCAGCTTTTGCACTTTTTTTGGCTGTACTTTCTGGGTAGCTCTAATCCATTTATGTTTAAAATCTTCAATGTTTCTGGCTTCTATTACATTGAACCTTAGTTTTCTTTTGACAAGAGCCCAATATCTTTCGATAGGACGTAGTTTGGGACAATTTGGTGGATTGCAGTATTTTTCAACGAAATCTACTTTATATTCTCTAAGTCATTTTAAAGTTGTCCCAGAGTAGTGGCATAATGCTAGATTAGGCAAAATTACGGTTTACCCGTGTGTGTTCTTAAAAATGGCAAAAGACGTTTCTTGAGGCATTCTTTTATGTATATTTTGGTGTTGATTGTTCACGTAGTCACAAAACAAGAGCTTCTTTTATCACATTCACAAATTGCTTGACAAACTAAGAATTTTTTAGCAAATTTTTGCATTCCAATGCATTTATAATTGGAATTCAGTTTCTTGCGATTAATTGCTAAGTAATATTGGTGTCCTGGAAGAGATCGGAAATATGCAGCACAATAAGTTTCATCGTCAATAATCAAACAAGATTTTTTGGCACATAATCTTTTATACAGCAGCTTTGAACAACGAATTGCGACATTTTTTTGCTTTTCTTCACGACAAGGAATTTTTTTCTTTTTGTAAGATTTATAACTATAATTTCTCTTCACTCTTTGTATAATGGAAACACTTGTTTCGAATTTATTCGCTAAAGTTCGAACCGAAATCTCTTGTTTTCTGTATAAAGCATCTTTCACTTTTTTGCCAAGATGTTGTCTAACAAAACATTTATTTTTTCCACTTCCTGATTTTCTCATAATTTTACCAGTGTCCTAAAATTGTTTCACAACGTTCTGCACTGTTTTTAAAGCAAACTGCTACTCTTTAGAAATTGTTTTGTTTGATACACTAGGATTTTCAACGAGAAAATGCAAAATTTTTTCTCGCTTCTTATCTTAATTTGATGACATTTTAATGTAATGTAGTTGTTTAAATAACAGAGTTGTTTAAATTTTTGAATAACACTAATACAATGACATTTTAAAACAATTAGCTATTTAAAATGGTGCACGGTTTCCGTAAACACATCATCAGAACACGCGCAGATTTTTCTGGTACGTATCTTATACAAGAGGAGGGTTGGCCCGAACAACCCTATATGTTCGGACCAAGCATTTTAAGGGCGAATAAAAAAATTGCACTGTTGCCTTTATAAGGGTCAATATTTAGAAGTGCAAAATCACAAGGTTGCTCCTCAAAAACTTGTTTTAAAGTTATTGTTGTTTTCTTTATAAAACGTCGTGCATTTTATGCATTTCTCATATCCTCATACAATTCATGAACTGAAAATAAAAGCTTGGTTTATTTTTGATCATAATACATTCATTATAAATTTAAAGTTATTTTTCAATTTCACAAATTATATATTTAAAATATATTTTGTTGAAGAAAAATATAAAAAGTAATAAGAAATATAAAATACATTATTATAGAAACAATTAATAATATTTTATTCATTAAAAATGTTATTAACAATTGTATATATTACTGGAAAGTTTTTGTTTTTACTATTTTTTTATTACTTATTTTTCTATTTCATTTCTTTTAACAAAATTTTTTTTTAACTCAGACATAATTTCGATAAGTTATGTATCTTTCGATGAATTATATATACAAAAATTGACTTTTCATTAATATAGGAACCACCTATAATATAACTATCATATAAAATATTATAGTAATACTGAATTACATATTTCGGCTGTTATTATGCTCTGCTTTTTATTTATTTTGAATAATTAATACTGTAAAATTAAATTGAAAAAGTAATACTAAAAACTTTAATAGTAGAATAAAAAAAAATGTAAATAACAAAAATTAATAATTTGGAAAGTTTAGAACACATTTATTTTTCACACACACACATTTTGTTTTATCAAGTTTATATTTTAAATTTTTTTGTCAATTATATTAACTTTATAATATAATCATTCCAACCCCATCCTCCTTCCCACTATAAATCCGGTAATATGCTTTTCCAATTTTATGTTGTTTTTTCCCAGACGTTAATCACCTAGATTTTTTCATAGAAACTTAATTCAATTAATGTGATCATAAAATGTTTTTTGACTTATCTTAACAAGATAAGTCAAAAAAAAGAAGTGTAGAGAAGATAAGTCAAGAAGAAAAGAGTGTTAACCCTTGGTTAACACTCTTTTCTTCTTTTAAATATTATAAATATATATAATATATATAATATTTAATATATGATAATAATAAATAATCATATAATATATATATATATAATATATATATATATATATATATATATATATATATATATATATATATATAATGCATAGTAATATAGTATTAATAAATATATAAATATTATATATAGGTCTTTTGTTTTTACTCAATATACTCCAACGTCATTAGTGCTTAAGTCATCAATATCAATGAATATATTATAATACAAACTTTAAAACAACACTATTTAAGTATCTACTTATCAATAAGTGATTATTAACATGCAAAAAAAACATTTCCCGTGATAGTCAGGGAATCAGTATTACTTATAATAAAGAAAAATAAAGTTTTAGTTTCATTTTATAGTTTGTGAACAAATTTTGTTTAGGATTATTATACAAACTTTGTATTATAATTAATTCATTGATAGTTTGACTTTTGATTTCGCATTAACGTCAGATAACATAATTATTGATTCATTAATTTGTGACGACACAATAAAATGTGATGTTTACGTGAAATCAATGACAAACAAATGCCTTTCACGTAAAAAATGTAAATATATATCGGCATACGCCCATCGTGGGGGATATTTAACATAATTAAATTTAAAACAGAATGTTTGAAATATGGTAAAATCTTTTTTGAATATAAATCAGAATTTTCCTTCAATTATTTAATTTTTTTTTTAATTTTTTTGAGTTAAGTTTTTGAACACTTTTTCCCTTCTGTTACAGCATGTTAGACCTGCTTTTGCAGCCAACCTTTAATCACGGTCATCTCGTCGTAATGTTGCTTTTCATTCTTTTTTCTAAAGAGCTAGCGTATCTTGTGCAATCTACCAAAAACTCATTATCGTGTTACTCGTTATTCAGTTAAGCCTCATCTTTTTACTGTGACTATTCCTAAGCGCTCCAAAATTCTTTTTCTTCATTTTTTATTTTTAATTTTAAATCAGTTCTTTGGAGCTCGCTTCCTACTTCTTGTTTTCCCGATTCATGTAATTACCAATCTTTTAAGTTGTCTGATAATGATTATCTCGCTTTATCATCTTCATCTTTTCTTTTCTGGTAACTTCTAACTCTAATAGTGGTTGCTTGCAGCCTTGCTGGAAGTGAAGATGTTAATAAAATAAAAAATAAAAAACAAGAGCGAATTTAAAAATAACATAGTCACTATTATATTATTACTTTACATATATATTTTTTAGGTTGACCAACATTTTTTTTCGATTTGTGTTCTTTTCTTTTGTTAGTCCTTATTGAGCATCGTTTACTTTTGATAGACTTTAACGTAATATTTAGTGCAAAAAACTTCTCTAAGATGATATCAAAATTATTATCAAAATTTTGAAATCAAAATTTGTAGCTTTTATTATTATTATTTTTCTGAATGTTCCGTTTTTTACTTTTTACAAACTTTTATTTTTTATGTTTTTTAAAGTTATTAAGTATTTGCTCCATAGATTTCTTACAATATATATTTTTTGCAAAACTTTTTTCTTACAATACTTTTATTTTGCAAAACTTTTTTAACTTGACATAACTTTTTCTAAAGCATACGACCCCCGTTTTTCTTAAAGAAAACTTTTATATATAAAATCAATAACGTAATTGTATCATTGAAATAAATTTCTAAATCCTGACTTCCCACGCTAAAATGTCTTATTTGATAATCTTTAATAGTAGTAATAAGGAGTGGTATCCTTACCACTTCTTAAAAAGCATAAACTTCCTAGTTAAATGCTTCTCCGTGATGCTCAAACGTAGGACCATTAAGCCTTTTTGAAGTTCTCTAATAGCTAAAAAATTAGGAATTCTTGAGAACTACGGAAGACTGAAGTTTTTTTTTTTTTTAAATCTTTTAAATAATTGACCTCTCCAAAGCCAAGAAGGCCACTACAGATGAAGAGGCTACTTGTGGTTATCACCCTCTCTCAACTCTATAACTCCGAAACACGAACCTTGACGAACAAAACCGCTGCGCGGAGAAACAAGTTGTTTGACAGATAATTGATAGATCAGGCTTATTCTATGATGTTTCTTATTTATTTTGATAAGGATTCAAGAGAGGGAAGAGATTATATAAACAAAAAGTTAATTATAGTAATTTAGTTAGCTAAATGAGTTAGTCGCTGCCCAGTGGGCGCAAGTACATTTTTTAAACGTTTAGTAAACGTTTAATGGTCGCATTAACAACGATTGTATGAGTAAAACGTTCAAAAAACGTTTTTATAGAATTTTTTTTATCATTTAATTTAATGTTTAAAGGGACCTTTAAAAAACGTATAAGAAACGATTTTTCTAAGCTTAAAACGGCGAATTGCGTATGTGCAAGTTTACTTAAAATTTGGAGTATTTTCATGTTTCTCTTAGAACTTTTACTAACTTCTAAGTAAATTATACATTTATAAGTTCTATGATAACTCTTACTAAGATATATGGTCACACATAAATACTATATATATATATATATATATATATATATATATATATATATATATATATATATATATATATATATATATATATATATATATATATTATATATATAAATATAATATATATATATATATATATATATATTATATATATATATATATATATATATATATATATATATATATATATATATATATATATATATATATATATATATATATATATATATATATATATATATATATATATATATAGAAATTAATGTCGAAGATATGGACATATTATTTTTAACCTTCCTTTTATTTTAGTTTTTCATTTATCTAGATAAATGAAATGATAAAAGATACATGAAATTAATTTGACATTAATTTCAAGTGCGTAATTATGCATTGTGCATTCAAGTGAGTCATTATGCGTTGAATTAAAAGATAAAAAAACAAAAAACATAATTGTAAACGCGACATATAGACCACCATCAGGTAATTTTAAAAAATTTGAAACTCATCTTATATCATTCATAACAACTATCAATAAAACGCGAGATCATGTCTTTTTGGCTGGGATCTAAACATTGACCTAAAAAAACATGCTTTAAATAACTATGTAAAAAATTTTATTAACACTCTTCTTCAAAATAACTTAATTCCAACAATTAACAAGCCAACTAGAGTGTCTAACAACTCTTCTACACTTCTTGATAATTTAAACTTCTTGATAACTAATAACTTTCATAATAACCGTTTTAATACAGGTATAATCAAAACTGACTTATCAGATCATTTCCCAACATTCTTTGTTACTAATAAGATAATAAATAACAACATTTCTTCTAAAACTACCGTATTTAGGTGACAGATCAATGAAAACTCTGTAAAACAGTTTCAAAACCTTTTAAGAAACAACGTTGATTGGAATCTTGTATTGCAATCAAGTGATGCTAAAAACTGATATGATCTATTTCTAAGTCCATTCTGCAAGCAATATGAAACAGCCTTTCCTGAAAAAAAAATTATTGTAAGAACAAAAGCAGTTATGACTCCATGGATGTCTAATGAGTTACTAAAATCCTCTAAAAGAAAACAAAAATTATATGATAAATACTTAAAAAAAAAAACTTATAAAAGCGAAATGACATATAAAAACTACAAAAATATATTCGAAAAAACAAAACGAAACTCTAAAAAGCTTTATTGTGCAAAGCTATTTGACAAAGCAAGCGGAAACACCAAAAAAACATGGAATATAATTAAAGAAGTAATTGGCAAAAATAATTATGCGAGAAACACTCTGCCAAAATAAATAACAGTTGATGAAAAAAATATTTATGATAAATTAATTATTGCTGAAAAAATAAACAGTTTTTTTATTAATGCTGGTCCAAATTTGATATCAAAAATTTCTCTGAATTCAACTTTATTTGAGTCTTTTAAAAAAAAATTACGATAAAGTTATAGATGAACCTAATCTTAAATTAATTGAATTGCGAACCGCCTTTTATAATTTTAAAACTAACGAAAGTGCTGGGTTTGATAAAATTGACATTAATGTTGTAAAATCTGTTTATCATATATTAGAACCTCTTTTGTTTAACATCTTAATTCTTTCTTTTAAAACAGGTATTGTCCCGGAAAAATTAAAAATTGCACGAATCACACCGGTTTTCAAGACTGGCGACGACTCTATTAATTCTTATTATAGACTTTTATCTATATTACCGTGTTTCTCAAAATTGCTTGAAAGAATAATGTACAACAGGCTATTTAATTATTTATCAGAAAACGATATGTTGTAATCAAACCAGTTTGGTTTCAAAAAAAATGTTCCTCTAAACATGCAGTGGTTGAAATAGTTAAACAAACGCATTATGTACTAACTACTTTACATTAGGAGTTTTCATTGATCTGTCAAATGCTTTTAATACTCTAAACCATAGCATACTAATAAAAAAACTTGAATATTATGGAGTAAAAAATAATTACTTACTTTGGTTCAAATGCAATTTGACCAATAGAAAGCAATTCATTCAATATGAGCAAAAACAAACACTTACATATGACTTACATATAACTTGTGTATATTACATATAATAATATGTAATATACATATAATACTATATGTATATTACATATAACTTGTGGTGTCCCTCAGGGCTCTATTTTAAAACCCTTATTATTCTTAGTATATATAAATGATTTAAATTTAGCATTGCATTTCTTAAATTGTATTCTTTTTGCAGATGACTTCAATCTTTTTTATTCCCACAGAAATATTATAGCAATTTTTGAAACAGCTAACGAAGAGTTGGGTAAGGCTAATGCATGGTTTATAAGTAATAAACTGTCTCAATATGTGGATAAAACCAAGTTTATTTTATTTCATAAAATAAATAAATCAGAAAATATTCCCATTAAACTGCCAAATCTAATAATTAATAACGCTAACATTAAAAGATAAACTTATTTAACTTTATTAACTTTTTGAATGTAATATTAGATGAGCATTTACGTTGGAGTGATCATATAAAAAGCATTGAAAAAAAATTATCAAAAATGTTGCCATGATATATAGGGCTAAACCTTTTCTAAAAAGTAAATCTTTAAAAAGTTTATATTTTTTTTCATTCATTGTTATTTGGTTTATTGTAACATAACATGGGCAAGTAAAAATAATGTAAAATTAAAAAAATTGTACAGTAAACAAAAACATGCGTGCAGAATATTATTTGGAGCTGATAAAATTGTACCATGCGAGCCTCTTCTGCGTATACTAGGTGCATTAAACGTTTATAAAATCAATATACACCAAGTTTTAATGTTCATGTATAAAATAAAGATGGGACTATCTCCTAAAATATTTAAGTCCTATTTTGAAAAAGTAGTGCATAAATACCCGACAAAAGTCTCAGACAATAACTACATTGTCCCTAAAAATAATTCAAAACAAATTACATATTCAATTCAATATCGTAGACCTTATTTGTGGAAAAGGTTTCCTAATATTGCAAATGCGAAAAAAGTTTAAAAATGAATCGAAACAGGTGTTATTACTCACAAATTTTAACATATCCGATTTTAAATGCTTCTTTGAAACTAAAATTAAATTATATAAAATATGTCTCAGAATTTATCAACTTTCATTTTTTTTTTTCAATAATTCAGTTATGGTGTTTCCTCTAATCTTAAGAGCTATTGTTGAAATATATTCTTGAATATATATATTTTTTTTTTAACTAATAATTAATTGTTATTTATTTTACTTTTATTCAAATTGGTTTTAAAATATACATAAATATTACAGTTTTTGTAAGTTAAGTACTCTTTTATATTTAGTTTATCGTTTATAATTTAAATAATATATTTTAATACAAATGGGTTATATATTTTATTTTCATATTTTTCAATAAATGCTTTGTATAATATACGTTTATAGTGTGGCTCATGTAAATACGTGCTCTTTAATTTATTTATTTTTTGTTTTTATTTTTTATTTTTATTTCAGTTTTTCTTGTTTACTTGATTATCACTCTTACCATAAATATTGTTCTTGAAGTATTTCTTAAACTAATTGTTATTTATTTTTACATTTATAATTTTCAATAAATAGTTTGTAAAGTATAAACATATTATACAGTTATTGTAAATACGCAAGATTGGGGCGCGGTGATAAGACAAAATAACGTCTTCTACTTGCCCCGCCAGTGTTTTTATTAATAAACTTTTAAATTGTAAAAGTTATTAAACGGCGAAATAAACAAACAAACAAACAAAACAAAACTTAGTTCAAGATTATCCTAAAGTTTAACTTTAACTTGGCTCAAGATGATCCTAAAGTTGCATTTAGTAAATGAAGCAAGAAGTAAACTTCAAGATCATCTTTACAAACCATTTTTTTAGGTATGTGGATAAAGAATTTAAACTATTCTGAATACTTTTTTGTTATATATCATTGGAAAGAAGATCAATACATTTATTTAAAGGTGAAAAAATTATTAAAATTGAACCATTCGTTCATAAGTTATTGCAGCTTAAGTACCGATTTTTCGATATATGGAGATATTTTAAAAAATGTGGTCAAAATTATGTTTTTCTTTACTTTAGTTGTCATAACTTTATCAATTATTGTTGAAATACAAATATCTTGGTATCAAAAGATAGGTGTAGGAGTGGGTTACAAATTTATGTTAAACTCTAACCAACGAGCGTTCAGGTGAGCTGATGGGGCACTAAACCACCACCTTACCCGTATGAAACCGAACGCATTTTTTTCAGAAAAAAGTGTTTCTGAAGAGAAATTAGGACTAATAATCTATATGAGAAGTGTATGTTAGAGTTAGACGTAGGTATGGTGGCGATGACTTAACACACCCTAGTATCAAAAATTCTTTGTTTTTACACATATTATACACATACTTTTATCATTACTAACAAAAGTAAAATTAGAACACAATAAAAAAGTTATGCTACTCAAGTTTTTACATATACAAAAGGTTTTTGAATTGATTTATTGGAGGAGCGTGTTACGCCCACTTTCCTCCACCCTAAAAGAAATTTTTTTTTTTTTTAGTTTAGTTAATAAAATTTTTAATTACTGTATGATAAATTATCAAAACAAAACTTAGTTTTAACTTTTTCTCCTGGTAATTACAGGTTTTTTCAAAGGGGATAACTACTGACAAAACTCCTTTACTATCTAAAAAAGAATATTTTTAAATTAAACTGTGTTTTTATTTATAAAAAACGTAGTTTTGGATAAAAATGGTTGTTATAAACTTATAACAGACCACCAATATTTTTCATGTCCTTTTCGCCCATTTTTTGGCGCTTGGATATTTGTCTTTTTAGCAAAACCTTAAAAAATCTTCGCTCAAATTTTAGCATAATGCAGTCAATTTCTAATGTGATGACAATGTTTTAATACTCCCTTAAAATCAAAAACTGTTCTAATTATATAATCATCAGTTTCGTATTTAAATGTATAAAAAAAAAACTATAAAAAATTATAAAAACATATTTTACTTGACAAAATTAGTGAATGCTTGGTCATAATAACAGGGCACTTACGCCAACCCCCCCCCCCTTCTTTTCCTACCCCATTATTAATAACCTAAAAAAGTGTAAATAACTTTAAAAAGATCTTTTGAAATAAATATTTAATTAATTGCATATACAGTCATAAAATACTCAAAAAACTTTTATTAAGGACCAAAAAGTTGATGATGACTTTCTTTATAAATATTGGCTTGACTTTAAATAAGTTTCAAATAACTATATTCTATAAATGAAACTATTATAATAATCATTTTTAACAATAGACACCAGTGAAGGTAAGCTAGATCAAAAATTTTTAACATGTCACAACACTTCCAGTGTGTTTTGGGTGAGTCGCAATAATTGCAGTCATTTTTTTTGAGTAGTGTTATGTCATATTTGTAACTTATAATAAACTGTTAAATTATTTTAAAAAATTAATTAGAAGTTAAAAAAAAGATAATTTGTAACAAACTTTAAAACTTTAAACAGGTGAAAACTTTGTGGTGTTATCCAATTAATAAAATTAAAAACTGCAACTTTAAAAGTTGAAGCAGATGTGGATGCTAAAAAAAAATAGAAACATAAAAAATCAAAAAAAAAATTTTTTAATGTATATACATATACATATATATATATATATATATATATATATATATATATATATATATATATATATATATATATATATATATATATATATATATATATATATATATATATATATATATATATATATATATAGAATTCATTCTCGTGTTACTTCTGCTAATGTAATAGATGAAATTATCTCAAAACGTGTAATTGTTTAAGAAAGCTGTTTAAGAAAGTTCCAGCTTTCTTAAACAGCTTTCTAATTACACGTTTCGAGATAATTTCATCTAACAATTACACGTTTTAAAATAATTTCATCTAATACATGAGCAGAAGCTAAAATTGAATTCCCACTAATATGTTCAGATGGCAAACCTTAAAAAATCACAGAATATAATTAGTTCAATCACATTTTACTTTAATTAGGAAAACTTTATACATAAATGTAAACAAGAGTATTTTTACAAAACATTCCGGACATTATCCACCGCAGATAAAGATTTTTTGAATTCAGACTTTAGGCATCGTAATTCAATAAATATTGCATATTGAAAACATATTATTAACATGCATATTAAAAATTGTTATTGTGTTCATTAAATTAAATACAATATCATCTTTTGAAAAATGAAAAGTCAACATTTATTAACTTGCGTGTTCGACTTATAGGTTTAAAACTTGATGGCAGTTCATCACAACAATAAAGTTCCGTAATGCTTCTCTGGAAGCCTTTTTTAACTTGTTGAAGAAATGTTTAATGTGTTATAACACTTGAAATATTTCTTCAACAAGTTATGTATACGTATTTTTTAACTAATATATACATTTTCAAAAAATTTTTTTTCATTTTTTATGTTTCCATTTTTTATTAGCATCCACATCTGCTTCAACTGTTAAAGTTGCAATTTTTAGTTTTAATAATTGGATAACACCACAAAGTTTTTACCTGTTTAAAGTTTTAAAGTTTGTTACAAATTATTTTTTTTTAACTACTAATTAATTTTTTAAAATAATTTAACAGTTTATTATAAGTTACATATATTGTGTTATTCTGCTATACTCAAAAAAAGTTACTGCAATTGTTGTGACTTGCCCAAAACAAACTGCAAGTGTTGTGACTTATTAAAAATTTTAGACCTTGCTTACCTTCACTGGTGTTTATTTAAAAAATGATTATTATAATAGTCTTATTTACAGAATATAATTATTAAAAAAACTATTATATATATATATATATATATATATATATATATATATATATATATATATATATATATATATATATATATATATATTATATATATATATATATATATATATATATATATATATACATATAATATATATATATATATATATATATATATATATATATATATATATATATATATATATATATATATATATATATATATATATATATATATATATATATATATAACGTCTGTTCACAAAAAATCCGGACTGATTTCAAATGTACACAAATTGTTCTAAATTTCGAATTTTCGTTTCGAAATTTTTAAATTTAATCGGTCAACAACAACAGTTTCATTTTGTGGCAAAATTGAGTTTAAATAATTAATTCAAATAAACATGGAGCATCTAAAAGAGAACGATGTTAGAAATGTGATTGGAAATTTTTATAAACAAAACATAAACAGTGGAAAGAAATTTACAGTTGATCATTTTAAGAAAATGGGAATCGCTAAATCTACAATTTATGACATAATTAAAAGGTCTGAAAATAACTTGCCAATGAATAGAAAAATCGGTTGCGGCAGAAAACCTTTTAAAATTACACTAGAAAAGAGAGAGTCCATGATTGCAAGAGCAGAAGAGAGAATCGGGATTTCGCAAAGAAAATTGGCACTAAAATATAAGATAAGCGTTTCATACGTAAATAGATTATTAAGTATGCATGGACTAAAGTATACCAAAAGAAAAAATGCACCAAAAACAACAGAAAAGCAAGAAATTAAACAAAAGAAAAACTTATTAAAACTTTCAAAAACTTTTTTCAAGCCATCAAATGAGTTTGAAATCATCATGGACGATGAATCTTATTTCTGTGTAAATGGTGCAAATTGTTCACAAAACTCTGGCTACAAAGGATACAAAGGATAGTTCTCAAACTGATCCTAACATTAAATTCAACTTCAAAAAAAAGTTTGACGAGAAAGTTCTCGTTTGGATTGCAATCAGTCGTTTTGGTCATTCATCGCCTTATTTTGCTGTAAAAAACTGTGCACTGGATGCAAAAACTTATTCTAAAGAATGTATTACAAAAAGACTTCTTCCATTTATAAATTCCAAGCATCAAAATATGAAAATTTTATTTTGGCCTGACGGAGCGAGATGTCATTATGCAAAACACACATTAGAAACTTACAACACTTTAGGTATTAACTTTGTCAACGCTAAAGATAACCCCCCAAATGTACCGCAGTTAAGGCCAATTGAAAATTTTTGGGCACATTTAAAAGCAAAAGTTTATGGAAATGGATTTACTGCGAAAAATCTTGACCACCTTAAGAATAGAATTCGATTAAAGTTGAAAGAGTTTGATCCAGACTACTTTTTCAACCTAATGGATTCAGTCAAAACTAAAGTTCGAAAAGCCGCTGATTTAGGACCACTTTCGGTTATAAAATAGTTAACAATGTCCAGTCACTCATTTTAGTTAAAATTTTTGTCAAAAATTGATTAATTTTGTATTCAATTAAGAACAATTTTTCATTCCGGATTTTTTGTGAACAGACGTTATATATACATATATATATATATATATATATATATATATATATATATATATATATATATATATATAT
Organism: Hydra vulgaris; assembly: GCF_038396675.1. Taxonomy (NCBI): domain Eukaryota; kingdom Metazoa; phylum Cnidaria; class Hydrozoa; order Anthoathecata; family Hydridae; genus Hydra; species Hydra vulgaris. The sequence continues at coordinate 33,956,079 of NC_088926.1, forward strand.
ATATATATATATATATATATATATAATATATATATATATATATATATATATATTTATGACCGTAGCAAAAGTTAGTACAATGAAATGTCTGAGACCTTTTATCAGTGGCGTAGCTACATATTTAGCGCTTGGAGCGAGAATTGATGCGCAGCATTTTTTCTTGAAGTTAGTTAAGAAAAGTAAAAAAAAATAGTTGTGTTAAAATTAAAAGTTAAAAAAATTAAAAAAAAAATAAAAAAGTAAAAAAAATAGTTGTGTTAAAATTATAGACGTTAAATACAATATGGAATAGAAAGGCCTAATAGGCTCCTAATGTCCAATTTAAAGATACCGAAATGATTAGTTGGCAATCCTGATGCTAATATACCAGAATGAAAACAAAGTAAAGGGTTAGGTTAGCAGTTCTGAATCAAAATACCATTCAATATTTCACATCTTTCTTTGGAAAAGGCCTAGTTATCTAATTGGTGTTTCCGTATATGTTCACATTCTTCTTACTTGAACAAAATAAATGTTGTTTTCCTTCTCCATATGTATATAAGCTCTATGATTTTAATTCACATCTTAAAAACTTTTTCAAAACCAAATTTGTTTAAAATTTTAAATTTATTTCTAATTTCTAGCACATAATTTAAAATTGTTTTTTTCTTGCCTTTTCCTTTGCAAATTGGTCAATCACTTTATCCCAATCAAGTTGGCAAGCTATTGTATTCTCAATCGATATAGTGGCCAAAGAGCTAAGACAGTGTTGTGACATGCTGCTTCTTAAAAATTTTTTTATTAATTTCAGTTTTAAAAAACTTCGTGCTGCTGTATTTGTCGTCATCGGTTAAGTTAAAAAAATGAGTCATACTGCAATAATGTTGGAGAGACTACTTGAGACCGCAGTGTGAATTAAAAGTATTTCAGCAATATAGCTTACATAAGCAATTTCTTTTAATTGATTATGAAAACAAACTTTAAATTAAATCAGTTGAGGATCAAAACTAGGTAAAATGTCGGAGAGGTATTCCAGTTGTGACACTTCTAATTGTTCTAGAAAATCTTTATCAACTGACGTCACAGGATAGGAAAGTAATAGGCACTTAAAAAATGTACAAATTTTTGGTAATCTTATGGGCTTGGAAAGGTAAATTAATATTCATAAAACTACACGTTGCAACATATGGCGCCACCATTGTTAAGTTCTTCCTGACTTACAATATCTATTTTTCAACCAGTTTTCCATTGAATGTAAATCTCGTAAGAAATGTTGGCTTGATTTTTCGTTTTTTTCAATATTTTTTGTTAAATACGACCAATCAGATGTTCCTCTTATAAATCCTAAATTGCAGTTGGGTGTATCAAAAGCCAGCACTGTTGGAAGTAACAAGAGTTTTTTTTTTGTTGAACAACTATTTTCTTTTTTTTATACGTCTATTATATCTATAGTAACATTTCTTGTTGGAGCCCTTGTTTTTATTGCGGCTATCTGAATCTTTAGGAAATGGATATTTTACCAACTTTTCTTAATACATTTTCTGCCTGTTGCTTTTCAATTCTTCTTTTTTAAAACAGAGCTCCATCTAGTTTTTTTGAAAAAAATTAGGTAGAGCTCGGGAAAAAAATCTCTAAAGTAACCGACAATAAAAACATATATTCTGTTAATTCTTGATAATCAGTTACTTATACTTTTTTTTTCCTACTTCTACTTATTTAGAGTATTTTTCGGCAAATTCTTAAGCCTAATTTAGAAAGTGATGCTTGTTTTAAAACCATTTTAACCCAACAGATATTGCACGCAATAAAGACGATTTTTAATATCTTTTGAACTTTCAAAAATATCTTTTTAAATCCCGTTCCCACTATAACAGAAATATCAAAAGGTGTTTGTAACTTATATTAAATCAAAGAGATATAATAAACAAGTTGGAGGAAGAATGAAGCCGAAAGTAGTTTTAAGTAATGTTATAGTGTTTCTAGTACAAATACTCCAACCTTAAGTTAAACTGGCAGCTTTGCGTTTTAAAAATAGGAAGGTTAGAAATGTGATTTTAAAGCTTTTAAAAGTCGCAATTTAATAAACTACTTTTTTAAAAATTGATTGAATTGATTTTTAACAATTGTTTGAACTATCATTAAGGAATCAAAGCAAAATCCTGATAAAGGTAAAGTAATCGTTTTTTGTATACCACAATATTAGGTATAAATATTAAAGTTATAAACAATCTCTACTACCTATTTGAATTTCCCCCCCCCCCTTCCTCCTCCTCCTCCTCTCCTTCTTATTAAAAATTAAGGAATTATTTAACTGCATGAGTATTTTGCGGGTTACCAAACAGATAATAATCTGTTTGGTAACCCGTTTGGTAATCTTTTTTTGCAAACAGGGATTTTTATTCTTATATTTAAAATATCGATGTAACAGATATCAACAAGCAGTTTATAATCTCTTTATTGATATCTGTTGCAGCAATATTTTAAATATTACAAACACTATAGATCACAAATAGTTACAACGATATTTTAAAAAATCCCTGTTTGTAAATTCGGCAAAAATACTAACAATTTTAATCAAGACATTTATTAATTCAGTTCTAATCTAGACATTTAATAACAGTTGCTTCAAAAAACACAACTTACAAAATAACTATAAACGAAATATAAATATTTGTTACTAATTTTTCTGGAATTTTCTTCTTTTACTTGCAATGCTTACGACATTTTTAAGAAAATATCATTTGATTTTTTTTTAAAGTGTATGACTTTAAAAATTAAGATAGTTACGCGGCATTCCATTGAAAACTATGATCTCCGACGAAGAAGCTTCTAATTTCTCTGGTTGTCTCCCACGGTATTTATGCAATTTTATTGATTAAATAAATTGGATGGAGGTTGCTAGCAGACTTTATGACTGCAAACGCTGGAAAGATGAAAAGATCTTTGTAGACTTCTACTGGAAAATCAAAAGAATGTATTAAAAAATTGCGCCCTAAGAATTTGTGCGCTTGGAGCATTTGCTTCAACTGCTCCACGGTAGTTATGCCTCTGTCTTCTATTAAGTTTCTTTAAAACTTTTTAGTATTTAATAAATTATAAGAATTGAGGTGTTCCACAAAAATAATTTTTTTTTAACAGCGAATAAAATAAGAGTAGTCTCTTCAACTGTATGATCCTCTCAGTCATGGGTGATCCTCTCAGTCATGGGTGATCCCCTCAGTCATGGGTGATCCTCTCAGTCATGGGTGATCCCCTCAGTCATGGGTGATCCTCTCAGTCATGGGTGATCCTCTCAGTCATGGGTGATCCCCTCAGTCATGGGTGATCCTCTCAGTCATGGGTGATCCCCTCAGTCATGGGTGATCCTCTCAGTCATGGGTGATCCCCTCAGCTATGGGTGACGTAGTTAGGTTTTATTTTCCATAAAAAATAGTAAATTTAGTTTTCTATGACTATTGCAACTTACAAAAAGTTATGATAAAAAGTAGTTACATCTCAATTGGCTATTTTTCAATACTTTACCTCCGTATTTACTCCTTTACCTTTTGTTTTTCTTTTAGAGCTAAAATTTAATAAAAATTTATTAAGAAATTTAAAGCAGATAATCACGTTATAAAGTTTGAAAACGCGTCAATTATTTAACTGTATAATATAATTTCATAAATAATTGGTCTTAAAAAGGGGTCATTCATTCAAAGTTTATGGCTTTAAAGAAAACAAGTTTGCTTTAGTTGCATTTATCAATCTACCAAAAGCTTTTGAATGCTTTAACTATGGTATTTTGTTAGAGAAGTTGAAGCATTTTTAATATTTAATAAGGTCTTCTATTGAATTTAAAGTTACCTCACTAATAATAAACAATATGTTCTAAGTAAGGAATACGGAATGCATAAAATTTAATGTGGAGTACCACAAGGATCAATATTTTGTTCTTTTTGCATACTTAGTTAATAGAAATGACTTCAGTAAAATTAGTCCCAATTATGTTTATGCAGATAATACAAGCCTATATTTTTTCAACAACAGTATCAATCAGTTTTACAATGGAATGAGATTCGAATAAAGATAAATGATTGACCTATGGTTCATTAAACCTTAAAAAAAAGCAAAGTATACTTTCTTTCATAAAAAAATGCAAGAAAAATCTCTTTTTTTAAATTACCAGAACTATTTTTAAATAACAAACAAATTAAAAAGTAAGACTGTATAAATATTTTAAAAATATTTGTTGAAAAAATCTTGGCTTCACTATATTAAATATACTAAATATTTACAACCACAGGTTAGAAAGATCCTGGTTTACCAAATTCGTTTATATGTAAACGCAAATTTTCTAAAAACTAATACAATCTTCTTTAACTTATTAATTATTTTCTTTAGTCTCAATATTCATTGGGTAGTACACAACCGACAAAACTTATAAAAAGTATGTGTCGAGCTAATATTACATTGGGTAATACGAAAAAAAAAATAGGCGGGGGCGGGAGGAGGAGGATGCCATAGCTAATCTAAGTACTATACATAAATTAAGCGCAATAAAAAAGTTGGAGTTTAAACACAAACGCGATCGGACGTGCTTTTCCTGCGTTTGAGCGTTTTATAAAAATACAAATAAACTTCTAAATATTTTACCAAATAAAAATGGCTAAACAAGAAGAATATCTATAACAGTGTTCGTCCATATGTAAACTTAAATTGTCTAAAAATAATATACTTTTATCTAATACATTGTCTCATGGCTCCGAAGATAAAGCATTAACAATGAAAAAAGCGAACAAACTAAAAGGTACTAATATATACATTAATGAAGGTTTTAGTGAAACAACTACGAGAATTTGTAAAGAACTATTTGCACAAACAAAGAGTCATAGACAAAGTGGCTATTTGGCAAAAGTTCTATATAATAAATTGGTAGTACAAGAATTTGGGCAAAAAAATTTAGAAGCGGTTGAAATTTTTCCAACTATTTATTAATTAGTAAAAAATGTTTAATGAGTTCTGGAATTAAACTTTTATTTTATCTATTGTTTTTTGTTTTTAAAATATTATTTGTTAACGAAAATTTTAAAACTTTAATTTTTGATCCTTTTAAGGATTTTCTAACTTTCAACCTTAATAAATTTAGTGATATCACCATATTTTGATCCGTATAATTTTATAATTAAAAAAGTTATTAATTCTTTTTCTATATTACATTTAAGAGCCGTTTTTTCTAAGAATCAGGCAAATTCCTGAAACTGTGGAAGTGACCTCCTCCAAATTGCTTGAATTTTTTATATATTGATCAGAATATAGAGAAAACCTGTTGGGGAAAAAAAAAATTTTCAAAAATGTTTCGTTCACTCGGAATCTGGGCTTAAATTTTTGAGATTTTTTTAAAAATTTTTAGAAATTTAGTTTTTGCCACCTTTGAACCCATTTTTTTGGCAAGGCAAAAAGTTGCACATAGCTTTTGTAGTTAATATCAGACGTAACCCAAAAGCTCTCTCCAAAAAATATAAAAAAGTTGCGTGACACTGTGCGGTTAGCTAATTATCATAGTTCAAAAGTACAAAATCAATCACTTTTGTCAATTTTTAATCAGAGTTAATTCTAGCGGCGAAGTGTTGCACACAATTTTTCTTTTAGGATTTGAAATTATCAAAGGTATTGAGTCTAAAAATGCAAAGAAAGTTATGTGATACCTAAGGCCTATTAATATATTAAGGCTTGAAATTGGAAAAAAATGTTTTAGTATACTTACAAAATGAACCATTACGGCAGAGGCGCTTAGTTTTGTAAAAATGTAAACATATCCAACTGTCAATACAAAAAGGTCCTAACATAATAATAAAAAAAATTCGTGTGATTTTGTCACACGCATGATATAACATGAATTAAAAACTGAACAAAAATCTAACATCAAGATAACTATATTGCTAATTAAATAAAACATAAATCAAACATTTAAATGTTTTTCCATTTAAAAATTAGTTTTTCATTTATTAATAGAGTCATTTACACACATTATCCACCACATCACACATAATTTCTACTCTGCTGCAGTAAGTTTCTCTAAGAATAATGATATGACTGTATTATAGTCTTCTTCGGATAATGAATAATCGCCACAACCACTGATTAGAAAAGGAGCATTTACTAAACAGATAATTTTATCAGTTTGGTTATTTATCTCCTCGGTAGTAACTGGCCAGCGAAAAGTATTCTTCTCTTGCCCGTTAATCATGCAATTAACTCTGATCCCGGTTATAGATACCTAAAAGTATTAGCGCAACATTTAAAATAATATAATAAAGAGTTTATGATTTGTTTAATTTTGCTTACATTCAATAAAACTTGTAAAGTCTTATATAATGTCATTCTGAAATTATTTTTACATTTTATTTATATTCCTTTTATTTTAGAGCACTGTTTTGTAAACCAAAATAAAAACTTGAAACTAATATATACTTTGAATAATATTACCTCCACAATATATCCAATATTCCATTGTTTTTCATATGCAACCGCAACCCAATCATTCACTTTCCATACAAGACAAATTTCTTTTGCAAGATTGGCGATGTCTTCCTCATATTTATTATCATCTTCATTGTCTCCTGCCAGATTAAAGTCATCATTTTCGCCATAAACTTCTTTGTTATCGTTAACCTGACTATTTTCATTATTTTCTGTTGTCGGTTCTACCAGCTTACCTTTTCTTTTCAGGTTACTAAATCTATAACAATATCAATTGTACATATTTTTAAACATATGTAAACAAACACACAAAATTATAACTTTCACCTAAATTTTAATTTCATATTTGTAAAAGAACTATTTAACAGTCAGAAACATAATCTAATTTGCAAAAGTTTTGATAGCAACAATGCCTATCTTGAAAATAAAGATCTTATCTGTTGGCTAGTTACATATTGATCAGGCAGAAGTTCTCTCCTCAGCTGCATGTGAACCTGCTCAGGGCTCATTTTATTACCTGATTCTTCTCCACGAATAAAGTATTTATACAACAGTTCTTTCTGCTGATTTGAAAATCTAAAAGAACTTCGAACTGGTAATGCCCAACCTTGCAATAGAAAAATGTTCATGCAATGTGGTTTGTCTTTTACGGAAGCACTGTTAGAGGATGAAGAAATTGGCATATTTAGTTGTGAAGTAATTTTCATCTTATGAACAAACGAGTTGCGAACTTTATCCAATGATGTTAATGATTTCGGAACTGTATGAAGACCGGAGAGCATGTGTTCTTCTAACTCAGCATCGCTTTCAAATGATAAAGTACAATTCATTTCAGTGCAAAATCTTAATGAATATAATTGCCTGTCACTTCTTTTCTGTTTTTCCTTAAGTGACTTGTTACGCTTAATTGAATTATCTGTTTTGCTATATGGCAACAACAACTTAATCGAGGGTTGAATTTTAAGATTTCCATACTCTTGTTCAATTCCCTCACCGATATTGAAATAACGCCACATCTTCATACTTTTCTCACCAAACTCAAATGAGTGATAGTTGCTAATGTTCTTAATCTTTGGTCCAGTAACTACAGTTTTATCATTGCTAATTTGAGCAACTGCTACTTTTGCATCTTTAGCGCCAAAACTATAATGCATAGCCTTGTGTATATCTTCAGCAGTCAAAAGATTATTACCAGAGTCAACGTAACTCCTTAAAATTGTCTTTACAACTGCACTCTCCCTGTCACATTGATCTTTTCCACAACAGGGTTCATTATAATCATATCTCAGCAACTTTATATCTCTCTCTTTGCATACATTGCAGATTGCTTCAGCTGAAAGATTTCCCTGATAGCAGCCGGCATTATCAGATTTGGTAAACATTTTCTTGATATGCGGTTGATCAATTCTGAATTGGTCTAAAACTGCAGTGGCTAACGAAACAACATCACCTATTCCCTGATCACACCTATACATTGAAGTAAAGTAAACACGTTTGAATAACTTTCCTGCTATTTTTATGAAGAATATATCCACATGTAAACTCATTCCTTTCTTGCCAAAATACTCTCTTTGGCCCTCTCTGTATCGAACCGGAAGAATTTTTTGACAAAAATCTTTAAGCCAGAAAGCAGTTTCATCGTTTACTTGCTTAAAAGCTTCGATTTTTGCCTTTTTCTGTTGAGAATCTCTCATCAGGTGTTTTATGTAGTTGAATACATCCTTTACAGCAATTTCCAAATCATAAATAGAATCAGCATCGTCAGAACTTTGAATTGTTAGTTCTTTGATCATCTCGATAGCTTTGCACAAATCATAGCAATCGGCACATACCACTTCTGATATCTCTGTGTTGGATTGAAGATTTTTTTCAGATGGATCTGATAAGGCATGTTTTGAGCTATGAGAAGAAATGTTTGAGTCATTGACACTACAATTGGTTTGATAACTTGTTTTCAAATACCTTTTTCCTTTTTCAAGGGCAGCTTCGAGAGATTTAGAACTAAATCTTTGTGCCAATTTTTGTAATGTTTGAAAACCATTCATGCCTGAAGCAGTAACATCATCTAATCCAGCTAAGCTTTTTCGACTTGAAGGTTTTATTGCATGCAATACTTTCCACAAACTTGAATCAGATAATGGTATATAATTGTTTTCACTACAACTTTTTCGATAGAACATGATAGCGTGGCTATATTTTGTCGTCAGTATTGCATGCACTCTCTTTTGTTCTTCACCGCTGTCGTATTTTAATTTGGTTATTCCATAAGCAACATCATGCAAAATACCGCTTGTAAATATAAAGTCTAAGAAATTTTCACACTTTGTTTGATCAAGACTAGATCGGACGAATACTTTCTTCTCTGGAAATGCCAACCCTTTATGAGATGCATGCCATTTTCTTGCTGTTTCTATACGATGTTTGGTACACTCAAATGTGTTCATTATAAACTTTTTGGTATACTTGGTATGGTCTAATAATGAGAGGATAACTAACTTTCCCATGGAATCACTTTGCTTATATACTTTCTGAGCACGAATAATTTCAATTGGGAGAGGGCTATTTATTTCATCAACATTTTTACTGTTAAGAAAATCTATAAGTATTTCCTCTTGTCCTGGAGCAACAGCTTCCGCAAATTTTTTCTTTAATAAGTTTTCTAGGCGAACATACTTGCGTTTTAACTTATCTTTAGTAGTATCTTCCAGATATTCGAACTTCCTTTTTAATCTAAATTTTATTGGACTTGCATTAAGAACCTCAGTTACACTCTCACGGCTTCTTAGAGATTCGTCCAAAATCTCCTGTGAAACATTAGTTTCACCGGGATCAAATTCTTCATCTGGAGTAGCAGGTGTCATATATGTTTGTTCTTGTTGTGTTTGTGTTTCTGTACATAAATTGGTGTTTTCGTTGACTCTAGATAAAGCAGTCTCTTGCTTTAAATGGGTAAAACACAGCATTGCACCAACTGAAAATACTTCATTGTATCGCTTTGACATTGATATGACGACATGTATTGGTGACGCCCTTAAAGCGGGAGATTTTTTTCCTTTTATATTTAGATGGTGAGGATGAAAGCATGTTTTTGGAGGACTCCATGCAATACCAAACGTGTACCGGTGAAAAGCACATATTTGTTCATCCTTTTCAAGATTTCTTTTAAGTCTATTTGCAATAAGTCCATTTTCTTCCCAAATATTATTATCGTTTAATCGCATGACCTAAAAACAATTTTTTAAACAATTATTAAGTGTGTCATTTAAAGCATTGTTTATAATCTGACTCTTCACGAAAAATGTTTACAAGTTTGAAATACATTGTTGTTATTATTAAAATACAATATTGCAAGAGTGTGATTAATTTAGTGATTATTTATTAAAAGAGTGAGGAATTAATTAAAAGAGCTATTTTTTTTTGTTTAAAGAACTTTGTCTCAAAATCTTATTGCAGAGAAGTTATAAAGTATGTAATTATAAAAATTATATTACAGTCTGCGTAAATTTAAAATACATAATTACCTTTAAGTTGATGAGGTGTTTCTTAACATCAACATCTCCCAGCTGATGAATGTAGAACATTTTGTTTATAATTTTATGTTTTTTGAATGATCCACAATTTCCTTTTGAAAAGCAACAACAGTTTTCATAAAAATATTTGTTTTGTTTCATACTCAACTAAAAACAAGTTCTATTTATGCAGTACCTATTTCTCAATAGCAATGATACAATATCTACTCTATTTATGCAAATTTTAAAGATCGTTAAAATAAAGTTAAGACATTTTTATGGTAAAGTAAACAACCGCCCACTAACTTGTTTCTCCACAATCGTGATATCAGCGATTCTTCTTCCATTCGATCACCACAAGTTATTTGGTTATGACGTAAATTTAAATAATTCACTTCTGATCATGTATTGTTTTTTATTATTATTTATTTCAATTGTTATGATTTCTATATCATAGTCAGAAACGCTTAAATTTTTTCTTAACATTACGTGCAATGTTTTGTGTAATGCTAAATGCTAATTTTGGATGATAGAAATTTTATTGTGAGCGAAAACCTCATCTGTGTGTCCAAAAAAATATCTCTCCGTACTTAATCATTTTTAACAATTTGTACCTTTATTTTTAACTTAATATCTAAAGATCACACGAATTTTTTTATTATTATGTTAGGACCTTTTTGTATTGACAGTTGGATATGTTTACATTTTTACAAAACTAAGCGCCTCTGCCGTAATGGTTCATTTTGTAAGTTTACTAAAACATTTTTTTCCAGTTTCAAGCCTTAATATATTAATAGGCCTTAGGTATCACATAACTTTCTTTGCATTTTTAGACTCAATACCTTTGATAATTTCAAATCCTAAAAGAAAAATTGTGTGCAACACTTCGCCGCTAGAATTAACTCCGATTAAAAATTGACAAAAGTGATTGCTTTTGTACTTTTGAACTATGATAATTAGCTAACCGCACAGTGTCACGCAACTTTTTTATATTTTTTGGAGAGAGCTTTTGGGTTACGTCTGATATTAACTACAAAAGCTATGTGCAACTTTTTGCCTTGCCAAAAAAATGGGTTCAAAGGTGGCAAAAACTAAATTTCTAAAAATTTTTAAAAAAATCTCAAAAATTTAAGCCCAGATTCCGAGTGAACGAAACATTTTTGAAAATTTTTTTTTTCCCCAACAGGTTTTTTCTATATTCTGATCAATATATAAAAAATTCAAGCAATTTGGAGGAGGTCACTTCCATTGACTGCCTGATTCTTACAAAAAATGACTCTTAAACATAACAAGCATGCGCCAAAATTTAGAAAAATTTAAAAAAATTTTAGAAATTACATTACTTGTTTGACGTCATAGCTACGTCAGAGAATGGCATAAAACTGCAAGATTGAATCAAACTCTAATCATGCCGAATTACAAAGTAATCAATACCAATCACAAGGAAATCATAAAAAAGGTAGAGGGCTAGGATTTTACAATTTATTACAATAACAATACTAAAAATGATAGAATTATTTTTGTTTTTAATTTTATGATTTAACTTTATAATTTATAACTTAATTTTATAATTTCTAATTTAGTTTTATAATTTATAGTTTAATTTTATAATTTAAAATTTAATTTTTTAATTTAAAATTTAATTTTTTAATTTAAAATTTAATTTTATAATTTAAAATTTAATTTTATAATTTAAAATTTAATTTTATAATTTAAAATTTAATTTTATAATTTAAAATTTAATTTTTTAATTTAAAATTTAATTTTATAATTTAAAGTTTAATTTTATAATTTAAAATTTAATTTTATAATTTAAAATTTAATTTTATAATTTAAAATTTAATTTTATAGTTTAAAATTTAATTTTATAATATATTATTTGATTTTATAATTTATAATTTGGTTTTATAAATTATAATTTGATTTTATAATTTATAAATTATTAGAAACTTTTGTCATTTGTAAATCATTTTATTTGTAATTGATGTTACTTTCGCTCTTTTTTTTTGCCCAACTAATTTAGCAGTTCCTAAATTGGAACAATCTGCAAAACAATGTTTACATATCGCGACGTTAGAATTATCTTGTTCTATCTCCACATTTTTGAGTTTTGAGATAAAACGATTTGAAAAATAAAGATTTTAGGAGACGGCATACAAAATTTTTTTTATAATTTATGTTTTCTCAGCAACTTTTTTATTTATTTCTTAGATTTCAATACAGTAGAAAAACATTATTCTGAGGTACACAACACTATCAATAACTCAATTTTTTTAAAAAGTGGAGATAGAACAAGATAATTCTAACGTCGCGATATACAAAACAACGTCTATATAGGCATCGTTTTGTAAAATTTACAAAACAACGTCAATATACTCATAACAATGTTTATTAATACAAAACAACGTCTGCGTATACAAAACAACTTCATATATACTAAACGACGCACAGTGGAGTATTTGTATAACAAAACTGCTCAATAATCAAAAAATCTTATTAACCTTATAATTTTCGAACAAGATAGTTTCATTAGATTACGTTATAGAAATGTCTCCTTAAAAAATTTGTAACATTTGTTATTCCAGCTATTGTTATCTTACTGTTCAGTTTTGAAAAATTAAACTTCTAGTTATGGCAGAGGAAGGTATGACCTATATATTTAAATAAAATTATTTTAAATTCCTGTTGTTATTGTGCATAATATAAAGCACTTATATGATGGCCTGTTTGAGTTTTAATTATGACATAGAACTAAAGATAACGCTTTTCTTAACAAGTATGGTCTTGTCGAGTTTTTTACAAGTAAGGTAGTTAGTATATACAGTATAGGGTGTTAACAATCAGATTTTTTATAAAACTATCCGTCAACATCCGCCACTTTTTTATTTTCACGCTTCGAAAATAGTGAGTAAAACATTACGTAATATACGCAATCTCGTAAAAGGTCTTAAAACAACAATAAAATAAGTTCGTGTGGTCCGATTTTCATAAATTTTTGTAAAAACCTAACCAAACTACGTGAATAAATCTTAAATTGATATTATATTAAACTATTCAACTATAAAATATCAAACAACTAGATATCTAAAAAACATAAAATATCAAAAAAATTGTCGATCGTTAAGGACACCGTAACCCAGTTTGCAGGTAATATATAATAGTATATCTGCTCCACATCTTATGTGTTTATGAAAACAGTACTTTTTAAAATATCTTTGTATTCATATATAAAGGTATCAAGAATTTCTTTATGCCAACTTTATTTATGTATTCTTACTAAATTACATTATATATAATTTACTGTACTTAATATTCGATGATAAGACCTGAAGGTCTTCTGTTAGTTTCCGCGATCTTTTTTTTGTTTTTATTTTTATACCTGTATATTTTGTAATATTTTTTTATTGTGTAACGATTTTTATCTTAACTACCTTATTGTATAAGTTTATTGAATATTTAAGAAAAGAACAAAAGAGTTAAAAATATATATATATGTCTCAGATATAGTAGAAAAGTGTTCAGTAGAAGAATAAAAAAATATGGTTTCAATATCAAAATGGGGATGTGATGGATCGCAAAAAGCTAAAATTTCAAAACAATACCGACAGTGATGAAAATACTTTTCAAAGTTCTTTAGTACCTCTTAGAATGATTGTTAAAATTGATGATGAATGGGAAAAATAATATGGCGAAACCTAGTCAACTCTTCTCCAAGGTTCAGCTGGCCCATTCAGCCACGTTTTATGAGCAAATCTAAAGAAATAAAAATGGACGAGATAGAACACGTAAAAAACAAAATAAGGAATCTCAGGGAAACCAGGTTGCCCAATGAAATTGGAAAAATAAAGCATACCTTGCTTTTTACAATGGTATTTGGTAAATTGTGCAACGCTGCAACTGATGCTACATGTACTATGAGATGCTGCAATTGTAAAGAAATGTCAAAAGATTTTAATAATTATTAATAAAGAGCAAATCAATACAGAAGCCATCTCATTTGGACTCTTAATTCTTCATGCAAGGATCCGAATCGTTTCTTCATTCAGCTTATAAAATACATTTACAAAAGTAGCGAGCTCAACAGACAAGGAAAAAAAATGTTGTAAAAGAAGAAAAAAAAATATCCTTCAAAGAAGAATCAGGGCTTCAAGTTGATATACCAAAAGCAAAGTTTAGGAATACCAATAACGACAATACGCCAAGAAGTTTTTTATACACTTGGAATTTCTTCACAAATAACTGGTGTTAACTTAGATTTGATAAAACAGTTACACTTTATTCTTGAAGTCATTTCAAGTGGATATAAAATGGATGCTGTTAAGTTCAACACTTTTGCTCATGAAACTGTTGAAATGTATATAAATCTGTATGTTTGGTATTCCAAATCTCCAACCATGCATAAGGTTTTGATGCATGATGCTAAAGTAATAACTCATGCAATCCTTCCTATCGGCCAGTTATCTGTGGAGGCAGCTGAAACCCAAAACAAACACTTTTGACAGTAAAGACAAAATTTTAGTCGAAAGTTTTTTTGCATCGACTGCAATACAGACGTATTAAATAAACTGCTATTGAGTTCAGACTTATACATAAGTAGTTATAGATTGAAACAGCACAAAAAAAGCATTGCCTTTTTTGTAAGAGGCAGTCAATATAATGATCTCAGTATGAAAATTTGACAGGCGAATAACTGAATAACTAATGTCTTTTAACTAATAATAAATCACTCTTTCAAAAAATTTTTCTTTTTAAATTAAATAAACAATTTTGATAAAATGCTGTGTTTCAAGCTAATAAATTGAAAAAAATCTGTAAAATATTTTTGAGCCGTATCGTCATACAAGTACTTCACTGTGCGACGTCCGTATATACGTTGTTTTGTAAATTTTTGTTTTGCACTCTCTTTTTGGTATTTATAAAAATGTTTCGTTTAAAAGAAGAAAAATTTTATTCAAGTTTTCCCTATGTGCGCATCACTGGTGGGTTAGTAATTGATTCACCACTAATTGTAAGTGGAGATTGAGTACTTATTTACCGGCAAATCAGTAAACATTTTATCCCTAGCGATTGAGAAGCGATTTCTTACTGGTGATTAAGTAGCGATAATCACTAATTATTTAACATCAATGCCATATAGTGCATTGCTATTATTATTAGCAAATTGCCTATTTTGCTAATAGATAATAACGTTATCACAAAATAAGAAATTTTGATAATATTTTACAAATTACATTTCGTCGCGTTACACAGTGGATTAGAGGTGAGCAAATCCTTCAAAACCGACTTTTATATTGGAGCAATATCTTTTTGTAAATGTAATCTAGAGACCTTCAGCACTCTAAAACTAATACAAATTTTCCCTACTGTGATTTTTGAGGTCAGTATATCAATTGTACTACAAAATTGACAATATTTTAATTTTCAAATAGTGGTGAAAATGTAAAAAATCATATAAAAATAAAATATGAGGGCAGCAAGACAACTTTAAAACATTTTAATTTCTTAAAAGTTTATATTAGTCCATTGACATCATATATTGAAATAAGAAGAAGAAATATGAAAATTTATTTTTTATGCTTGCTTTTTTTCAAAGTGTTTTTTAATAAAACTCCTTAAAATGCGCAACATTTTTTTTAAAACTTATCTTTACACAAGCCGAAAACACTAGGCCACACATGTGATCTACTTTAAATTACACTTATAAATATATAAATAAAAATTTACAACCAAATTTTCTGTGCTCAGTTAAGCCCAATAGGTGCTAGGCTTTTTATTATAAATGATATCCAATCGTTGATTTTGCTTTAAAAATTGAAGAAGACGCATGAAGAAAAGTTTTAATCATTTAAATCTTGTTATGGAACATTTAATGAAAGAGGAGGGAACAAATAAGACATAAAAAATAGTAAATAAAGAATAAAAAATTATTTTGCATAGGAGACTTGAACGTAGACTGTTAAAAATACAATGAACACGCCAACACTAAAACCTTCTTTGATAATTTATTTCAGCACGGTATACTCCCATTAATTTTACGGTATACTCCCATTAATTTCAACTTCAATTACTGCCATAGATACTATACTAACAAACTCGTATACTAACAAACTCATAGATACATACTAGCAAACTCATTTCTAGATGTATCTCATAAAACCGGAGTTTTTAAAACAGACATTTCAGATCACTTCCCAATTTTTTTTTCACTTGCACAATACTCAACTACATTAAACAATACAAAAATTAAAATATAAAAGAAAAATTAACGATTCTTCTCTTTGCAAATTTAAAGAATCTTTATCGAAAACAAATAGGTCTACTGTTTATGTTCAATGCAACCAAGGGCTTACAAATACTGCCTATAACACTTTTATTAACATTTTCCTTAAAATTGGCACTTTCTACTTACAGAAAAAGCAATAAAAATTAAATATTTGAAATGTCCATGGATTACAAAAGGAATAAAAAAATCCTCTAAGAAAAAACAAAAATTATACAACAAGTATTTAAAAAATAGGAATCAAAAAAAATCTCACGATCTAAACAATACAAAAATCTTTTTGAAAAAATTTAAAAAAATCTAAAAAGTTGTGTTTTTTCAAACAATTACAAAAACATAGTAGTAGTATCAAAAAAACATGGGGTATTATGAACGAAACTATTGGTAAAACTAAATTAAAATCAGAAACTTTACCCTCCAGAATCGAAAAAAATGGATTTGTGTATAGAGATAAAAGAAACTCTCCAAAAAATGTAATAATTTTTTTGTAAATGTTGGCCCAAACCTAGCATCACAAATGAATAATTCAAACAAATTATTTAAATAATATTTTACTGACCATTTTGATCATTTTGAGGATGTCACTAGCTTACATCCTGAAAATGATCTAAACTTAGAGGAGTTCGAAGAAGCAAAAAAATCCCTAAGAAATAAAAAGCCCCAAGCATCGATGATATTTCCAGCAATGTAGTAATAGATATCTTACCCTTTATAAAAGATTCTCTTTTTTATATTTTTAACTCATCAATTCGAACAGGTATTGTCCCAGAAAAATTACAGATAGCGAAAATTTTACCAAATATTTAAAACTGGAGACATGGCATCACTAACCAATTACAGACATATCTCAAACCTTCCAGTTTTCTCCAAGCCTCTCGAACAAATAATCTACAATAGACTTTTTAAATATCTAACAGAAAGCAAAATTTTAAGTGAATATCATTACGGTTTTCTAAGGAAACATTCAACGGAACATGCAATCATAGACCTCATGAACAACATCAGCTCATCTTTTGATAAAGGACAGTTGGTATTGGAAGTCTTTATTGACCTTACAAAACCTTTCGATGCGTTCAACCATAAAATTCTAATTCAAAAAATGAAAAAATATGGTATAAAAAACAAAACTATTTAATGGCTCACCAGTTATTTAAATAATAGACAGCAATGTGTCATAATCGACGATATTTCTAATTCAAAGTTATTAAAAATAAAATTAGTGTTCCACAGAGATCAATTCTTGCCCCTTGTTGTTCCTTATTTACATTAATGACCTTCTTAAAGCTTCTACAAATCTTGATTGCATAATGTTCGTAGATGATACGAATCTGTTTTATTCATCTTCTTCTATCGATGAACTTTTTGGCAAAGTCAACCTTGAGCTTCAATAACTTAAAATATGGTTCAGTGCTAATAAGTTGTCAATGAATGTACAAAAAACTAAGCATATTTTATTTCATTCAAAGCAACAAAAAAAGGCATTTCCATCAATTCTTCCCTCTCTAAATATCGATTTCAACAATATTGAAAGAACCCAAACAAATAAATTTCTTGGAGTGGTTATAGACAAAAATGTTTCATGAACAGCTAAAATAAAGGCCATCAACACTCAAATATCTAAAAATCTTGGTTTACTTTTCAAGGCTAGACCATTTTTATTATAAAAAAAACTTAAAAACTCTTTACTTTTTGTTTATACATAGTTATCTTACATAAGCTAACATTGCTTGGGGAAGCATACACAAAACTAATGACTCTTGATCGACGGCAGAAACATGCTTCTAGAGTTATATATCATAAAACAAACATCCACATGCTTAACCTCTATTAAAAGAAATAAGAGTGCTAAACATTTATCAAATTAATATCCATGCTAATATACTATTTATGCTAAAATATAAAATAGGATTAGTTCCTTTACAATTTACAGAAAACTTCTTACATTCAATTACCAATAAGTTTAACACTAGAGCAACTGGTAGCTTTATCGTACCTCAAAAAAAAAAAAAAAACTCTCAATTCTCTATCTCTTATCGCGGCCCCATTATATTATTATTCATTAAAGTTAAAACTTAAAAATCTTGTTCTTAATATAGATAATTACACAATATTGATCTAGTTCACATGATAAATCAAAATTGGAACTAAAATAATCTACAACGTGAGAAAAGTCGGATTTATATATATATCTAAAAAACAATAACAAAATAAAAAAAATAAAAAATAAATACACACACACAAATCATAATACAACTAGAAAAAACAAAACAAAATTTTATCACAATAATATTTAAAATACTTGTGCATAAGAATCAAAATGCTTATGTGTATCTTGCGTAATACCCCAAGGTTCTCGATGATAAGACTTATTCAGCCTTCGACGAGTTCCCTATAACAATATAATCAATTTTAACAAGTCCTTCATAATATAATCAACTAATGATTCCAAAATTTAAAATTTTTTTTTTTTTTTTCCAACTGTTTCTTAATTAACGGAGTGTTATTTTTTCAATTAAATGTATTTTAGTAGTATTTGGTTAAATATAATCTTTTGTAATGGAAGTATATTTTGCTTATATTACAATGTGAATAAATTGTAACTAATATGTAGTTGTGAAAATGTAAATAAAAAAAAAATAAGGATTTGGAGGCTGGGAACAAATAAACCCCAAAATTTCATTCCTCCGTCACCCAAAACGTGAAGGCGTTCAAAAATTATGACCATATAATATTTGTAGCCCTCTCAAAATGAGGGCGGTTTAAACTTTATACGGTCATAATTTTTAAACGCTGAGAAATAATACTATGAAACTTAAAATTTATTGATGAATATAAGTCTAGTTGAGAATAATACAAAAAATATTTTAGCAACTTGTTTCCCTCATGTTTGGGTAGGGTGGTGGGTTTTGGGTAGGATGGTATTTGTTCCTAGA
Organism: Hydra vulgaris; assembly: GCF_038396675.1. Classification (NCBI taxonomy): domain Eukaryota; kingdom Metazoa; phylum Cnidaria; class Hydrozoa; order Anthoathecata; family Hydridae; genus Hydra; species Hydra vulgaris. The sequence goes on from NC_088926.1 coordinate 33,975,239, forward strand.
CTCTAATCATTTCAATTTTTTGCAAAGTATCATTGTTTGACATAAGTATAATTATAAAAATTTTTGGAGTTTGTTCTATGTCTGGAAGTTATCTTAAACACCAAAAAACGCTGGAACCGTCACTGAAGAGAATATTTATTATTTATATTTATGACTGCAAAAGGTTTTTATTTATGTAAAAAGAAGAGTTTAGTTTAGTAAAGAGAAATGAGTTTGTTTATGAGAAAAAAATTTTAAATTTCTCGTTGTGTTAAAAGCGAGAAAATTGCATCATTTAGTACTTTCGGTTTTAATGTCGGGTAAATGACTTTTCTATAATGCCGTTTTCATCTAGAAAATTGTACTTTAAATGTGTCAAATGTGTTTTGTTTATTCAAACAACGCCCATAAAATGGAAAAACAGTAATTTAATTGTGAAAATTAGTCATTTCATACACCCTAATATTAATGCTTTAGACTAAAACAAAAGAGATCACTACAAAATAAAATTCTCCCGGCCTCAAACAAACTATGATCTTATGATGAAAATGCTTTGCAGCTTCATTACTAAGGTGTCTAGAATAAGGAGTCAGGGGAAAATCAAAAGCTCCCATCAACTCGAGGAGGCCAAGGGGCTCTTAATGTATGTCTTCACCTAGATTCTTAGATATATATTATATATATATATATATATATATATATATATATATATATATATATATATATATATATTAGGGTGTCCGAAAATGACATAATTTTTTTTAGTTTTTAACTAATTTTAGATTTCCAATCAGTTTCATATGTATTTTTATCTACTACAATCAAAAAAAAAAGCAAAAAATTTTTATTTTTTAACCCCCCCCCCCCGCTCTTTTTTTCGTGTCTTTCTTCTAAAAAAATGACACAAGGACTAAAATTATTTTCCATAATCAACTATGTTCACATTTTTTATAATTTTCTTGTGTAATTTCGTTTAATAAAACTTAATCAAATTTTATTTTCAAAAAAATTTCATATATGACCCCCTCATAGCCCCTTTAAAGTGTTTTTGCCCCAAAACAATCCTTAATATACTCCTTTTATATATCTATTATTTATATCCAACATAATTAATTATTATTATAGTTTCAAATAGTTTTGTAATAAATAGAAATAAAATTAATGAAAAATAAATTGTCACCTGGTTTTTAACTCCCCCCCCCCGTCCCCAATCTTTTCTCATAATACCCCCTGTCGTATAATTTTGTTCTGCCTAAATATGGAACTTTATAAATTATAATTTTTAATTATAAAAAAAAACTTAATAAATACTCAATTATTAAACAAAGAAGCAAAGAAATGATTGGTATAAATTTATAATATTAAAGCACAATGGGAATAAGTACTAAGAAATTCAAAATCTCATTTTTTTTTTTTAATTATAACAACAAAATAACAATATTTTAAAGGTATAATAAAAAAGACATTGTATAAAGCATATTTTCAAAAATTAAGTTTTTGAATTCCTTGTTTATTTATGTGAAGAAGAACTTTCCAGTGGTGTTCTACTGCACATAAAGAAATTCTTTCTGCTCTTCATCTTTCGTAATAGATATAGCATAGTCTTAAATTAGTTTTACAACTTGTTCTGCTGTATTGTTTACAGATTTCAGTGATTTGATATGCTCAAACATGCATTTAAAATTTCTGTTAGCTTTCCAAAACTTTGGGGATTTTGCCAACCAACCACCATCCTCGTTTGAATATCCGAATAAATTTAGAATGTTACTTAGATTTGGTCCAATTAAATCAGTCAAACAAGTACTCTGCTTCAGAAGAGAAACAGCGGAAAGCCTATATCATGTTCACAGTTTTCGTTTATATTTTTAAGAGTTGTTTTTCCAATTTTAGTTTTATCACGATCAGATACCTTATCAGAAAATAATGAAAGAGGGAACATTTCTTCGGTTAAATATCAAAGATGCCGATTAAATGTTTCCAGAGCAGCAACAGCAACATCATTGTCAATTTTTTCATAAATAAGCATTTCTTTGCAGAATTCCAAGTCATTAAATGAGGCATCGACTGTGCTTGTGCACATAAGCCATATTTTCACATAAAATAGTAAAGTAAATTTACAAAACTGTGATACTTTCTCTATATAACTTTTTCTATACTCTGCCAGGTCAGCAAAACAAACATTTTTGAGGTGAACAAGATTGTACACATCCATCTAGCATGATGTAAGGCTCCAGGTTTGTGCCACTGTATATTTATTTGTTTTGGATTAAGTAATAGCAAAGCAAGTTGATAACACTCTCGATAATCGTCTCAATATTTTTCGAGATATGCGGTTAAGTAAACCAGACAAAAAAATTATTACTTCTGCTTGTTTGGTCTCTTATACTGGTTCTTCGATTTTTATTTTTCTAAAAGTAGTTAGCCATGATACATAGTTTAGAATTATAATAGTGATCAATATTAATACCAAAAATATTTAATTGCAATAATACATTTATATATTTAGCCTAAAATCACAGTTTAAAAGCAAATAATTTTGAAAAAGTGGGCGGCAGAGGGGAGAAAACTTTAAAAGAAGGGTGGGTGGGTCAAACTTCATAATTTTCCAAAAAACTTCTTGTTTTCACTTTTAATGGACAAAACTACACACAAAACTAAAGGAAAATTTTTTTTTTTTTTTTGAGACACCCTAATATATATATATATATATATATATATATATATATATATATATATATAAAATATGTGAATAAAGTTCAACTTTAGTGAACGTTATTTGTTTATATTCACAATATCAAAGAAATTAAGTACATAAGATAAATAAAAATCACGAAAATATCCCATGACAACACCTAGCTGTGCAATCATAACCACTCCTGGAGACCAAATACGGCCCGATTTAATTTTTGAGATATCGATTATCTGTAATTAAACATACAAAATGTATTATCTAATTGAAAAATCATTGGGACATCTCAGGATCACTCTTGACCGCTACTAAAATGACCATTTTAGCGGTCATGATTACTTCAAAAGACCAAATATGCCCAGATTTGAATTCCTAGACAGCAGTTACCTATATTTAGATATGCAAGATGTCCCATCTAGTTGAAAAACCATCAAGAAACCCCATTAACACCCTTGAAAACCCCTATAATAACCAGTTGTGTGGTCATGACCACTCCAAAATTAAAATGGAGCTTAAAAATGAAATCCTTGGCCCCAAAAAAATCGATAAACATGTATCATATTTCTGAACTTAACCCATAAATAGTTTTGCCATTTTTAGACAATTCTGGCCCACTGTGCGTTGGTTTGACAAGGTTTGAATTCACTGACATTTTATTGCAGTTTTCATTAATATCTAACACGCCATTAACAAATCATTGATGTATTTAATGGTAACTAGGGCAAACTAACTTGACATAGAATATAGCAATTCTGAAAACTTACCTATGAGCTCATTCTGCAAATTGAGCTTTTGGATAAATATAAATTAAGGTTTGGGATGTTGAAACGAAATCAGATCTGGTTTTGTTTCAACACCCGAAACTCTCTATTTATTTTCATCAAAACTTCGGAGTGCATGTTATTTTAATTTATAAATAGATACTTAGGTAAAGAAAAGTTTAGAAAAAGTCTCAAAACAAACTAAAAAAGTCTTTAAAAAGCTAAAAAAAGAGACCTTAAAATAAAGATGCCAAATATGTACAGGCCAAGTACAGGAGCTTAATCGAGTGTAAGGAAATAGTTTTTGTTTACAAGGACACCATTGCTTTTAAAATATAATTGAGTTTCTTCGCAAACAAAAATTTTTATGGTAGTAAATCAAAAAATAATTCAATAATAATTACCATAAAAAAAGTTATTTTTTTATCAAAAGTAATTCCCCGGCAAAAAAAAAAAAAACTATGTTTATACCACAAATATCTGACTTACTACTACTAAAATCTGCAAAATAAAAAGTATTAAGTTTACTATACATATATATATATATATATATATATATATATATATATATATATATATATATATATATATATATATATATATATATATATATATGTATATATATATATATATATATATATATATATATATATATATGTATATACATATATATATGTTTTTTTTATTATTTTAGACAAATTATATTAAATATGGATAGTATGTGTACACGAAGTGCAACTAAACATCCATTGTTTAGACAGTTAGTTGATCTACCTGAAAATCAAATCCCATCATATGAAGACGTTATTAAGGCGTTCCATTATAATCAGAAAACAGTATTAGAAATTAGCTTGCAAGAAAGATATTCAATTTTAGCAGACAGAGTGAAATGTGTTTATTCAAAAGCAAGTATTCCCACAATAGAAGTGAATAGCACAATCATTAGGATTAGAAGACTTATGGATAAAGTACATACACTTGAAAAATATTCAGATGCAAAAAGAACATCAGACACGTTCACTGAGAAGTTGAATTCTTTTAAGCAATTATTTGACATTTGTACCTGCAAATGCTTTGATTCGGGCATTAGAGATAGGAACTTATGCACGTGCCCACTGCCAAATAAAATTCCATTGATAGAGTGGGATTTCTGGGTTGACCAGAAAACTGTTAGAAATATGATAATTGGTGGAGTAGACAAAGAAACGACAGCAACACTGGAAAAGAGACAAAAATGCAAATTTATGAAATCAGTGTGTGATGAAGCACAGTCAAAAGAGGTTTAATATGAAACTGAGGAAGATATTGATGAGGATGAGCGTAACACGTCTGAAAGTAATTATACATCAGAGGAAGAGGCAGTATCAGTGCAGAACAGAAACAAGTACAAGGAATTATGTAAAGCAATTGATCGATGCAAAATTAGCAACAGAGATACATGTCTTATTGCTAATGCTGTTTTAAAAGACCTCAGTATGTTGTCTTCAGAAACAATTCTTGATTCTTCAAAGCTACGTCGACAAAGGAATTTCTGTAGAGATACTCTGGTTGAAGAACATATGCAGAGCAATAAGGAATTGTGCTGTTCAGGCTTTCATGGAAAACAAGACGTTACATTAGTTGAGAGTTTTGGTTGTAGAAGAAGTAAAAAAGAAGAACACTATAGTATTTTCTTGTATCCAGGAAACATATACATCGATCATGTAGTTCCTGAAAGTAGTAAAGCTGCTGATATAACAAAGGAGTTAATGTCAGTTATTATAGAGACAAACTCCGTAGAAAGCATTCAAGGTGTTGTGTGTGATGGCACAAATAATAATACAGGTAAAAGCAACGGAATCATAAGAAAATTGGAGGAAAATTGAACTTAGGTAGACCATTACAGTGGTTGGTATGCCATCTACACTGTAACAAGCTGCCATTTAGAAGGTTTTTGACAGGCGTGGATTTTGCTCGAACTACAGGACCTTCCACATCGACAGGTACAATTAGCTCAGCTCTAGAATATGATCCAAATGAATTGCCTGTCGTTAATTACTTTTACGGAACCTCTTGGTTCAAAATCAAATTCTTCTTGCCAAAACGGTGCTAACAACTTCTTTTACTTAGTTCAGTTGTTTCAGGAACTTGATGAATTAGATTAGGCTGTGGTTCGTCCTGTTCTCAAAAATAACTGCTACTTTGCGCATGCTGAAAACATTCTGTTAGCTGCAGTTAGTGATAGTGATATGGAAATTCGTCGTTTTTCAGTAGAACAAATAATAAGAGCAAGAGAGAAGCAGACTAATAGTAACATACCGGTTCGCGTCTTTGATAAGAAGGATATAACATTAAATCTGGCTGCGACATCGTTCATTAACATGATTGACTGGGACTAGAGTAATGTTACGTCTCCTCCGATGCTATCACACTTTTCAAATGATCAACTTACTTATACACATCCAATACTACTGCCCGATGTTCCATGTCATTCACAGGCAGTAGAGAGAACAATTAAAGACATTAGCGCTGCGAGCTGTAAAGTTTATGGGAGAAAGTCCCGTCATGGCTTGGTGTTACAGAGTAAGAAATCCAGATTAGAGATACCAAAAATAGACAGCAAGAAAGATTTTATTAACAGTTAGGTTAAACAACTTTGTATTGTTGCTGTCTAACATTGATTCGTTACAGTTTACATTCTTTTTAATTTGTAATACATTGCAATACATTACGCTAACATTGGGTATTTATGTAGTCTTTCTAGTCAGAGTTGGGACCTGTAGACACTGTCCATAAAATAAAAAGTGAGGTTTTTTCAAACGAGTACATCAAAAAGCAACTTTTTAGACATGTACAGGATCTCCAACCTAATATTTTTTACATTTCGACTCACCTTAATATATATATATATATATATATATATATATATATATATATATATATATATATATATATATATATATATATATATATATATATATATATATATATATATATATATATATATATATATATATATATATATATATATATATATATATATATATGTATAGTGAAATTATTATTTTATATATATATATGTATGTATATATCTTATACTGTTGGTTAAGGTCAGTAGTCTGACGTCTTACTAAAATAACCTGCTGCCAGGGGCTTCAGTATATATATATATATATATATATATATATATATATATATATATATATATATATATATATATATTATATATATATACATATATATATATATATTTATATATATATATATATATATACATATATATATATATATATATATATATATATATTATATATATATATATATATATATATATATATATATATATATATATATATATATATATATATATATATATGTATATGTATGTTTATATATAAATATATATATATATATATATATATATATATATATATATATATTTATATATCCTAAATAAACATTGTTGCTAGGCCAACAGCTTTATCAATAATTGAGCCAATCAAGTGCTGTTCTATATATATATAGATATAGATATATATATATATACATATATATATATATACATATATATATAGATATAGATATATATATATATATATATATATATATATATATATATATATATATATATATATATATATATATATATATATATATATATATATATATATATATATATATATATATAGATAGATAGATAGATAGATAGATAGATAGATAGATAGATAGATATAGATATATATATATATATATATATATATATATATATATATATATATATCCTAAACAAAAATTGTTGCTAGGCCAACAGCTTTATCAATAATTGAGCCAATCAAGTGCTGTTCTATATATATATAGATATAGATATAGATATATATATATATATATATATATATATATATATATATATATATATATATATATATATATATATATATATATATATATTTATATATATATATATAGATATATATATATATATATATATATATATATATATATATATATATATATATATATATATATATATATATATATATATATATATATATATATATATATATATATAGATTTAGATATAGATTTAGATATAGATATAGATATATATATATATATATATATATATATATATATGTATGTATATATATATATCTATATATATATATATATATATATATATATATATATATATATATATATATATATATATATATATATATATATATATATATATATATATATATATATCCTAAACAAAAATTGTTGCTTGGCCAACAGCTTTATCAATAATTGAGCCAATCAAGTGCTGTTCCGGGCTGCACAAAGACTTTTGGGCTCTTGGCCCACCTTGTGTAATTAGTCAAACTCTATCTTGTTTTTTTTATGAACGGTTTTTTATTTTTATATTTTGCGACTGAAAAATTATTAAGTTTTAAACCTCAAACTTTCATGGTAGATGTTGGTTGAAAAAAACTTTTTAATATTTTTTATACTTAAGTAATAATCAAAAGGTTGGTTATGAAGATTTGGTAAATCAAATAATAATAATAATAATAATAATTAATAATCAAAAGGTTGGTATGTTTCTTCACTTTCATTTAATATTATGTAAACTGCTAATGTTTTTAGCGATTTCTTATGAGACTTGGAATTTATAAAAGCAGCCGTTACACAGTGGTTAGAGTTCAAAACCAAGTGGTCCAAGTGGTTCCAAGGTTCGACCAAAAAATGAAGCTAGTGGGTGAATTAAATTTCTAAATCTTCTGAATTTAGAAATTTAACATTTTCAATTAAATGTCACAAGTTTTTACTGCCAATTAATTAACACAATTTATTGTAGAACCTGGAAACTAAAACTCCATGGAAACGATTGAATTTAGAGTTGACTTTATATACTTAAAAAAGCCGTTAATTTAATATTTTCAACATTTTTTATCATATGCGCCAATTTACACCTAACATAGTATTCTTAGATTATGTTGATAACAAATCGGTGCAAAGTGATAGATAATACGAATTTTTTGTACTTGAAAATTATCTTAAGGCTGTGAATTATTTGTATCAAATAAAATTAAAAATATATAGACATGTTAGTTCAAACTAAAAATGGTTCAGGTATGTTTTTTTACTTAACGGTTCATAGTTTTAATTTTTAAGTACAATCATCACAATTTATAGTTATAAATTTTAAGTACAATATACATCAAAAATCAGTAAGTATTAAAAAATACAATGAATAATGAAATGAATTTAATTTAGAGAGAGGTCATTGTTTTAATGGTGATATACGTCATAATAGGAGGTATGTGAGTATTTGTTTATCAATTTATCTACCTATCTGCCTCTCTTTCAGTTTATATATATATATATATATATATATATATATATATATATATATATATATATATATATATATATATATATATATATATATTTATATATATATATATATATATATATATATATATATATATATATATATATATATATATATATATATATATATATATATATATATATATATACATGTATTTATTTATATTCTTTATTTTCAAACTAACAAATACTGATTTACGATGTTTTTGTTTGTATGGCTGCATTTATGTAACGTTAAGAATCTTACTGAAAGCTCGTTGTATGTATGAGTTGTTGATATTATGTATAAAAAGTTTTTATAATGTTGTTTTAAATTTTATAGTTGTTTTAATAAAATAATATTTATTAATATAATTACTTGTTTTTACCTAGTATACGCGCGCATGCGCTCATACAATTATTGACTTACAAGAATCATATTTTAGATGTACTTTCCAAATCAAACGTTAATATAAAACGAGGACCGTCAGTGTTAGTGGAAAAATTTTCACTATGCCAAGGAAGCAATTATGCAGATATCTACGAGAGGTGCAATCCTGATCATTACATTGCAGTATGCAAATACCTTGACGGAAGAAATAAACCAAAAGAAGCTAAATGTTTATATGCAAAATTTTTAAAAGCGTTCGAATGTCCACCGGAAATAGAACTTAAATCGGATATAAAGTGTTGCGATTTTGATTGTGACGACATTTTCTTTAAAAAGAAAATGAAAGGAAATAAGTAGTTTGTATTACTGAGCAATAAAAGATAAAGTATATGCACATCTTTTTTTGGTTTTTAATTTTTAAATAGATTTTAATATTATATAAATAACCTTGTTATTTCTTGATGACGTATTCTTGATCAACAACTTATTAAACTGTATGACCTGATTTTATTACTATTAAAAAATTTTGCTTAAAATCAAATGCTTTTGATGTACCCATATTATGTAAACTATAAACATGCATAATCTAAAATATGTATGTATGCAAATATATATATATATATATATATATATATATATATATATATATGTATATATATATATATATATATATATATATATATATATATATATATATATATATATAGTATACATACATATATATATATATATATATATATATATATATATATATATATATATATATATATATATATATATATATATATATATTCATATATATATATATATATATACATATATATATATATATATATATATATATATATATATATATATATATATATATATACATATATATACATATGTGTGTATGTGTGTTTGTGTTTGCGCGCGTGTGTGTGTGTCTGTGTGTGTGTGAGTGAGTGAGTGAGTGAGTATAGAGAGAAAGTAAGATGGGGGAATTTCGTCACTAATTCTTTCAATTTAAATAACTTTAGAACTAAAAATGAAAATAGAATTTTTTTATATTATTAGTAATACTTTTATAAACTTTACATTTACACTTTTTTTTTTTTTTAATTAGAACAGCAAAAATTAGGTGGCGAAATTACCCCAATAAAATCTGATTTTGGGGAATTTCGCCACCTATGTTATTTACAGCATGAATTTTTATTTCAAATTATAAATCTTAAAAACACATTGCATTCAGTTAAATAAAAAAAATCTAACAATATTCAATAAGGGGGGGCATGGCCATCGATACCGAGAGGTATCAAGGCATGTTCCCCCTCCACCTTTTTTACCTATTTTTTTTTTCTTTCTTTTTTTTAGAAATGTAGGATATTTTAGAAGATTTGTTAATGTACCAGCCTGAGCTATCCTTTCTGGATATTGAATTCTTCCTCCTAGTGTCCCTCGAGGTATACAGTATAACTCTGCAGCTCGCTTGCAACTCAGTTCACCAGCTTTAACTTTTGCAACGGCTTTTTCTATTAGCTCTTTGCTATAATTGGTGACGGGTTTCCTCTTGTAGTTTCGCGGCATTATTGCTGATAATTGATCAATTTATTTAATTTGAATTTATTATAAGGCCAACATGACCTGAGAAATTAATTACCAAAACAAGAAGAAGGTAAACAATATTAACTATCCTATCAAAGTGCATTTCTATTTAATATATATAGGTGGCGAAATTCCCCCATTTAGTATTTCCGTAATAACTTTGGAACCGGTCAAAATAAGAAAGAAAAATTTCCAATATTTTAATCTTTTAAATTTTGAATGGAAGTTAGTAATTTGATTTTTTTTGAGAATTTTAAATTTCCTGTTTTTTTATAGATTATTTTTGTCAAACAATTTTCTTATCAAGTATTCACAAAAAGATTTTTTTTTACATGATTTGATAAGAAATATTTTTTACTTCAAATAGAAATTTGAATTATAAAAAAATCTTATTTCTGAGTAAAGTTATAGTTATAAATGTAGATATACACTAATTAGTGGCGAAATTTCTAAAGTGGTGAAATTACCCCATTTTACTCTATTTAATGTATAAATGCGGATAAAACTAAACCAATTTATAAAGCAAACCATTTGGATTTGGATTTCCTTGCCTTTCTTTTTTTTTTTTTTTTTTTTTTTTTTGCATTGTTATGTTTTTTCTCATAACTAATTTAAAACTATTTGAATTTGAAAAAATGCATAAAAATTTCTTTTATTTATTTTTTCTGCAGATATCAAATGGAATATCAAATTATATTGAATCGAGTATAAATATATACCAAATATTATATCAAATTATGTTTTCTACTAATACGATTAAGTTATTTAATAATACTATTATATTCAGAATAAAAGACTTAGTTCATTTTTTTAAAGATTTAAAACTTTTATTTATTATTTAAATATATTTATATATATTATCATTGTGTATATATTTACTATTACTATTATTACTTATATATATATTTATATATTATTGTTGTATATGTTATTATTATATATATATATATATATATATATATATATATATATATATATATATATATATATATATATATATATATATATATAAATATATATATATATTATTACTATTATTATTATTGTTATTATTGTTATTATTATTATTGTTATTATTATTATTATTATATACATATATTATTATTATATATATATTATTATTATTACTTTTATGTTTTTATTATTTTTAAAGACGTAATAAACTTTTATTTACTAACATTACTTTTAGTAATAGTAGTGTTATTATATATATTATATATAATATTATAACTTTGTTGTTAACTATTAAAAAACGGTAATATATGATAATATATGAGTATACGTATACGATAATATATGAATCCATTCTTTTAAAAATAGCTTTTTAAATAAATTGGTTTTCAGCTCCGTTTTTCAAAGAACTTTTTATTTTATATTTCTCATTTGTTATTTTTCTCATTTTTATTAGCTTTTTTACTTATTCATTTCATGAAGTTTAAAAATTCTTGTAGAAAAAAACATTTGTCTACCTATTGAAAAAAGTTGTTTTAAATATTTCCCATCCCATGTTTAGTAAATTTTAGATGTTACACACCTAAAATAAACGTTTTAAGTCTTGAGCAAAATTTGACTAATTTGCCGTAAGGAATTAAAGATGAAAAAAAGAAAACGAATTTTTCAAACTTTAATTTAAAGAAACGAAAAGTCGTAAAGTATGTCTTTGTCTTAAGGATGTTTTATGCAATAATCTTAATTAACTGTTTAATAAATATTTATTAGACAAGAAATTAGTTTGATTTCGTGCATCAAACATGGAAACATGCAATTAACGCTAATTTTAATTTACAATAACTTACGAATGATTACGAGCTATTTAAAAAAAATTACGATAAACATTGCTATTATCTTTTATCAAGATATGTTTTAGACATCTAAAAAAAATATTGAAACGTATTAAAACATTTTTTAAACGGTTAAAAAAACAAAAAGCGTTTTGCGCCACGGTGTAAGTGACGTAACTGCTCCTTCGTAAAAATAAAAAAAATAGGGGTACGTGTACGCGTACACACGAAAAGTTTTTACGAAAAAGTATTGGTACGTAAAAGGCCCTGTGTTAAAACAGATTAAATTATTGTAGTAAAATACAATATGAAAATTTCTTTATTAGAAAAAGTAAAGTGACTTACCTCAGAGTAAGGAGGTATGAAAGACTAGCTGGAAAGAGAACGAAGCCAAAAATCATTTAAAGTTGTGATAAAGTCTTAGTATTATAATTATTCCAGCGGCAATTGGCACCTTTAAAATTAGAAAAAAGAAAAGTTTGAAATGGAGTTTGTAACTTTTGAAAGCTGTAGTTGAAGTGGATTACTCTCTTAAAAGTTTACAAAATAATTTTTTTTTAAATTTTCAAACTTTCAATAAGTAATCACAATAAAAATCACAAGGTAAAATATTCGATTTTCGACTACTCGATACTCGATATAAATATCAAAGTTTTTGACAATCTTTACTACTTGTTTGAACCTTATTTTTTGCTACCCCGTTTAGCTATTTGTTTGTTACGTTCTTAAAGAACGACATGGAACTTATTAAATCTCTCCAGGATTTTATTTTTGCTATATTTGCAATACTTTTACTGAATTTAAAAGCAAATTGCTATATTTTAAATATAGAGATATAAAATACTTTTTTGTAAATGCGGCAAAAATACAACCTGTTTATCTAGACATTTATTAATTCAATTCTAATCTAGAAATTTATTATCAGTCACTTTAAGAAACACAACAAAGTAATAATAATAAACTAACTCTAAAAACTGTTTACGAATTTTTCTAAACTTCGATCTTTTATTTGCAATGCTTTGATTGCTCATGAGATTTGTAAATTCTAAATTACGCGGTATTTGATTAAAAATCATGTTACTGCAAAGACTGTGCATTCAAAAATGACGTATTTTTATTTCGAACAATACAATATTTTTATTATCTTTTAAGTAAGACGAGATATAAATTTTATGAACATAGACTTCTTCTTTGACTAACAAGCAACCCCGTACAATAACTTTGTGGCGCCAGGGTCAATTTTATGGTCTGCGTCCCAATTTTTGGTTTCTTGGGTATATTTAATTATACATTTTACTATTTATCGTCGTGATGGCAACTATTACAATGAATGGAATTATTTTCCCTCGAATATTTTTCTTCGGCCACTGAGACCGGGATTGATGTGAAAATGCGAAGTAAAATACAGGTGGAATAAGATTTTTTTTTTTTTTTTTTTTTTTTTTTGTTCTTTATTGCAACTTTTTAATAATTCATTTTACAGTTTTTATAAATAAAAAAAAAATAAAAATCTAAATAGAAGAAAAAAAATACAATAAAAATATTTTGTGCTAAAAATAATAAAGAACGCGGAAACTCGAAGAAGACCGGCAGGTCTTGTCACCGAGAACCGCTGAAGTAAAACACTTATTTTAAATTTAAAATAATATAAAAAGTATATACACAAATAACATTTTTTTCACATTAAACATTAGTCTACAGAATAAAATAATTAAATAAACTTTAAAATATTTTAAAAGTAAATCAATATATTTGTAATTGAAAAAATTAGTTTTTTAAGATTAAATTTAAAAGAATTTAAAGTACAATCTTGAGAAATATCATTTGGAGCATTTAAAATTACATTGTTCCATAAAAATGGTCCGCGAAAAGAAATACAAAATTTTCCAAAATTAGTTTGAGAAAACGGTTGTCGAATTAAATTATTATTCCTTAATATATATTTATTTCTGTCTGTTTATTTCTGTAGATATAAATTATGAAAAGAAATAGGCGATAAGTTTGTTTTACATTGAAACATGAAACATAAAATATTTAAAACATTTAGTTCGTATATATTAAGAACTTTCATTTCATATAAAAGAGGTTTGGCATGAGCAAAACGGCCTTTAAATTTTATAAGCCGTGCAACATGCTTCTGTTGCCGATAAAGAGGTTCGAGTTTTCCTTTATTTGTACTGCCCCAAGCAATATTAGCATAGCTTAAATGGCAATGAATTAGTGAGTAATATAATTGAATTAATGTATGTTTGTTTAATACGCTTCTTGCTTTGTATAAAATCCCTATACTCTTAGAAATTTTATTACATAAATTTGCAATGTGGTTCGTCCAAGTAAGACTTTCATCAATATACTCACCTAAAAATTTTGTCACTATAACCCGTTTAATAAGAATATCATCAATAAAAAGATTTGGCATATTAATTGGAAGTTGGTATTTTTTACCAGCTGGATGGAAAAGAATCCATTTAGTTTTTTCAATATTTAATGATAATTTGTTTAATTTAAACCAATTAGAAACTTTAGCCAGTTCAATGTTCATGTTGTTAAATAATGTTATTATGTTATTATGATAGAGAAATAAGTTGGTATCATCAGCAAACATAATTGTAATTAGATTTGAAGCTTTAAATAGGTCATTAATGTAAATTAAAAATAAAAGAGGTCCTAATATGGATCCTTGTGGAACTCCGCATGTTACATTTAACAAACTAGATGATATACTTTCATCTGCATAAACAAATTGCTTTCTATTATAAAGGTAACTTTTCAGCAAAACTAATACATTACCAGTTATTCCGTACCACTCTAACTTTTTAAAAAGAATTTTGTGATCAATAGTATCAAAAGCTTTCGCTAGGTCTATGAAAACAGCCAAAGTAAATTGAGAATTTTCGAATGAGTAAGAAATATTTCTAGTAACTTCAAGAATTGCGTGTTCAGTGGATTTGTTTTTTTGAAAGCCATATTGGTTTTTGTATAATAAGTTGTTTAAAGTAAAGTGATTATATATTTTGGTGTACAAAATTCTTTCTAAGACTTTAGAGAGCGCAGGAAGAACTGAAATAGGACGATGATTATTTATGTTGGTAGAGTCACCGTTTTTAATATTGGTATGACTTTTGCTATCTTTAGGCTTTGTTGAAAAATTCCTTGTTTTATTGAAATTGAAAAAATTTTAAAAAGTACATCTTTTAAAACATCAAATGAACTAATAATAAGTTTCCGTTGACACCATCAGGGCCTGATTTGTTTGACTTTAACATTTTAAAAGCATTTTCGAATTCTTCAAAAGATAATTCAAAGTAGTTTAGGTAAGAATTTAAAGGGAAATATAAATTAGTAATTGGATTGTTAGGTTTATGAATTAATTTGGCAAGATTAGGCCCTACAGACACAAAGTATTTATTAAATTCTTCCACAATCTCCCTTTTATCATATATAAAATCATTATTATGTCTAATTGTATCTGGTAAAGTGTGAGATAAAGATTTCTTGCTGCCAGTAGCTTCCCTTATAATTGACCATGTGCGCTTCAAATTTAATTTAAATTTTCAAGTAAATTTATGAAATAATTTTTTTTTGTTTTTTTTTTAGGTTTTCAAAAAGTTTAGCATAATTTTTATAAATAATTTTGTTTTCATTTGTTTAAGTTTTTAAGTATTTAATGTATAGTTTTTGTTTAATTTTAGAAGACTTACGCAAACCCTTTGTAATCCATCGTGATTTAATACTTTTAGCATGGAGATTGTGAGTAATTACCAGAAAATTAGCGTTATAGATATCGTAAAATGTTTTGAAAAATGAGTTATAAATTAAATTTGCATTAGCGGAAACATTAACAAAATTCCAATGAATTAAAGATAATTGTTCTCTAAAAGATTCAAGGTTATCGTTCGTAAAAATACGTTTTTTAGAAGTTAGTTTTTCATTAAATATTAATTTTTTATCTATATTTATAGAAAAGAAAATAGGAAAATGATCAGATAAGTCGTTTTTTATTACTTCTTTTTTTAAAGAATCATTAAAGATATCAGTGGTCAAAATATTATCAATTAGAGAAACAGATGAGTGTGTAATTCTGGTTGGTTTGTTAATCAATGGAACCGCTCCATCTTCAAAAATATCATTATAAAAAATTCTAATGTTATTATTTACGTGGTATTGAAAAAAATCCAAGTTTAAATCTCCTAATACATATATAAATTTATTTTCGTGGTGACTTTTTTTAATGACGTCGTTACATAAAAATGACCTGAAATTTTTAATTTCTCCTGAAGAGGTGGGCGATAACAACAACTTATGAAACTATTTTTAGCTTTATTGGTTAAAATTTCAATCGTTAAAACCTCTTTATTGGCATCGGAAATGCTCATATCATGTCTGGTAAAATATCTCCAACATTTTTTAACATAAATAAGTACGCCTCCGCCGCGTTTGTTTGTTTTTCTTGCCAATGAAATGAAATTAAAACCCGGTAGATCAAAGTTCATAAAAGAATTTACGTCATCGGAACTGCACCAAGTTTCTGTTAAGCAAATTATATTAAAAAGATTACAAGATTCCTCAATAAAATTTTGAAAAGTTTCAAAGTTTTTTTTTAAACTACGTATATTAATATGAATCGCATTTACTTTATTATGATCAAGAAATCTTTTAATTTCACGGGTGTAAAAATAATTACATTCACTTTGCAAAGATTCAGCTCCTTTAAAATAATTAAGGCCAGGATCTGATTCATCATCTAGAAAGAAATCATTTGTTTGAAAAAATTTTAAAAAATTTGATTCTAAATTTTTGTTCTGAATTGAATCCATTTTTGCTGGTAAAAAATCCGTAAAATCAAAAAATTTCTTTTCGCATGTCTCGCGTAATTAATTTGTTATAAGAAACCTTGGCATACTTACCTTTTAATCGTAAGTCTTTGGCTTCTGCAAACAATTTTTTACTTATTTCAATCGTTCTTTCGCTGAAGTCTTCGTTAACGTAGATTCGCTGATCCCAAAGTTTTGTTTTAATATATTTATCAAGCACTGTAGATTTGTCTTTAAAGTTTAACAATTTAACAACAATTGTTCGGTTTTTTTTGTTCTTATCAATTTTATCAGTTTTACCAACACGGTGAGCACATTCGATAACAAAATTCCCTTGAAGATCAAGTTTTGATTTAATAAACTCGTGAACTTTTTTTTCACATTCGTTCCAACTTTCATCGACGGATTCAACTAAACCATTAATTCTTAAATTAGTCCTCCTACTTTTGTCCTCAATCTCAGCCAATTTGTCCTTCATTTTATCAGTTAAACTTACTTCTAAACTGTTGTCAGTTTTAAAACGACCTGCTTTAATTCCCGCTTGTTCAATGATAATCTTATTGTATTTTTCACTGACAAATTCAACTGTTTTTTTCAAGTCGTTAACTTCAGATTTTAGAATTTTATTGTCATCCTTTAACTTCTCAATATTGTTTTCTAATCTTTCAATTTTTTCGTTGAAGATTTTCATAATTGTATTCTCATGAGTATCTAAAATTTCCTTAAGTTGCGATGTTGTAAAATTTTTCGCCATTTTTAGCTTTGTGATATTGACTGACGACCTATCAAATAGGTTCCGTTAAGTAACTTAATCGAAGAAAGTGATTCTATTATTCTGAAAGTACTTAATTGCTTTAGAATATCTAGATGGAAGATTTCTATAATCAACTCCTCTTCTTTTAAATCTTTTTTCTAGGAATTTGCCAGCGCTTTGCATTTTTCTTTCTGATCAAGTATTTCTTCATCTCTAAAAGGAGATGGAGACCACCATATGAGCGAAAACATGTCCGTTGTTTTTTGAGCTATATCCATTCTGCTTTCTATCTGATGGAGTAGCTTGTCAAGAGCTACATTAAATACGTTCACCTCAAAATCCTGTAATTCATCTTCGTTGAAGTAAGCTGTCTTCTTCGACTCGTCGTGAATTGTTTTATTTTTTCTTGTCTTCTTATTAATAAAATCATTTTTGTACCCAAACCTAGCTAGCCCAAATTCAATCGATTTCGGTCCTAAACCCAACGAAGAACCTTTCTGATTGGAGAAGGAGACTGAGATCGTTGACAGATAAGACAACTCGAACCCAGAAAGAAAGTTAGGATCATGAATTCAAACAATTTTATTGTTTTTCAATTGATTTTAATTGTTTTTAATTAATTTTCAAGTTCTAAATTAATCCCGATCCATATTTTTGATGTTATAAAAGCTGAATTGCAGACGATTTACTGATTTCTGTGTTAAACATGTTGGCTTTTAATCTTCGTAAAATACCTCCAAAAAAGGTCCTCGAAAAGTATACCTCATAAAAAAGTACAACTAGTTGTACCAAATTCAATTTTTTTTTCTACCGAGTAATTTAACTGCTTTGATTTATGCTCAGTGGTGCAGGGCCAACGACATGAGTTTCAAAGTGGAATACAATCGTTAATTTTTTAGAAATATCTAGAAACTTTTTATACAAAACAAAAACAAAAAAAAAAAGTTCCTTATTCCAAATCAAATGATCAAGTATAGAAGAGCATAAGACTTGGAAAGTTGCAATATAAATACTTTAAATTTTTGATGCCGTTATTGTCGAGAATTTTTTTGCGATAGGTTTCACTGCTTTTTTAATCCCTCGGGTATCAAATAAATTTTTTGAGAAAAGTTATATATTTTGCGCCGCTTTAACTGTCATCAATCTTTTATTTCACTATACAATATATATGCATAGCTAAGTAACAGTCACAAACAGGTGTAAACTGACAAGATATAATAATATATCTGAGCCATGAGTAATGTCCCTAAATGTTTTAAGAAAACATGTTTTATTATATAACTTAACTAACTCCATAATGTTTTATTATATAACTTAAGTAACTGTATACAAGTTAGCCTTATACTATAATTAATATAAATATAAGTTATAGCTGCATACAGCTGTTAACCTTAAACGGCATTTTGAGTTTTTTCCGATCATTGTCTATATTTGTATTAATATATATATATGGCTATTAGTAATGAGTTTTCTCTAATTATTGTATGTAATAGTATTACATACAATAATTAGAGAAAACTCAATATATAAGAATAAAAGTTGTATATAGCTAGTAAACACAATAGTATTAAAACAGTTTTATATATATGAATTAAGTAAATGTTTTATTTGGTATTTTTTCAGTACTTATTAGATTTTAACTTAAATTCAATTTTCATATAAAAGCAAACTTCTCACAAAGCCTACAATTGTGACCATATACAATGTCATTAAATACTGGGTTTGTATTTACATTTTGTATGTTTTTAAAATAATTTTTAAAATTATATTCTTTGTTTAAGTAAGATTGTTGTGAACTCAGTGGAAGGAAACTTAATTGATGGCACATCTACATCTTTTTAAAAAAATTTTAAGATTTTAATTTAAAATAGCTCTGATAGCTAGATTTATATTTTAATTTTATATAAATAATTCATCAATTAGTTATTTAAGTCTTAATGATTATAATTGTTATATGCATTCCTAATTTACACATTTTTTTTGAAAAACAAGACCAAAAATTATTCATTATTTCATTTAAAAAAAATAAAATAAATCCTTACTATAAAATTAATTTGTTGTTTTTATTTTATTTTTAAATATTTATTATTTTTTTTAGTAAACTTGCTGGTAAAACTGCATACATAACTGGAGCCAGTAGAGGTATTGGTAAAGCTATTGCTTTAAAACTTGCAAAAGATGGTGCAAATATTGTCATTGCTGCAAAAACTGCTGTTGCAAACCCTCAACTTCCAGGAACAATATATACTGCTGCAGAAGAAAGTAAGCTGATTAAGTCTTTATAGTGGCAACAATTTTGAATTACATTAAATTACATACTTAAAAAGAAGCGTATAATTATTTTAAAATATAACTAAAAAAAATCTTATAACATATTTATTTATCATTATTTTTATTATCAATTAATTCATGTCTAATTTTAAATATTTAATTTACTAAATAAATAAATCTTCGATATTTTCCCCTTACTAAAATAAGATTTTAATTTAAATATGATTTTTAAATCTTTTATTTCAAGATTATTGCACATATATTTTTCGGACATCTAGTAATTATTATTTTATAATAATAAAGCTGAAGACCAAAAATAATTCCAGATATTATATATATATATATATATATATATATATATATATATATATATATATATATATATATATATATATATATATATATAATCCCTAACTAATTGTCAGAAAGTTTTTCCGTATTTTGTTGACAAAAAGTAAAAATTAAAATTACAGACAGGATTTTTTTTTTTAATAATTGATAGACTGCCTGCCCAACCATACACTCAGTTGATGTAGCAGCACTCCCTTGCGAGTCAGGCTATAAGATGGTTGATGAAGCAACACTCGTTGCAAGTCAGGCTATTTCTCAGTTGATGTAGCAGCACTTTGTTGCAAGTCAGGCTATAAGATAGTTGATGTAGCAACACTCTGTGCATGATTTACAGTAAAAAAAATTAAAATAAAAATATTTTATTGAAAAAAATAAAGATAAAAACATTGTTTATATTATTAAAAACAATGTTTTAATGTTTTTAAAAACATTCTAGCCAATTAAATTTGCGTTTTTGCAGTTTTTAAAAAAAATGATTAATTTGTAATTAAATTAATAGTTTTAACTTACTGACAACATACAAGTGTTGGACGAAAGTCAAAAGTAATTAAAAGTGACGTATTTTTTGGCATAAGAATCATTTTTCCTTCCGTACTCCCAAATGCAACAATTTATAAAACTATATATATATATATATATATATATATATATATGTATATATATATATGTATACACGGCTTGTGATGAAGCGAGCGCGATCGCGCTCCGCTCGTAAAACGCGCCCGTAAACGGTATTTTCAAACGTTCTAGGCGCGATAAACAACGCTCGTTCAGCTTATAACGAGCGTATAAAATAACGCTCGTCCAATAGTTCGGGATTATTTTTTTATTTTCATAAAATATTTAAAAAAGATTTTTTATTAAAGATATTCTAATACCAAAGCACTATTATAAAATATAAAAAGCACTACGTCGTTCTCTTTTGCACTAACGTAATGAATGAGCAGTTTGAAGTCGTTAATAGTCACTAATTTCAATTATGGAATGTGCACGTGGAAACACAGTGTGAATACAAAAATCCGCAAATAAAATAAGAATAGAAAATTAGAAAACCATTATAAGAAAATTGAAACTATGGAGTTTTTTTAATCTTGTGAAAATATAAAGTAAGATTTATTTGATTTATTGTTTGTAATATTCCACACATCGTTTATAATAAAAATAAATAATAATAGAGTAATTTTTAAAATTAGTTTTAGTTTATAGTATAGGTTTTTTTATTAAGTATTATTTATTTTAACTCTTAACTAAAATTTAAAACGATCCTGTTGTTTAGAATGTTCGCAATCGTATTCGAAAAGGAAACAAAGTAATGACGTCAACATTTATTAAATGAAAAGTTATTATTCTAATTTATTATTATTCTTGTGTTATTTTTTTAAGATAAAAAAAACGTAATCTAAAAAAGAAATTTTAGAAAAAAATTAAATAATTAATTTGAATAAAAAATATCAAGAAATATAAAAACCATTAACCGTTAATTAAGTTTACAGCGTAACATTTTAAAATACATATATCAAAACAACGAATCAAAACTAAGTCACTAAATTATACTTCAATACTAAATCAATAAGAAGTTGCGTTTTTGTTTGATATTATTTTTTTTTAACATTAATAGTTAAAAATAAAATCGCGATCTGACAATATACAAGAAGTTTGGAAGTATAAAAATCTACTTCGTTGAAGTAGTTTCATGAGTTTGATACTAATTCAAACATTTTTTGACGAAAGAATTATGTAACAAATAAAAAAAGATATAAAAAAATAAAAAGCTTTTTATGAGCATCGCCTTCAGCAATTTTCATGATCGCGCTCGCCGACGTTATTTCGAGCGCACATAATCACGCTCGATAAAAACATATTCTAATTTTACGAGCGCGATACAACATGCTTGGCGATTTCTTCATCACAAGCCCTATGTATATATATATATATATATATATATATATATATATATATATATATATATATATATATATATATATATATATACCTACAGTACTGTGAATAAGTTTTAGACCACTTGTATAATTAGACGTATTTACAATTTTTTTCCTATGTAATTTTTTTAAAGCGTACTTAAGTTTAATACTATAAAAGAAAAGTTGAAAAAATATATTATTTTGAATAAATAAACAAAATTGATGAGGAAACATGAGGGATTTGTTTGTTTATTTATTAAAACGATGTGTCATAACAACTACATCCAAAACAGGATATTTGAAAAATGCTGTTACAGAAATCATTAAAAAGTTTAGAAAAATTGGCTCCCTTAAAGATAGAAAGAAAAGTGGTAGATCTCCTAAGCTAACAAAAGATGACAATAAATATTTAAAAACCCTATCTTTAGGAAATACAAATGAAGCATCAACCGAGCTGGCAAAAGACATTAACACAGCAACTGGGAAAAATGTCAGCTCATCTTTTATTCAGGTTCTGTACACCGATGAGCCCAAATTCGAAATTTTTGGAATGAAAGGACGCCAATATGTTTGAAGAAGAATTGAAGAAGCCTATTAGCCCAAGTGTTTAATCCCTACTATTAAACACAGAGCTGGCTCTTTACAAGTTTGGGCCTGTTTATCTTCATCTGGAGTAGGTGATTTAATCAAAATAGGGGGGGGGGGGCGACTCACCGGAGAACGTTATGTGGATATCCCAAGGCACCATGCTGTATCATCTGCAATGAGGCTAATAATTTTATTCTGCATAATTTTATTCTGCAGTCATAATTTTATTCAGTCATAATTTTATTCTGCAGCAGGACAATGACCTAAAACATTGTTCCCGAGTGGCAAAAAAATATTCAAATGAAATGGCAAAGGAAGGATTACTGGAATTGATTACCTGGCCTCCCCAAAGTCCAGTTTTGAATATAATTGAGCGTATTTGGGATTACCTGGACAGAAAGGTCGAACAAGCTCCCCGAAATGCTGAATGTTTTGAAGTACTTCAAAGAGAATGGCACAATATACCCCAGGATTTTATAACTAACTTGTATGAATCTATTCCCCGGCAAATATTGGCTGGGATTGAAGTAAAAGGAGGACATAGTAAATATTAAGAGTTTTTTATGAAGTTTGACATTAAAAAGTTTTTAATTGTTCCATATTTTGTGTGAAACACATGTGTTTTAATAAGTTTATAATTTAGAACTATAAACTTAAATATTAGAAAAAAGTTCTCTGGGATTTTTTGAACAAATGTAAGTGGTCTAAAACTTATTTACAGTACTGTATATATATATATATATATATATATATATATATATATATATATATATATATATATATATATATATATATATATATATATATATATATATATATATATATATATATATATATATATATATATATATATATATATATATATATATATATATATATATATATATATATATATATATATATATATATATATATATATATATAGTTCTATAGATTGTTGCATTTGGGAAGTACGGAAGGAAAAAAATGATTCTTATGCCAACAAATATGTCACTTTTAATTACTTTTGACTTTCGTCCAACATTTGCGTGTTGTCAGAAAGTTAAACCATTAATTTAATTATAAATTAATCGTTTTTTAAAAAAACCGCAAAAACGCATTTAATTGACCAGAATGTTTCTAAAACATTCTGAATGTTTTTAGCAATATAAACAATGTTTTTATTTTTACTTTTTTTAATAAAATGTTTTTATTATTTTTTTTTTTTACTGTAAATCATGCGTGGAGTGTTGCTACATCGACTACCTTATAGCCTGACTGGCAACAAAGTGCTGCTACATCGACTGACAAATAGTCTGACTCGCAACGGAGTGCTGCTACATCTACTATTTTTTAGCCTTACTCACAAGGGAGTGCTGCTACATCGACTGAGGGTTTGGTTGGGGCAGGCAGTCTATCAATTAATAAAAAAAAAAATTCCGGTCTTGCATTTTAATTTTTACTTTTTGTCAACAAAATACAGAAAAAACTTTCTGACAACATATAAGAGTTATATATATATATATATATATATATATATATATATATATATATATATATATATATATATATATATATATATATATATATATATATATTGTTGTACCAATTGCACATTTTCGGCTGTTACTGATGCGGATAAAAAAAAATGGCCAACACTGGTACAGATACCAATTATTAGAATAATCATTGATATAAAACTAAATGTTACAAGGTCTTATATAAAGAAAGCTAATTTCTCCTCCTTGAATGTAAAAGACTTTACATTTAAACTTAATTTTTTTCAAAATTGATTAACAGAGCAAGGGGTTCAAATAAACTGCAGATGGTCTGAATAGAAATTTAATTAAAACTTAAAAAGAAGCTTATTATGGAAAAAATGTTAATTAGCCCGCCCCATTTTTTGATAGAAGTTTACAATAAAGAAGTTATAAAGTATTAAACATTAATCATTAACTCAAAACCAAGATTTTTATTTGCTTTATTGAAATAAAGCGACTATAAAAAGAATAATTATAGAATATTTTTACCATGACCTGTAAAGCAAGGATACCAAAGTATTTAAAAATTCTTTAAATTAATTAAATAATAAAATTTATTTTTATAACTTTAAAAAGTAGACAATATGTATACTTTATATATATATATATATATATATATATATATATATATATATATATATATATATATATATATATATATATATATATATATATATATATATATATATACTCTTCCTGATGATCCAGCAATGGTGAAACTTCAAGTCGAAGATAAAAGTTAGATAAGTGTTTTTTACTAATTATACATATATATATATATATATATATATATATATATATATATATATATATATATATATATATATATATATATATATATATATATATATATATATATATAATGATATATATATAATTATATATATATAATGATATATATATATATATATATATATATATATATATATATATATATATATATATATATATATATATATATATATATATATATATATATAATGATATATATATAATTATATATATATAATGATATATATATATATATATATATATATATATATATATATATATATATATATATATATATATATATATATATATATATATATATATATATCGTTTTGAGGGAATTTTTGAAAATGAACTACATACCCAGCTAAGGTTGGAGCAAATATACTAAAACTTAGTCAAAATTTTTTTTAAGTCAATTGGGTGACTTTTAAGTCCACCTCAAGACTCAAGTTGTTAAGAAATTGTTCTTCAAAAAAGGAAAAATAGGGTGTGTTCAGGGTGTTTGAGGGGGATTTAAATGAAAAAATCATTTCAATTTTTTTTTTTTAATTTTGTTGTTTATATTTTTATTTTAAAAGGGTATGTCATCATTTTTTTTACATATTCTTGGTTAAAACGATATTTAAGAAATCAAAAAATGAAAAGTTTAAGTTACGCAAGTGGTTATGAAATCAGCAAACTATGTATTTTCATACTTAAAGTTCATTCAGATGGACAGCCGGAAAAATTCCTGCTTAAATCAACCAAAAAAACAAACTATTTTGAACTAAACAAGTAATTTACCATTTAATAAAAATCTTTACAAATACTATCAAGACAAAAATTATGCATTAATTGAAGTAAGTATTTTAAAATGAACAACAATTTCTTAAGTTTACAATTTCCTTTTCTTTAGTTTAGAGAGTGACATCAGGCTTTCTGATGTCACTCTTCAAAAGACCAAAAATCTTGAAAGTTGACCTTACTTTGTCGACAGTTAAAAGTCTGTTCTACTTGTCATCTTCATTTTCGTATCTTTGCACAAACTGCTGCATCATTCCGATAGCTCGTTCAGAATGATCATTGACAACAATTAACATTTTGGCAAAGTTTTCAAAATTCTTACATGAGGACTGGATGTGCCAATATTGGGGTGAAAGTGACCAGTCTCTCACTCTCTGATTATCCAACCCCATCATTGAAAAAATTAAACATGAAAACTCATTAACCAAAAGAGAGAGGGTTGGTACCTTCATATTATTTATGATATTAATCTTGTCTATTCGATCTTTGCTTCTAGCTTTAAAAAAATCTGGATCCGGCATTTGGAAGGAAAGCAAAGCATCTGCAATGGCTGTTTTTTTATCCATAGAAATATGTTTATCCAAAAGAGCCAAGGGAATAATTATTGAATCTAGATACCATATATGCTTATAAAGAGATGTTAACACAGCGTATACTGCCTCCAGATTGGAGCAAACTTTCTTATACTCATTCATCTGAAAGATTGGATCAAGATTAGACGCAGGAGATTGAATCATTTTATGTGCTTGAAGGTACCACCTTGTGTAAAAACATACTATGAACTTGCAGTTGAGTTTCAAATCTTTGCGTAGATTATCATTTTCTAGCACAAATGTCAGTTGTTTGCACAAAAGCTGAAGTTTAAGGTAGTTTAAACTCTTGCCTAAAAGCCTAGCATGATGAACAGCTCCAGTTTTTTTCAATTTGAAATGTGCAGAAGGGGATAAATACTGCATTGTTAGTTCAGCCAACTCTCTTCAGTCATTCCTCCTATTGCGTTTTTTAGTAATATAGGTCTTACAGTAATCTAAAGTTTTCCTTGCAGCTTCCTTCAAAACTGTTCCTTCCACGGTTTTCCAATCAAAAGAGGTCAGGTTATTTTTGTTGTATTTGAATTTAGGGTTCTCAAAAATATGTTTGAACTTTACGAATAAGGGATTTTCAGGCCCTACACCATTCTCTTTTATCACTGCTTCACAGAAATGAACCATTCTAAGCTCAATGATATGATGCCTACATGTTAGTAGAAAAAGGTATTTGTCTACCTCTCTTGCAATCCTAATAAGTGATCTTTTCTTAGAACCAGTATTACTTAAAGTTGTATCAAAGCATACTCCGCATACTTTTGAAATGAGGTCATATTCTTATAGTATTTTCATGATTCCTATATACATATCTTCACCTGAAGAAGACTGCAAAGGCAGGTTCTCCAAGAAGATGCGACCCCCCCACCACCCAATATTAACGAGCACACCCCCACCACCCAATATGTGACACCCCCCCCACCCTATGCGACACCCCCACCACGCAATATTAACGATCACAGCTAATCTTTCTAATCACTCCGACCACCCATGTGACACCCCACCACCCAATATTAACAAGCACAGCTAATCTTTCATTCTTCAGTCTTTCCCTGTTTCATTTTAAACAAAGTCTTTCCGTCAAAATGAATTATACAGGGATAATGGTTTTTTCCAAGGCCTTCTTTATATCTAATTTAGCAATTTCTGCAGTATCCTTGGCAGTTTTTTTCATCTTTCTTAATGATGTTGAAGCACTGGCTTTGCATTTTGCCATATCAACCCCACAATCTTGAAGAATTGCTCCAGTTACTTTTTGTAAGACATTGGGGGACATATCATTTGCTGTAGCTATGATGGATACATTTCCATCAAAAATATTCTTAGGTACTTTGGCAGTAATGTTAAAATCATCTGCTCATCTATGATGCCAAACTTCGGGTTCAAATTCTGAATCAGAATCAGCGCTAGTGCCAGTTAAACTCAAGTCTAATTCTGAGGTAGCGTCAATCTTAGGAGATTTGTCTTCTAGCCTTGTCCTCTTCCTAACACCTTCAGAAGCCTAAAATTTGTTTTAACATAGTGTATGTGTGTTAACAAATAATGTATGTTAAATTAGCAAATTTTAATAAAAAAGGTCAAATTAACCCACTAAAAACAACATAAAACCTTTTTGCTAAATTTTCTATTTTCTGATCCCAAACTAAAAAGTCTCGGTCCTTCCTGGTCTTCCAAAAAAGTTAAATCATCGTGCTTATCTTTATCTGAGCGCTTTTTATCCTTCCTAATTTGGTTCTTTAAATCTGTAGAACCAATCCAAAATAGCCTTTTTAAAAATGAAATGAACTCCCCTGGATTAACCTTGTCTCTAGCTGTTCCTCTGTATTTATTTCTACTCAAGTCTGAATACTTCTTGTCCATCTTCATTAGGTTCTTGATAATATTTTTATCTGACATTACTTGAAATCCCGCTTTAAGCCATGGTCTTTAAATTAAACCTAAAATGCATTCACAATCAACTACTTCACATCTCTTGTTACCCTGAATCTTGTTAGAAGGGCATGATAAAATTGTTGACTTCTTAACATTAGGAAGAATTAGTGATCTTCTGTAGGCAATGTGTTGAAGAATATCCATTCCAGTAGGGAGTTGAAGACCTTAAGAAAAAAAAATCAATATTTTAATTTTTAACATAAAGTTTAAAATACAAAACAATTTTTTTAAATTAGATATGTACATGTAATAGCTGGTTTAGCCTCATTTATGATAAAAAGTTTGCTTTTGCTTGACCTGAGAAACTTCCTCTTCCCAATATCTTTTACAATTTCTTTTTCCATTTTTGTATTCAATCTAAATAGATTTTATGGTTTGTAATTAGTTAAAAACTTCAATACAATTTTACTTTATATTGAAATTCGATTAATAACAATCAAGTAAACACGAAAGTTATTTACAAAAATAAAATAATGTAAATAATGTAGTGACTTAAAAATACAGTGCAGGGTCTTCAGCACATTTTCTTCTGCATTATTTTATAAGAATTGTTTTATCATTGCCGATTTTCATAACCTCTTGCGTAACATAAAATTTTCATTTTTTCCTTTCGTAAATATCATTTTAACCAAGATTACGTAAAAAAACATGATGACATACCCTTTTAAAATAAAAATATAGATAACAAATAACAAAAAAAAAAAAAAATGGAAATAATTTTTTCATTTAAATCCCCCTCAAACACCCTGAACACACCCTATTTTTTATAGTTGTTAAGAAAATGTACTTTGTAGTACATTTTCTTAACAACTTTAGTCTTGAGGGGGACTTAAAAGTCACCCGATTGACCTAAAAAAAATTTTGACCAAGTTTTAGCATATTTGCTCCAAATGGAAATGCCCATATATATATATATATATATATATATATATATATATATATATATATATATATATATATATATATATATATTTATATATATATATATATGGACATTTCCAAAAAATCACGCACGGACACTCGTATATGTTTTGTCTATTATTTTTATAATAATAAAACTGGCGACCTTTTTTGCTCTCATTTAATTCTCATTTAATTCTAACCTATATAAATATTTTGTAAACAAAAAATGTTATACATTAGTAACGTTAACAAAAAATAAATTAAGTTTGAAATGGAATCATGCACAGAACAGAAAAATTCAAATTTTAGTTACTAGATAAATAAACTTTAATTCCTCAAAAAATATAAATTTCAGCGTTATATATATTTTTTTAAATGATGTTTTAAACATTAATAAAGCTTTCCAGAAAGTTACAGGATTGCACTATGTATCATAGAGTCACAGCAATTGTTTAAATGCAGTTTATGAATGATCATGCACGGAAGTCACGCATGGAAGTTGCGAATTGTTTAATTTCATGTAGATATTTTTAAGAAAATAAATTGCCTGAGAGTATTTTAAGTGAAATATTATACTTCGACGACTCATATTTAGTATATTTTCAATGGGAAATAGCAGTTATCAATTATTTCAAGCTAAAGTATAGCGTTTTGAAAATTGTTGTTTATTTTCAAACAGTTGCGATTATTTCGCAAAAAAAAATAAAATGATCAAAATATATATATATTTATTTTTTTCAGGTAGCCTAAAATATGATAAAAATATTTTTGTTATGAAAGTTTTTTTAGAAAATCATAATAATTTGCATATTGCTTTAAGACTCAGCTTTTAATTGCTAAAACAAATAAAAATAAAAAATCACGCACAGAAATGGAAATACCCATATATATATATATATATATATATATATATATATATATATATATATATATATATATATATATATATATATATATATATATATATATATATATATATATATATATATATATATATATATATATATATACATTAGGGTGTCTCAAAAAACAACATTTTTGAAAAATATATGCAGAGACCCCCTTAATATGTTTTATCTAATTCAAAAACACTAGATTTAAAATTTTTTTGAATAAAAAATTTTAAGGGGTCCCTCAAGACCCTCGAATATTTAATGGGTCCCTAATATTTTCAAAAAAAATGTTTTTTAAAAGTATGTCAACCTGGTACTCAAATGAAGCAAAATTATATAAAAATTTCAAAAATAATATTTAATTTGGACTTATTTATCAAAATTGTCATAAAAATACATAAAAAATGCATTTTTTTGTTTTGTTCAAAAATGTAATTTTTCATGTAATAAAACCAAAAATAACAATTCTGTATTTGAAATCTATATTATTTTTGAAATTTTTATATAATTTCGCTTCATTTGAGCACATATATATATATATATATATATATATATATATATATATATATATATATATATATATATATATATATATATATATATATATATATATATATATATATATATATATATGTATGTATGTATATATGTGTATATATATACGTATATATATACATACATACATACATACATACATACATACATACATACATACATACATACATACATACATACATACATACATACATACATACATACATACATACATACATACATACATACATACATACATACCAGAAGAAGGGGTTTAAATAAAGCCTAATTTAGTACCTTTATTAACCAGAACCTTAGTTGGTTAATAAAGGTGGCCACTACTCCTGAAAACTTCTAATGCATTTTGGATTGCAAAAACTTCTGGAAAATATACTCTTAAGTCCTATAATTTCAAAACATGAATCTTTAAAAATAAGGTTAATGTACTGAGAAACAAGTTTAGCATATGATGTAGATGATTTTAAGACACCTGAGTTTTGACTAAAAAATTGATTGGTTACCCAATATTATGTTTTTTTAATTATGTTATTTATTAGTTGTTGCTGCTGGTGGAAAATGTTTACCTTGTGTTGTTGATATTCGAGATGAAAATGCTGTGCTAGATTCGGTTGCAAAAACTGTCAAGGAGTTTGGGGGAATTGATATTTTAGTCAATAATGCATCAGCAATAAGTCTTACTGGAACATTAGAAACTTCAATGAAGAAGTAACTTTTTATTGTAATTTGTTGGAAATATATGTGTGAAACATAAGGTATAACCTTTTTTTTGTTTTAGATATGACTTGATGAATTCTATAAATGCTCGTGGGACATATCTTTGGTAAGAAAACATGATTAGCTGCTATCATATAATAACTGATTCCAATATAAGTTATATATATATATATATATATATATATATATATATATATATATATATATATGTATGTATGTATGTATCTATATATATATGTATTTCAGGCCTTGTTACGAGATTTCGCTGCGTAGCGAAAACGCGTAACGCAAGTAACTCAACTCAGCAAATATATTTTGCATCGTTAGAAGTTATATTGCGTCATTAGCGTCTTTTCAAGTACCGCGTTGTAATTAAAGTTATTTTATTAACGCGTTAAAAATTATACAGTTTTTTTTTTTTTCACTATAACAAAAGTTACAAATAAAATCTAAGTTCTTATTAAAAAAATCATTTTTATTATTTTTTTCAAATATGAACTAAATTTTATTTTGAAAAAAATAATTTTTTAATGAAACGTAAAATGTTTATTTTCTTATGATTTTACATTTGGTTTTTGGTTATTTTATTAACTGTTAATAAATTTTTTCTTATTTAATTTGTGAACTCTTTTCAATAATGTTTTTAAACAATAGAGTTTTTTGTTATTTATCAGTTACCGATAACATATTCGTGATCATAATTTATTTTCATAAATTAAATGAACGTCATTAAAACTTTACGTTATTGAATTAACAATAAACAAAATATCTTATTAATAAAATATTTACATCAAAATAAATCGTGCATTTTTTAAACTATTATGACTAAAAATAATTTTTATATTTAAAAGGAATTTATATATTTAATTCCTTAAGATAAAACTTAAAACACTTTATTTTATTTAACTAATTTTTAACGACAAAAAAAATTATGAAACAAACTGTTTCTTTAACAAAAAAATCTATTAGTTAACAATTGCGGTTAAATGCTTTTACTTACGACTTTATTTCTTCTGAATAAACGTCACGTTAACGATAATCAAAAGATAATTTAAATATTCTAAAAGTTTTTGCATAGCGCAAAACTGCTGAACGCGTAGGCAAATCGCCTTTTCGCAAGCAAAATGCGAGCTGCGTAACGCTTCTTAACAAGGCCTGGTATTTATACAGCACTTATGATTAGGAAAAATGAGGTCGACAATAAATTGCTAACCTTAAACTGTTAGAGGTAGGTAGGCAAAACTTTTTGACAAAAAGGCCTAACCATATAACATAAAAATGAAGTTGGCAATTTTTTGCCAGTCTCAAACACTTTTAGCTCGACAGTTAGGTCAGCATTGCGGAATGCTGACCCTAATTAACAGAGCTGTGTGTTTGTGTGCGTGTATATATATATATATATATATATATATATATATATATATATATATATATATATATATATATATATATACTCTTATATGTTGTCTGAAAGTTTTTTCCATATTTTGTTGACAAAAAGTAAAAATTAAAATGCAAGACCGGAATTTTTTTTTTCATTAATTGATAGACTGCCTGCCCAAACCAAACCCTTAGTCGATGTAGCAGCACTCCCTTGCAGGTCAGGCTAAAAGATAGTGGATGTAGCAGCACTCCGTTGCGAGTCAGGCTATTTGTCAGTCGATACAGCAGCACTCCCTTGCGAGTCAGGCTATTTGTCAGTCGATGCAGCAGCACTGTCTAGCGAGTCAGGCTATAAGATAGTCCATGTAGCAACACTCCGCGCATGATTTACAGTGAGAAAAATAAAAATAAAAACATTGTTAATATTGTTAAAAACATTCAGAATGTTTTAAAACATTCTGGTCAATTAAATTTGCGTTTTTGTGGTTTTTTTTAAAAACGATTTATTTGTAATTAAATTAATGGTTTTTACTTTCGTCCAACACGCAAATGTTGGACGAAAGTCAAAAGTAATTAAAAATGACGTATGTGTTGGCGTAAGAATCACTTTTTTCCTTCCGCTCTTCCCAAAGACAACAAACTATAGATCTATATATATATATATATATATATATATATATATATATATATATATATATATATATATATATATATATATATATATATAATATATGTATGTATGTATGTATGTATATCGCTCTATTTGAAATATCTTTTTAATAATGAGCTCTCTTTTAGGATTATGAGTTTTGTTTTATTATTATAATGCAAAACAGCCTTAAATATCAATATATATATATGTGTGTGTGTGTGTGTGTGTGTGTGTGTGTGTGTGTGTGTGTGTGTGTGTGTGTGTGTGTGTATATATATATTAGGGTCATTTAAAAAAAAATGAGCAAAGAAACTTCTAGCATCAACATTATAGTGCCAATATATATAATAAATAAAAATTCAAAAAAAGTATTTACCTACCAGGGAACTGTTTTTTTTTTGTCATCGTAAAATCATAAATTATCTGTATATCAGAACATAAAGTTTTGGAATTAAAAAAATTATATCTCAGTGAACATCTGTGAAATTTTCATTTTATTTGTGTATAACACATGGAAAAAACTAGGGAAATGATTGGCATCAATAAACCAAGATTAAACTAGGGCCGACGTGCTGGAAGCCCGAAGGGTTACCAGACATTTTTTTTATTTTTTAAAAATTTCAAGTAATATTAAGTAATAATAAAAAAATTAGAAAGAAAAAAAAATTCTCTACCTACCAGGGAATTTGTTTATTTTTAAGATGTCAGATATGAAAAAGAAAAAAACAAATGACATTAATATTAACTATTTGCTTGGCATAGTGACATATTCATGTTAAAACATATATTTACTGTATAAATAATCAAGTTCAAGTGTCTTTTAAAAAAATGTTTTTTAGATCTTTTTTAGAGTACAGCTTAGGCATTAATAGTCTATGAGCCAACCTAGCCCTGAAAAATCCATCTCTTCTCTCAAATCCACAAACAGATGCAGATATATCTGTCACCTCTTTTACCACTCTCTCGCAAGATTGTGTGTGTAGGGGAAAGTAGGGTGCTTCAATCTCTAAGATATTGTCAAGATCTTTTATAGGTATTTGGCATGTAAATACAGGTTCTGATTTATCTTTTTTGTACCGGTTGATCAGTTCTTGTTTGGATATAGCTCCCAGATTGAGTTGGACCTTCCTTATCCTGAATCGACTGTCTCCATACTCCGAACTTTTCCATATCTTTTTGATGGTTTTAATGGCATACCTCCTAGGTTCTTTATCTGAGCTTGCTATAAGGGAAAGAATTAAAGATTCAGAATGAGCAAAATAAGCTCCATTTTTTATGTAGGGAGTAACAGTTTCTTTTATCTCATTCTCCTGTTTTCTTAGCAGTCTTAACAGTGTTACTATGTGTCCCGTGGCCTCAATAATACTGTGTTTCACTTTGATTTTATACCACATGTGAAAATACACTTGAACTACCCATTTTAAATTTAAGTGACATCTTCTTAGCACATCATCAGTAAAGCCATGGTTACTCATATGGAGAAAAATAATAGCTTCTCCAGTAGTAAGCCATCTGCTATGGGAAAGATTGCCACACTTAGCCATTATAGGATTTGGGTCCATCTTGCCTGTAGTCAAACATGTAATCAGTTTATAGCAGAGAGCTGAATCTGTTGACGTTAAACTGTTGACATTAAACTAAATTTTTTCAGGGATCTGGATTAATGGTTCCAACTGTGCAATAGGTTCAAATGTATCAAGTTTTTCCATACTGTTTACTTTTAAAAGAGCTTTTCCAATTGGTCCAGTGAAACCAACATTTGAATTGGTGGGTCCATCCAGAGTGACAATAATGTGCCTCAAAGTAAACTCATTGCAATGTAGCATACAAATAGAACAGAAACACTTTATACCTAACAGTTGTTTAAGATTTGTCAACAAACCTCCATTTTTCCCTGAACCAGTTACAGCATTTGTTGAATCTCCTCCTATTACTTCTAGAGATTTATGTACTCCTCGAGTAACCATCCAGTTAAATAGTCCAATAATTGCTTGTTTAGCAGGCTTCTTAGGAGGTATTGCCTTCATGGGTGTAAATTGTGTAATATAGTGACCATCAGGTTCAGAAGTAACAGTAATGTGTTCTTCTTTCACAACCCTTTGATGACATTGTTTTGTTACATGTTGTGCTTTAAAACTCTAGTAAAATTTTTTCTGCTATCAGTAAATATACCTTTGATAGGTTGTAATTGAAACTTCTTTTCAGATGTCTTTGCTTTAGTCATTACTGCTTTCCTCGCTCTAACAACTTTCTTAGGATCTACAGCCAAATAGGACATTTCAGGTGTTAAAAAGTTACCAAGAATAAGGTCTTGAAGAAAAGGTGAAACTACTGCTGATGTTGCAGCTGGTGAAATCTCAAAGAAGCTTCAGCAGTATTACTAATGGACATAAAATATTTAGTTTCCATTTATCTGTTAAAGCAGGTTCATCTTCCATTTCTATTCTATTTGAATTATCATCACATATGAAAGACTCAACATAATCTTTATTTTTTGAAGTTTCTTCCTCTTCTTTTTTTCTAATTTGTTTTTATAGGCTTGACTTTCTTTTCAGCTTCCTCCTTTCTAAAGAAACCTGTCTAGCTGTTTCCTTAGTATCTTTGCAAGTCATTTGATATTTTGATAGTGAACCAGTTTTTCTCTTTCAGCTTTTAACCAAATAAGTTCACTTTTTGGAAACTTTTTTCCCTCTGACAAGTACACTGAATATGTGCAAAATCTAGAGAACTATTTAATTTTAAGCACTTTTCATTACATAAAGTGATTTCACATTTACAAGATGCAATGTCAAGCAATTGATCTAATTTGATTTCCCAGGTAGAAACAATTTTTTGGGCTGCTTTTCCTCTAGAAATATGACTAAACTTATTCTGGGCTAATTCTATTTTTTGTACCAAAGATATCTTGTTTATTACAACAGGAAACTTGAAAAGAGCATTCAATCTTGTCCACTGTTGAAGATCCAAGTCTGCTGATCGTACACTAAGTTCTCTTACAGACATAAGCCTCCTTAAAAATAAAACAAAGTGAATACAAGTAAATACAAACAATATTTCTGCAATCTTTAAATTTAACTTTTCATTACATACTTGTCAATATCTTTTTCAATGAGTAAACTTTCTTGTATTAAAAGACCCTTTCTCAGGATATCTCTAATAGTAGGCACTTCTGAAGGATTAAGATCATTACTTCCACCC
The DNA here is from genome assembly GCF_038396675.1 of Hydra vulgaris. Taxonomy (NCBI): domain Eukaryota; kingdom Metazoa; phylum Cnidaria; class Hydrozoa; order Anthoathecata; family Hydridae; genus Hydra; species Hydra vulgaris. The sequence goes on from NC_088926.1 coordinate 34,012,349, forward strand.
AAATACAGTGAAAATTTTGACTCTTTTATCCAAATAGGAGCACTCATTCTTCCTATTAATATTAAATACTAGCAATTAACAAAACTGGAAATCAACCAAATTGGAAGTAAAGTACTTTTGTACTGCATATTCTTGTAAGAGATACATAAATGCATGAGGTACATGAGGTACATGAGAGGTACATAAATGCATGAGGTACATGAGGTACACGAGAGGTACATAAATGCATGAGGTACATGAGGTACATGAGAGGTACATAAATGCATGAGGTACATGAGGTACACGAGAGGTACATAAATGCATGAGGTACATGAGGTACATGAGAGATACATAAATGCATGAGGTACATGAGGTACATGAGAGATACATAAATGCATGAGGTACATGAGGTACATGAGAGGTACATAAATGCATGAGGTACATGAGGTACATGAGAGGTACATAAATGCATGAGGTACATGAGGTACATGAGAGGTACATAAATGCACTTATGGAAGTAATTTATTCCCAGTTTTATTGATTGCTAATATGAATAAACGAAAACATATGTTTAAATACAAAAATTATTTCAGAATGTGATGTATTGTATTCTTTCCAGAGTACATACAGAATAGTACGATAGTACAGAAGTGTGTATTATTTACATTGTGCGCAAACTACACTTTTGTACTAATGTAATAAACGTAGAAAATAATGTACACTTCTGCAATAAATGTAGAGATAACTGGTGAATACAAGTAAATACAAACAATATTTCTGTACAATGTAATAAATGTAGAAATAAATATTTAAAATTAACTTACAACTTTTCCGAACTTTGCATTTCTAAATATACAGGGCAGACGACACAGTTCTCAAAGTTGTAGGAGTTGTGGGGAGCACAATCATCAACTTCTAAAAAAGGTCCTCCATATCTAAAAATTTCAAAACCTTTGTTGGAAAAAAAAATCTTTTATAGAAAAAGTGAGGGGACTTTATAGAAAAAGTGAGGGCAGGGGGCAGTGACCCCCTGATCCTCTGGCGTCATCAGCCCTGGTATAATCTCAATTTTTCAACGCCAATCGTGTTATCTTATTTTATTCTTTGTTAGACACAAAGAACATCAAAATCGAACTAAACTCACTGAGATATGACTTTTTTAAATTAGTGATTTTTTACAATCTGAGGTCTTCCTAAAATAACCAGTTCCCCGATAGGTAAAAAAAAAGTTTTTCAAATTTTTTTTGAAAAACTTTTTTTACCTACCGGTTTCTTTGTTCATTTTTTTTTTTATGTGACCCTAATATATATGTATATATGTTTGTAGTTGACAGTTGATGAAATGAATTGAAAGTTTTTACAATTTCAAGTTTATGATTGATGGAAAAAAGATTGTTCTCAGATATTTTAAGCAAAATAAAGTTTTTATTTTAAAAAATGTTAAAAACTATTGAATAATTAGAATAGTAAAATTGTAGTTTTTATATAAAATTTTTGTGCTTAATTTAGTATATATTTAATAATTCTTTTAAGAAACTTTATTTAAGTAATTTAATGTTAAAAAACTCATTTCTATTGGGTGAAGAGTATATTCTTAAAAAGATATGTTTAGAAAGAAAATATTAATTAAAAGTTAACCACTCCAGTTTAAAAGATAGAAAAATTAAAAAACTTGGTTTTTTAAATGATAGCTTCTAATTATGCCCAATAAAAACAATTTAGTTACATGTAGTTTTATTACTTAATCACTACACAAATTATGTTTACACATTAACAATGTTTTTTCCATTCTGAGGCCTTTCATTGTTATATGCATACTTTTTATTTTTGTGATCAATTTTTTGTATTATTTATTTTTTGTTTGGTGACATTTTTTGTATATCTTTGCTCATATTAGTATTTATATAGCAATTTATTTTTTGTTGTTGTTGTTAGTACTGTTTAGGTGCATTGTCTATCTTATTTACTTTTAAATATTCCTCTATTAATCTTTATTTTTGTCATGACATCTGTCAAAATATGCTTTGTTTAATAAATAGTTCTCCTTTACTCTAATGTACTTTATTTCTTCCCTCAGGTGTTCACTGCTCGTGTGTGACCATTCGTCGAATTTTATATGCCAAAGTTTTTGAATAATATAACTAAAACAAAAACAATAGAACATTTGGTTGTAATAAGCTTAAAAAAGATTTGAATAGTAAAAAATATTTTTATTAAAAACTTCTTTATTTGATTTTTTAACAATGAGTCACAAACACTAACAGTGGTATGAGTCACATAATATATTGCACAAAAGGTTGTTGAATTTTAGGAATTTTCAACAAATTTTGGGAATTCTGTGGTATATGCAGTGCCATTGGACTGTCTAACACTCTGACATAAAGTGTTGGAATTTTTTATTTTGTTTAGTATTTCCTGAATTTCCAAAAAGTTTTTGTTAAATAGAAATTCAAATATATGTTTTTGCAATATATTTATTTTTGAACTTTTTCCGTCATTATTCATACAAAAAATAAGTTTATAAAAAAATCAAGAAATCTTAAAAGCTAAAATAAAGACAAATATAAGGACGTCTTCCTAGTTATTAGATAATCATATAAAAAAACAATTGCGTTGAGAAAAAAATTAAAATATTTTCTGAGTGGATGTTTTCTCAATAGATAAAAATAAAGAATTCTTTCATTTTTTTCTTTTTAATTTGTTCCAAATTTTATATTTGCTTTAAGGATCGCTCATAAATTACCCAACGCAAAATATATTTTAATAACTGAAGTAGAAGATATAAAGCTCTTTTACACGGCGATTTTCATTCAACTTAATGGGCTATTTTTATTTAAATTATGGCTCTGCGAGGGAAAACTTTTGATCTTTTTTGTTTTGTTTATTGTGAAAGTTTGCGTTACGTAATTTATGGACAATCCCTTATCAAATAGTAGTCTTTTTTTTATCAAATATTAAATAAATTAAAATTAAAAAAAAATAAATATTAAATGTGGTTAGTTTTTAGAATTCTTTATTAAAAGAGAATACATTTTTTTAATAATCCATGTTTGTATGTGTTATATGAATTTATCATATTTTTAAATATCGATTGTGTTTATATTTTTATTGTTTAGCTCTCAAGCATGTTTGCCATATTTAAAGAAAAGCAAGAATCCCCACATCCTTAATATCAGCCCACCTTTAAGTATGAAATCTATCTGGTTTAAAAACCATTCAGGTATAGTGGGCTTTTTTAAATAAATAACCTTTCTGGTGCAGGAGTTATTTAGCAGGCTTTTTTTTTATATACTTCATTATCTAATTTTTTATCAGATTCATAGAACAGTGTTATGCATTGAATTCTAAATTATATATGCTGAGGTAATTTTTTTTCTTTTTCAGCCTACACAATTGCTAAATATGGTATGTCAATGTGTGTGTTAGGAATGTCTGAAGAATTTAAAAAGGATGGTATTGCTGTTAATGCACTATGGCCTAGAACAAGTAAGTGACATTTACAAACAAAATCATTTAGTAACAAGTACTTAGTACAAAGGACTTAGTAACAACAGCACTTAGTAACAAGTAATGCTATGATTAATAATAAAGCTGCCCTAATTGTAAGCAAGTAAAATTATAAACAATATGACTTTATGTCTTATTGCAGCTGTTGCTACAGCTGCTGTTAATATGTTGGGAGGAGATAAACTTATGAAAACAAGTCGTAAACCTGATATAATGGCTGATGCAGCTTACGTCATTTTGACAAAACATTCAGGATCATACACTGGAAATTTTGCTATTGATGATGACGTGTTAAAAGAGGTTGGTATAAGTGACAAAGAGTTGGAAAATTATTCTTATGTACCAGGTGTTTTTTATTTATTATTTTTTTATTTTCTTTTAAAGTTCGTTTATCAGTTATGCAAATCACTCATCATTTATATAAGTAAAATTTTACTAGATTTTTTAAAGAAAATTATTTTAATAAATATTTTATTTAATTTTATTGTGCAGGAAGTAAACTTACGCTCGATTATTTTGTTGATGGAGCCGAGAGTTTTTTTATGGGAATGGGCACAAAAAAGAAAGCACCAAGTAGTAGCTCATCTTTGAGCACCAAATCTTTGTTTGATAAAATGCAGACTCTCATTAACCCAACTATAATACAAGATGTACAAGCTATTTTTAAATTTGAGCTTAGTGGTAAAGAACCTGGTACATGGATTGTAGATTTAAAAAATGGCTCTGGTTAGTTTATGTAATTTGTATTAGTAGATAAATAAAAAAAATTGTTATCAACACTTTTCAAATCTTTAAAAATATTTAAATTTTTGATTATTATTAATTTAAATTTGATTATTATTAATTTAAATTTAATTAAAAGGTTCGATTGTTGAAAATCCGTCAAATGCAGTCGAAGCAACCTGTACTTTGGTTATTTCTAGCGAAGATTTTTCAAAAATGGTTAGCGGTGAACTTAACTCAATGCAAGCATTTATGAACGGTTCACTTAAAATTAAAGGAAATATGGCTGAAGCATTAAAACTAGAAAAACTTATGAAATCTTTGAATAAATCTAAGTTATAAATAAAATTAATTTTTTTTTTGTTTATCTATTTTTTAAAAGTGTTAATTTAGTTATTTTCAAAATTAAACAAGTTGTTTTAAGTACATTTTTTTTGTTTACTTTATATTTATATCGCGTAGTGCACGTTAAATAATGTTTGGCATAAGAAATTCTAGAAAGATATTTTAAATTCTAAAAAGTAAATTGATTAAACATTTTGAAATTAACAAAACTCATTTCTCTATGTTGTGTATTTCTTTTTTCTTTTTTTTTTTAAATACAAATCAGAGTAAACAGGTTCCTGAAAAGTCGAAATTATGTTGCTAACAAAGTGCATTTATACTAAGATTTTAGTAAAGTACTTCTTACTTAAAAAGATCCTTTGATCTTTTTAAGTTAAAAGTTTCTTGGAAATTTTGATCAGGAATTTTAAGACAGTTTGGTTTAGGCTCTGTTTGGAATGCATAATCAGTCCAAAGAGATTTTCATGGAATATTTCATTGATATTAGGATCTATAGTCTTAATGTTCTAAATTGGCAAATTGTAAGATTTCCAAAAAATAAATATAGTAGCAATTTCTAGGTGTCACGAAATTAAACCTCTTGCAGATACCCAGTTAAAAAATATTTTATAGAACAAATAATTCTAATTAAAATGGTTTAAATTTTTGAATAAATAATCAAACTGATTTTAAAAGTGAAACAGTGCGTACTTAGATTTACTATTTAGGTAGGTTAAGCTTTAAGTGAGAAGGTTTTGAAAGAAGTTGTAAAGCCCTATGGCAAAGTGGTTTAGTGAAAAAAATGTCAAAATTTGAATTAAAATAAACTGTAAAGCATGCAGGCGGGCGGCAAAATTTGAATTAAAAAAACTGTAAAGCATGCAGGCGGTCGGCTAAATTCCATTATTTTATTTTTTTTTTACTTTATTTTTTTGATAGACATGCAAACTGTTAGGTTCTGGGGTCATTTTTCCGACCAGTGCACAGAGGGCTGGATATTAGACATGGTGGACAAAATTATTCTACTCTTTTTTTTTAATTACTTAAACCCTTTAAATGTCCAAAAAATCACTTTGTATTAAGATATCTTTACTTTTATCATAAATTTACGTTAAATATTTGCTTATACTGAAAATTATTCAGCAATCTTAAAAAATACGGATTTATTAAGATGTGGATACATAAAAAATATATGCCAAGAGGGCTTTTAAAATAAGCCATAAAGAACATTACTGGCTCATATAATTTATACTTGTAGAGGTCAGGATTAAAAGCTAATCAGCTTATAAAAAAGTCTCGTAAAAGTGTACATTAAAAAAAGCATCATGTAAAAAAAAAATCTTTAGCATTTTCATGTAAATATTTCCGATCATTCGCAATAGTAATACTATACCTATAAATATAATATACCTATAAATATAATATACCTATAAATATAATACTATAACTACAACAGTATAACAAGCAGTAAAGTATAGTTCAAATAGACCTGATGTAGACCTAATGAGCCTATATAGATGTTTTGATCGTGTTACATATTTGACCTAGAATAATCTAGGTCGAGTAAGTAATGCGTATTAATCTAGGTCGAATACGTTTTGCAAATATTTGCAAAACTTATTTGTACATAACCAGGTTGTTTTTATTTAATTATTATTTTATTACAACGTGCACAATGAAGGCGTGAAGGGGATTGTCACTCGGACTAGTTCTGCGTATTTATATTTTATTTTATTTTTTTATACTTTTTTTCAAAGTTGTTAGTCCTTAGCCTTTCGTTAAGTTCAAAAATTAAGTCCTTGACCTTAACCTTCCACCACATCCTTTTGAATTATGAATTTTCTTGAATATTTCATAAATATTTTCATTTCATTGTTTTTTAACCTATAACTGCAATTGACCTCTAGCATAAAATTTTAATAAAATTGTGTTTGGTGCAAACTGGGCTTTATAACAAAATAAAGCTTCTTATCTCTAAAACCTTGTAAAAAGAACAGAATACATTTGAAACGTTTTCCTTGCTCTTTTTAACATAAAAATAACAAATAAATAAAAGTATTACAATAATATTCCCTAAAAAATATGATTATAGTCTATATAACTAACACTGTAATATAATAATACTCACAGAAAACATGTTTGCAATACATTACTTTTTCTTAGTAGTTCTGCGAGGAATATTTGGCTGAGAACAGCTTTCGTCACATTGAGGAAAATAGTCTTTTTTTTTGTGTTGCTATTGATAGGTCTGCTGAACAATGAACACAAATGCCAACATAGTTAGCTGAGTCGAACAAAAGTTCAACTGGTTCACCACAATTCATTGATCGAACAAACACCACATCTTACAAACCTTCAGGCTATTCTAAATTCTTCAGTAAGGAACCACAAGAAAAACACAGACTATCTAGAGTATATTCAAGCAGTTGCCTCTCATCTGTTTATAGTTTTTGTGAAGCATATATTATTCTCCACATACCACACTCTTCACAACACAACATCATATCACTATTCTTGGAATGTTGTACACTGGCATAGAAAACTGTCTTTAGCTTTCTTAAGTGAAGGTCTATCATTTTCAGAAGTTTCTGTCCCATAAATATCCTCAAAAGATTTGAAATGAGCATCATTTTTCATCATATTGTCTGGAAATAATTTGATCTTAGAGAATTCTTCAATAGACAGTCTCAACCTGCCACTGATTTCTGGATTGCCACACTTTTTCACGGCAACAATGACTTAAAAATTGTTTTAAAATTGGTGTCAAACAATTTAGACAAATTTTTTCACAAATAGATTAAATTAAACTCAAAATCTATTCTATTCAAACAGCTCCTCACTTCATTTTGAAGTTCTTCAGAAGCTGACTACATGACATAAAACTTCTTGTCTTTTAACTGTAATCTTTCAGTTATTTTACTCAGAAGTATTTTCACAGGCTTTATTGAGTCCTATATATCTTCAGGAAGATTATGCTTTTCTGCGATTATTCGTATTTTTTCAACACTATTATAGCTCTTTATCGCTTCTTCGCTACTGTCAACCATTCTATCAGGTGCAACACCAACTGATTGAAGACCCACATTTAAGATTGACATTACTCATTCAGCAGTATTTCTATATTAATGATAAAGAGCAGTGCGATCAGCACACATATAGATCGAGAAATAAAAAAAGGGAAATCATAGACAGCTTTACATTCATATCGGTCGCTCTATGATCTGGACCACCATTAGAATAGATAAACAAAACCGGCTTTATTTTAGGAGTCTCGGATATAATATTTGCTAATTCAGCTGCATGTCTAATTGGAGGAGAAGGCTCCAAAATACTGTCTTTATATGCTTCATTTACTTACTTATATCAAAAGCCAGATGGAATCATACTGAACCGCGTGAAGTCATAATCACAAACATGAAACAAGATTTTTTCATGAACAAGCACCAGGCAACCTCGCTCGGCCAATGGTATTGTTCATGAAAGTTCTCCTACTTTATTCCGATGCTTGTCATTAGCACAAACTAGTATAGATACATCCCTTGTTTTCAAAGCAAACTCACGTTGATAGCGAAGTATAAAACCTGCATAATGAGAATCTGGGTGCTGTTTACTCCATTGTCTTTGCTTTACATTATTTTCACATTCAAAATCCCTGTGTACCTCACATGTACCTGCGAAGTTTTTGTTTCTTTTCTAGCTGGCATAAACTGTAATTGTATACATGATTTAGATGGAATACGGGTATCATCAGATAGTTTGGCTGCAACTTGATTTCAGAAATCTCTAACTTAAACTGCTTTTGCTAAATGCACAACTTTTGTATGTTGCCTATCATCTACAGCAGTCCCAATGTCTTCTTCAAGAAATTCTTTTGCTTTAGCCCAAAAAGTATTAAGTTGTGTATGTTTACCAGCATAAAGTTCACGAGAATTGTATATCAGATCAGGATCTTCAAGTTCAAAAAATATATCTACTCAGTTATCAACCTTGGCTTGGGATATTGTGTTAGCAGCTGAAACATCACCTACTAGATCTTTGTACATATGTCTTAAAATACTTTGTACATATGTCTTAAAATACTTTTCTTAACAGAGGGAGTAATCAGACCATATTTTTCAAAAGCAGCCTTTTGCATAGCTCTTGAGAGGTATTTAGGAATTTGTAGTTTAATTCTTTCAATTATGGGTTGGCTAGAGTGAAGAGCAGAATTAATATCTATAGCAGATCTATGCAAAATTACATAAGTTACTTCCTGGAGGTTACATAAGTTACTTCTTGGAGAACAAGTTACTAATATAGTAGGTACTTTAGTCGTTTTTTTACTTCTTCTTTATGCTCATATCTTCAACAACAATCATTTGATAGAAGGTCTAATTCTTATAATTAATGGATTAAATCAGTTTCTCCACTGTTTATTATAAATGACAGATCAGTAATATCTTTAGATGGTGAGTGTCGCGCTGGAATGTACATTATATTAGGCGAGTTGCTTATACATCGGACTTGCTGATTTGTATGATGATTTATAAAAACTTGGCTTCTTTTAGATCTTATAACATTGCAGTATTTTTGAAGCCCTTGAGACAGCATCTCAGCTTCTTGCTTAAAAAGTTTCCATTTTGGGTGATTCCAAAAACCAGATTGAAGATTACTAAACAATCTTTGAGAATGTGAATTTAAAGTATTTACAGAGAGTGATGATACTTGTCTCTTTCTATGTTTATATCTTTAGGATGTATTATAATTTGTAAATTAATAAAATACTTTGCTACCCCACAATATTGCTCAGCAAACATTTCATAATGCCTATCAGTATACCATAATACATCTGTTAGAATATTTATTGTGTTAAAACCCATATTTGAACTTATTTCTGAAAAGGTCCATTTAAATTCACTCTTTTCAATAAACTTTATTAGTGAATTATATAACTCATCTTTTTTATTGCGTGGATTTTTAAGCTCTGGAATTATTCTTGTTGAAAGGCTTTTTTGAGCTTCAACCATCACATCAAAAGCACTTTTATTTGCATTTGTAACATTGCTTTCACTTTCATTTAAAATTGTTTTATTTAAGTAAAATTTTACAAAATGACAAAATATAGTAACAAGCTGTTTCACTTTCATTCCTTTAGAGAAAAAGTTAAGCAGGTTATACTTTTTTTTATTTGTGCTATTAACATTTAATAGTTGCTCATATATTATATTAGTCTATCTAATATATATATATATATATATATATATATATATATATATATATATATATATATATATATATATATATATATATATTTATATATATATATATTTATATATATATATATATATAAATATACATATATATATATATATATATATATATATATATATATATATATATATATATATATATATATATATATATATATATATGTATATATATATATATATATATATATATATATATATATATATATATATATATATATATATATATATTTACACTGCTTCTAAAAAGTTTAGCACGCAGCCAAATTAAATTTACTTTTTTTAAAAACTTGAAAAGTTGAAGTTAAAATAAAAGTTTTTCGTTATTTTAAATACAAATTTAAAATTTTTTGCCAGAAGTTAATCATATATAAAATAAGAAAAAAAAGCTGCTTATAAGTTTAGCATGCTTAGTTTTAAAATGGTTTTTAGGCCAAACCTCAATAAGGTATATGACCACCTCTATTTGTTATGCATAATGCACATCTTCTTCTTATAGAATCAAAAAGCTTACCACAATATTCAACTGTTAAACCGTTAAATTATGATTTTAAATTTTCTCTTAGATCATTAGCTGAAGTTACTGGTTCTTTAGTTAGTTTTGGGTCCAGCACAGACCAAACATTTTCAATTATTATTATTATTATTATTTGCCGCATATTAAAATTTACAATGAAATAAATCGTGTTAATAAATAAGAGAGCTGGAGCAAGCAGAAGGCATAAACTGTCGAGCCCCATTTACATTGAAAAAATCGTCAGTTTATATACAAAAAAGAAAAGTAAATAAGTTTATATACAAAAAAGCTAAGTACATAATAAGAATTTTACACATGTTAGTTACAAAATAAATATTAGTATAACATAAATATTAGAGTTGAAATATAACTCAATATATCAAAGATTAACAACAATATAAAAGTATTAAAGTTTTTTAACAAAAAAAAAAATTAAATAAAAATAAAGCTGCAACAAAAGAGAAGTAGTGTCAATAACTATTTTTTTATATAATTTGTATTATTTATGTATTTATTTTAAAAGAGATTTTAAATCAAAGTCATTTTGTAATAAGAGACTCTTAGTTTCTTTCCTGAATTGTTTCAGAGATGTTTTGAATATTCTTTTTTTTTTTGTAATAAATTTTGAAAAGTGTTTCCATAGAAACGGTTATTGGATTTGATAAGAACTTAGTTTTAAATTAGTTTTTGGTACAATAAAGTTGTTAATTGAAAATTTAGTAGGATACTTGTACGAGATTTCACTAAAGTAAGACTGAAATACAATAGGAGAAAGTCCATGTTTTATTTTAGACATGGATTGTAGAACTTGGTGTATATTAAGTTTATAGATACTTAAGGCACCAACCTTCCTTAAAAGAGGTTTGCAATGAAAAGTTCTGTGTGCACCAAATACAATCCTGCATGCGTGTTTTTGCTGACTATAATTTTTTTTAATTTACTATAATTAGTACTACCCCATACAATATTACAGTAAGAAATAAAACTATGAATAAATGAAAAGTATATTTTTTTCAAGGAGCCAGTGTTAAGATATGGTTTAGTTTTATATAATATGGAAATATTTATTGAGATTTTATTTTCTATGTATTTTATATGTGGTTTCCATGACAAATTTTCATCTAGTATTACTCCTAAACAATTAACGATTGGTTCCCTTTTAATAAATGTTTTATTGATTAAAAGGTTAGCTAATTTTTAGAGGGACATCATCACGTTTACAAGGTTTGGAGAACAAAATAAATTTAGTTTTTTCTAGATTTAACAAAAGCCTATTACTTGTAAACCACTCGTTTATTTTTAATAGTTCTTCATTAAATAAATTAAAAAGAACTTTTATGTTTTTGTTGGCATAAAAAAGATTGGAGTCGTCTGCAAAAAATATAACATTTAAAATATTTGATGCTAAGTACAAATCATTTATATACAATAAAAATAATATCGGTCCTAAGATTGAACCTTGGGGCACACCACATGTAATGTGTTTTTCTTTTTCAATTTTTTTATAAATAATACATTGTGACCTGTTCGCCAGGGTAATCTTCAAACCAAAGTAAGTTTTTATTTCTTACTCCATAGAGTTCCAGTTTTTTTATAAGTATCTTATGGTTAACAGTGTCAAAGGCTTTTGACAGATCAATAAAAACTCCTAAGGTAAAATAGTCATTATTGAATGCATATGATACATGATTAATCAGTTCGATTACCGCATGGTTAGTTGAATTATCTTTTTTAAACCCAAACTGTTTACTGTACAGCAAACTGTTTAACATCAAATAGTTATAAAGTCTGTTGTACATAATTCGTTCCAACAATTTTGAGAAGCAAAGTAAGACGGAAATAGGTCTGTAGTTGGAAATATTAGTTTCGTAACCAGATTTAAAAATTGGAGTGATTACGACAACTTTATGTTTTTTTGGTTCAACATCTAGTTTTAATGAAAGGTCAAAAATATGAAATAATGACGGTTCAATGATATCGAAAACTGACTTAACAACAGTTACACTAATTTTGATTGAAATCGATATTTTCTGATAAAAGAGTTCGAAAATACAATAAGGAGTTTTCATTGATCCGTCGCTTTGAAATTGTAGAGTTCGAGGGGGGATTATTTTGGGATGTTATCAGTAATAAGGAATATTGGAAAGTGATCTGTTAAATCAGTTTTGATCATGCCCGTTCCTAAACAACAGTTTTGAAAATTGTTAGTAACTATATTATCAAGTAATGACGATGTAGTCTTAGTTATTCTCGTTGACTTATTTATTGTTGGTATTAGGTTTTATTGGGTTAGAGTATCTAAAAAGTATTGAACATTTGAAGCATAATTAACCTAAACAGTATCTAAGCAAATTAAGCAAATTAATCTAAAAAGTATTGAATACTTGAAGCATAATTAAGCAAATTAAGTTAAAATCACCAGCTAAGTAAACATGTTTCCGTGTTAAACTAGTTTTGGTTAAAAAACTGCTTAAATAAGTTTTAAATTTTCTTAAACTACCAGATGGTTGTCTATAAATAGAATTAATTACAATAATTTTGGTGGTTTTGCTTATAATTTCTATGCACAACGACTCATAGTCTGTTTCACTAACATTAAGATCATTAGGTAAAATAAATTTAATTGATTTGGTGACAAAAATACTAACACCACCACCAGCGTAGTTAAAACGTGGTTGGTGAACTGGAGCGTAATTATTTAATTCAAAATTTGAATTTTTTCCGTTGGTTTTAAGCCAAGTTTCCGTGATACAAATTATTTGAAATTCGTGGTTTAGTTGATGCAATAAGAGTTTAAGATTTTCAAAATTTTTGTTAATACTTCGAATGTTTATATTTAATATGAAAGGTTATTTTTGTTCTGACAGAGATATTGAGTAGATTCAGAAATTGAATAATACTCGCTTTCTAAATTTTTCCATTAAAATAGTTATCATCACTAGCATTCTCATCATTAAAATTAAATGAAAATTTGACCTCCATTTTTATAAGTAAAATTTAAAATAATTAATTAAACAAAGTATTATATAGAAAGTAAAATAAAGTTGTAGTAAATATGTATAAATATGTTACGAAAATAATATTTTACTTTTGTTTGCACCCCAATACCGAATGATCTACTTATCGTAAGAGATGAATGCATATTTTCCAGCCGCTCGTTCAACTTTCATCTGATCCCGTAGAGCCTTCCTAATAGTGACAGTTTCGGCACAAAAATCTTCATTAATATAAATATTTTTACCTTTTAATTGAGATGTTTTTTTTAGAAATTCAACTTTATCTTTATAATCTAACAGTTTTAATACAATTGTTCTTGGTTTGTTTAAATCTCTCTGACGAGTTCTATGAGCTCTTTTAATCCTAATATTTGTTAACCCCTAATGCTCTTCAAAAACTTTACTGACTTTTAATTCGCTGTCAACCCACGTTTCACCTTCGTTTTCTTTTAACCCGTCAACCCTTAAATTGTTTCTGCGAGATCTATGCTCCATCTCTCTTACTTTACTTTTTATTTTAAGATAGTCGGAATTATGACTTTGCTTTTCAATGTTTTTTTTTTTTTCCTGAAAAGTAATAGCTGTCTTAATTTTTTCTTCAAAAAAGTGTTTGTGAAAATTTAAGCTTCTTTTGATTTTTTCTACGTCTTTTTGTATTATATTTATTTGTTTTGCATGATGATTAACCTTTAGATCTACTTTATCATATCTATCGTATATAATTTTCGTGTTTGCGCTTAATATGTTTAAGACGTTTTTTTCATGCTGCTTCATCATTTCGTCTATTTCGTTCTTAAATTCTTTAAACATTTTTTGTATTGTTTTTTTTTACTTGATCCATTGTAATAGCCATAATTAACCAATATGTCTTTATTTAAAAATATATATTTATTTGTATTTGTTTATTTAAATAATTGAAAACAATTGGATTTAGATCAGGTGACCTAGCTTGTCACTGAAGTATTTTGATATTGTTTTGTTCAAACCATCCTGTTACAGATTTTGCTTTATGACATGGAGCGTTATCATGTTGAAACATCCACTCGGGCTCATTACCAAAAAAAATGTCTTCGGTAGGCATTAAATAGTTTTCAAGGGTGTTAATATATTTATGTTGATCTATTCGACCATTGTATAACATGTGTTTTCGTTGTGGTGCTTACGGACAATTACTTTATTCTTACGATTTAGGACGGTATAGTTCGATTCATATATTTTAATTCATAGTCACTCATTTTTAAAAGTATTTTACAAAATTTAATTCGTTTTAAACGGTCTTACGGTTTTAATAATGGTTTTTTGGCAGCAACAAAGTTTACGGTCTATTAATCTTCTATTAATTGTTTGTCTTGATATTTGGTTTTTAAGTGCCAGGCTTATTTCTTGTGCAATCTGTTATGCTGAGTATTTAGGATTTTTTCTGGCGATTATATAAATAGAATCGTCATCAGTTGTACTTGTCATTCTTGGTTGCCGAGAGCGCTTTTTGTCAGTAGTACTACCAGTTTCGTTAAATTTGGCAATAGTTCTAGTTACACATGAAGGTGAAACACTTTAAAACTCGAGGTATTTCAATTTTAGAGTAACCTTTCATATTAAGGTCATTAATACGCTGTTTGATTCTTGACTAATTGCTTTTTTTTCCCATGGCAAATTTTAATACAAAAACTAAACAAAAAGGATGAATGAATTTAAAACAAACATTCAAACCTCTATATCATAACAAAATTTTTACATACAAAATATTACTTTAAATATATTTTTTAATGCTTTATTAAAAAGGAGAGTTTAATTTACTATTATGCAACTTTTTTTAGCAATAAAAGATAAAAGCTTTTTTTTTTTTTTAGGTGCCTTAAGAAGTCCTAACGGTCTTGTCACTGAGCACCGCGGAAGTGCATTTAACCGGGAAGTTCGCGTCTCCTTCCTTACCGTGACGAGAAAATTTGTCCATAGCTCGTTTCGAGCCTGGATCTCCTGCTTATAAAGCAAGCGCTCTAACCACTGCGCCACGGCCGTACCAAAAAAGCTCTCCTTAAAAGCTTTAAAGAGAGTTAGCATGCTAAACTTATGAGCAGCTATTTTTTAAGTTAAGAATAATGTATAAATAATGTAATAATAATGTATAGAATAAGCTCATGTATGTATTAAAAACAATGGATGTGTTTAAGCAAATTTTTTCAATTTTCTATCTTATTTTACTAGGCTAGGTCTAATTAATTAATAACTAAAAAAAAAACGCTTTTTCGACTCAAAAAATACTTTAAATAAAAAAAAGTAAACTTAATTCTGCTGCATGCTAAACTTTTGAGCAGAACTGTGTATATATAAAGATTGTCAAATAAAATGTTCGCTGTAGTTAAGTACCGCAGCCATTTTAAAAGTTCTCAGCTTTTTTTAACTAATTGATGCATGCGCATCAATTAATTAAAAAAACCTAAAAATTTTTCCTAATATCGAAATGACCGTGCACGGTCATTTACAAGCGCTGTGTTTAGGTACTCATTGGTTAGAAAATAACTACAAGATTTTTGAGCTTTCAAATATTCAATATTCATTTAACTTAAAATATAAAAATGAAATAATCGAAAACAAAAACTTATATAACAATATATTTAAATATATCATTAAATAAATTTTTGTTTTCGATTTTCTTTTTCATATCAAAGATATTTTTACTAAATTTTGATAAGTTATTTAGTATAAATAAAAAATGAGCGACGATGACAGACTGGCACGGACACCAAGCACACCCTGCCGCATAAAAATCAAAGACCTGATACCAGCAGGCGTTCTGTGAAGAATAGCTAACAGACAGTGAACGAAATGGTTGGATAAAACCGGACTCAAGTAACCGCTATACTACAATTTGTACTGTCTGCTCCTTTGTATTAACTAATTTTAATAAACCTTCTTTATTAGCACATAGTTACAAAGAACCAATTGAAAATTTCGAAGACAGAAGCAAAGCTTTAAGCATCAACAAGTTTTCACCAAACCAAAAGAACTCAGTCTTCCAGAAAAAGTCTCTAAACCAGAGATCTTGTTGACTGCAGAACACAATACACTGTTTTTACAAGCCGATCATTTGATTGAATGCTGTAATCAGATGTTCTCAGACAGCGCAATTACTAAAGAAATGACACTGAAGAGTACCAATACCGCTTACGTTATGCAGTACGGTATTGCTCATTTTGAGCAAGTTAAAGTTGTAAACATTTGCAGGAAGTAACTCTGTATAATTGTTGATGAGAGTACCGATTGTTGATATAATTGTTGATGAGAGTCTTAATAAATCAGATGTAGGAAGTCGTTGTGCAACTCTGTAACACAAAAGTAAGAAAAATACTTAACTCACTACTAAACCTTATTGAGATCCAGAATGTTTACTGCTGTTAAGAAATTGCTGAACAGACATGCCATTGAATGAGCAACGTCATTGGTTTTGCTGCAGACAACTGCATAACTATGATGAGTTCTGCAATTGGTTTTTAAGCACAGGTGAAAAAAGAGATTTCACATGTATTTATTATGGTGTGTGTTTACCATCCATTTATATAACTCATCCATTTGCACTCTGTGCAAATGCTAATAGCTATAGCCTGGCTTCGTGGCTTAATCTCGAAGTTTAATCTTTTTTTTCATTAATTAAATTAATCAGCAACAAGAAACTTGGGTGGATAATGTGAAGCTCAATAAATCCACCAACCATAAGGAGAAAAAGAAATCCAGTTTCGCATGGATGCATTCCTGATTGAACTTTACGCTCAAATAAAACGCAGGTTTCCATTGGAACAAAATAGTGTTCTGGCACAGATGCCTTCGTTTGGCCCCAAAGCAGCTTTTTCTAAGCAATAGCCCTTCCATTATCACATTAGCACTAAAGACTAAAGATATAATAAGAAAGTAAATTATTTTTACAATGACGAAGATATTTTGCAATAACTATATTACAGTTTTAGGTATTCAAAGAAATAAATACAAACATACTTGTTTTTTTTTTTTGTTTAATTCATAGTCAACAAAATTTACATAATGTTGACAAAGAGTGGCACACCAGGCCACTCTGTGATGAAAACAGTTTTACAATTATATCTTAAGTGAAGATGCTGGAGCAAGAAAGTTCATACATAAAAGTGTTAAAGTTCTTTGAGTCCACTGCTTTTTGGCTTAAGGCATTCCATGGTTGGTGATGAAGTTGTTTCTTTCAACGCAATTTCTAACAAATTGTGCTTTTAATTGTTTTGTGTGTCCACGCGGACGAAGGCTGTACTTTGAGACCTCGATGTTTGGTTGAAATTGAGGAACCTGGAAGTTAGCTTTGTCGATTTTGTTCATAATTTTGTATTGCTCAATTAGGTCTTCTCTAGTGTTGTTAGGTTAAGGCTTGCTAGTCTCTGAGTATACGGCATGTGTTTTAAAGTGGCAATATTTTTTGTGGCTCGGCGTTGAACTTGCTCGAACTTGGCTATGTCTTGAGCTAGAAACGGTGACCATGAAATAGTGAAAATGCCTTGTACTACAAATTCAAGGTGTGAGCGCACGTATGAAGTGTACAGCGTGCGCCATAATGCTGAACCTCGACCTCTAAAAGCCTTCTTGAGCCTGCCAAGCATTTGATTGCCAGCTGATGCAGCCGTGCAGACTTGTTTTTTAACTTTCAAATCGTTAGTCATAACAACGCCTAGGTCTCGTTCAGATGACGTACATGATAGCTGGTGCGGTTGGCCTTCTAGGTTGTTCATTGTATAAGTTCATTGTATAAGTTCTTGAATGTTCTTCCATTGAAACGGTACTTCGCCAGCTTCAAGTGATTCAGAGAATATAATTGCTAGTGGGGTAGCAAAGCCTGCAGCACAGTGTTTCAGAACGCGAGGGTGAATACCGTCAAAGCCCATTGATTTGGTTTCGTTCAGGTCTGAAAGTTTTTCTTTAACGGATTTGTATGATGCAAGCGTGGTCGGTTGGTGAATGCTTATGGAACGAAGGTTGAATGCTGGAAGAGATCCTAGCGGCTTGATTTCGAAAACTGATTAAAAATAATCGTTAAGTGTGTTGCATATTACTTTAGGATCTGTTGTAGTTTGATTGTTAGTTGTTTCAAGTTGACGGAAGCGGTCGTGTGTATCTTGTTTGCTTTTGACGTATAAGTGGATGATTTTTGCGTCACTTCTGCTGTTATTTACCAGTTCCTCTTCGTAAGCAAGAACAGCTGATTTGACTAGTCTTTACACTACTTTGCTTGCATTTTTATGCTGTTTGCGTAGAGTTGGCTTGTTTGTTCGGCTAGTAGCGATAAATTTGCCCCAGAGTTTGCTTTTCAGTTTGACAGCTTTTGCAACATCTTTGGTCATCCATGTTTTGTGCTTGTTAGTGTAAGGAGTAGTCGTTGACGAGACGTATAGCGAGGTTGCTTCGTTGTATTTGTCGATAAATATTTGATATTTTTTGGAAATTGTTAAGCCTTCAAAAGCCGAATACCAGTCGAATGTTTCAATATGCGTAGAGATAAGGTTGTAGTCGGCTTTACGCCAGATGAGACGTTTCTTATGGAGGTTAGAGGAGTCGTTTGTTTCGGGTTCTCTAATTTTTAGGTCAGAGAGATCTATACTTCCCTCGATAAAACAGTGTGACTGACCTTTGGCTGTGAAGCCAAGAGGACTAGCTTCTTTTATTTCGATTAACCGGTCTGATTTGTTGGTCAGGATTAAGTCTAGTGTATTTTTTGGAGGTTCCTTACGAGTGCTGCGATAGGTTGGAAAGGTTACTAGCTGATTCAGATGATTTTCTTCGAGACAGTCTTGAAATTTACAATCTGTAGGCCAATCGTTTTGTACATATGCAACAGTCGCAATACCACCTCCTACGTCGCCATGTGAGTACACAGTATTGCTGAAATTTCCCCATTTTTCTTACAACTCATAATGTATCCTCTAATAACCCCGAAAGACAAAATATAATAAAAAAACGTGTCTTCAACGAAAACAATATAAAATACTTTCAATATCAATTATCATTTCTGCATTAGAAACATATTAACTTTAGTGATGACGCAAATACAATATATAATGAGTTCTTAGATACTTTCTTCTCAATACACAATGCAAACTTTACACTTTGTGAACAAATAACAAAAAAAAAACCTTGAATAGTCCATGGATTACCAAAGGACTTAGAAAATCCTCTAAAATCAAACAGAAACTATATATAAAATATTTAAAAACATAATCAGATGAAAACCAACAAAAGTATAAAAATTACCAACATTTATTTGAAAAAATTCGTATTAAACTAAAAAAAAATCATTAATCAAATTTAATTAGTAAATTTAAAAACGACTCAAAAAATACTTGGAGAACGTTGAAAGAAATAACAGGAAAACAAAAAACAAATTAAACTCCCTTCCTAAAGTAATTAAAATAAATAAAACAAATATATATGAACCAAACGAAATTGCAAACGAGTTTAATAAATATTTTATTGATATAGGAACTAAATTGGCAAATAAGATTCCTATTACGGAAAAAACTTTTAGTGATTTCCTAGAGCCTATAAATAATTCGCTTTTTATAGATAATTTATATTCTGACTTATCTTTTGATGAGTTTGAGAGAGCTTACAAATCTCTCAAAAGAAACAACGCTTGGGGTGCGGACGATATAAATGGCAACATAGTCATAGATTGCTTTGAAAATTTAAAATGTATTCTTTATAAAGTGTTCAGGGCATCTATACAGCAAGGTGTATTCCCCAACCAATTAAAAATAGCCGAAGTTACTCCAATTTACAAAGACGGAAAAAAATTAAATATTAGTAATTATCGCCCAATCTCAGTTCTTTCAACCTTCTCGAAAATTTTAGAAAAAATTAAATACAATAGAACATACCAACATTCCGTACCAACGTAACAACCGACATTGGTACGGAAGGAGGCGTGAACTTCCTGTTAAATGCTCTCTCGCGGTGTTCTGTGATAAGACCGTAAGGACTTCTGGGAGCACCTAAAATGACTACAAAAAAAAAAAAAAACATACAATTACCTTAATCTAACTAAACTTCTAATTAAAAATCAACTCGGTTTTAAAAAAATTGTACAACTGAACAAGCCATTACACAGTTCATTTGTGAAATCTCCAATTCATTTGGTAGATCACAATATACACTAGGTATTTTTGTTGACCTATCAAAAGCATTCGACACGGTCGATCACAAAATTCTACTTAAGAAACTCAAATTTTGTGGAATTAATGGCAAATTAACAAAATGGTTGAAAAATAACTTGACAAATAGAAAACAATTTGTTTTCTATGGAGATTATTTTCAAAATGAAAAATTAATTGACATAAAATGTGGTGTTCCACAGGGTTCTATTCTAGGCCCACTTTTGTTTTTAGTCTATATAAATGATTTAAATAAAGCTTCTAGCCTTATGAGTATCATTTTTGCGGACGATGCTAATTTATTTCTGTCAAACAGTAACATTTATGAGCTTTTTTCAAATAAGAATAAAGAACTCAATCACATCTCCAACTGGTTTAAATGCAACAAGTTAACTTTAAACATTGACAAAACAAAATGGATCCTTTTCCACTCCCTCGCAAAAAAGCGTTTTTTACCAAAAAATTTACCTAAACTTTTTATTGATAAAATTGAAATAAAAAAGGAGTCGGTCACAAGATTTTTAGGCGTTTACATTGATGAAAGTATTACATGGAAGTACCTTATCGACTTTATTTCTACTAAACTGGCCAAAAGTATTGGAATTCTTAATAAGGTCAGATACGATCTAAATAAACAAAATTTAATTCAACTCTACTACTCATTTATTCATAGCTTTACAAATTATGCCAATATTGTTTGGGGAAGTACCTCTAAAAGTAAGTTACGAAATCTCTACCATCGTCAGAAACACGCAATGCGTTTAATATGTTTTGAAAATCGTTTTTCTCATTCTCATATTTTGTTTAAAAAAGTTAAAGCACTCAACGTTTACGAACTCAATGTCTATAATATTTTATGTTTTATGTTTCGTTGTAAAAGTGAACAACCATTGTTCATTTTTAAAGATCTTTTTACCCATAAAGCTATAAACAAATATACTTTCCGATATAATAATTTATTAATTGAACCCTTTTGTCAAACAAAGTTTAATCAATTTTGCATAAACTATCGAGCACCGTATTTATGGAACAAAATTGTTGTTCCAAATTTTGATTTGTCAATTCCTTTTTTTCGTTTTTAAAACTAAATTAAAAAACTTTATTCTTTCTACTGACAATATATACATATATTTTTGAAATGTAAAATTACTTTATGTTTTTGTTTATTAAATCAATTGTATTTTTATTATATTATATATACACGTTTGATATATTTTATATGTTTCTGGCGACAAGATCTTTTGGATCTTCTTTCAGATATCAAGTTTATGTATTGTTATATTGTTATATTATGATTTATAATTGTAAACTAAAAAAAAAAAAATTGAAGTCGCCGTACGCGAGTAAGGTTGAGCAGCCAATTGAATTGCATTTTTCAGATGCAGTGCTTATTGAACTTATTATTTCATCGAGCGTTGAGTCGTTTAGATCATGAGGGCGGTAGAGACAGACTAGTAGAATCGATTCGTTGTGAAATTTTAGTTTAATCCAGACTTGTTCAATGGAGTTGCGGATTAGTTGGTCAATTTTGGTGTAAAAACAATCGAGGTTTTCTTTTGTGTAGATGGCGACTCCTCATCCTCTTCTGAATCTGTTTTTATTGAACAGTTGTTACCCTACCAATTTTGTGTCGGATGTGTCTGTACAAAAAGATTTAATAATTAATACACTAAAAGACACGTATATCATTAGTAACTACTAATAATAGTAAGTAAAACTCATTTGAATAAATTTACAAAATTGTTTTGGAATTACTATTCCGCAAAATTAAAAATGTACTTTTTTGTTTGAAACTTAAATGAGTTTAATGATTTAACCGTATTTGCATTAGTTTTTTGAAAAGAATTTCATAACTTAGGTCCTCGACATGCTATTGAATACTTTATAGATTTATTTAATTTCCTTGGCAGTTTAAAGAAGTTTGATGGATTTGTTCTTAAGAAATACTTTTCATTTACATTTTTCTCAAACTTACAAATAAAATTAGCTGGAGTTCGGTTATTAATATATTTATACATAAAAATTAGATGCTGATAAAAATTTATTTCGTATAAATTTATCATTTTCATATTTCTCATTAAGGGTTTAGTATGCTCTCCTTTTTTTTATCCCGTAAATAATTCTACACGCATGTTTTTGCAAACTATATATTTTTTTAAGTTTTGATGGTTGTGTACTACCCCATGAACTTGGTACATCAGACCAATGGTTTTACTAACTTTTGATTGTAAATATTTATCCGTGAGGTAACTTTTAATCCAATAGTATACCTTATTAGTTACTCCTTAATGATTCAACTTTTCTAACAAAGTACAATGATTAACAGTGTCGAAAGCTTTTGAGAGACCAATAAATATACTTAAAGTAAATTTGTTTTCGTTATAGCCATTATTTATTTGATCAACTAATTCAATACAAGCATGTTCAGTTGAATGGTTTTTCTGAAATCCAAATTGTTTTGAATAAAAGGAATTGTTTTTAGTAAAATGATCAAAGATTCTATTGTAAATTACACGTACGAATATTTTCGAAAATACAGCACTGATATAGGCCTGTAGTTGGAAAAGTTAGAATGATCATCATTTTTATAAATTGGAAATACTTTTGCTAATTTTAGTATATCAGGAAATACCCCTTTTACTATATAAAACAACGGTTTACTAAAACTTTTTTTATTTTCAATAAGTATATTACTGGGTATTAAGCATCGGCGTTACCACACCGTCAGTAAAAATGCATAATTACCGCGATAATTTTGCGTAAAAATTCGTATAATTCGCAAATTTAACGCATTTATCACTTTTTACCGCATTTATCACTTTTTACCGCTTTTTATCACAATTTACCGCTTTTTTTTTTGATGGTTACCGAAAAACAAAAGAAGGATTTTTTAAATTGATTTTTGTATTTCTATTAGTAACTTTTACATTTACAGTTTAAACAAACAAGTTAATGATAAAAAAGTAATCATCTGATATTTCATCATCTGTCTCTAATAAAATATTTGTAAGCTCAGGTTAAGCATCGTCGTTACCGCACCCTAGGTAAATTTGCGTAAAATGCGTAAAAATGCGTAATTACAGCGGTAATATTGCGTAAAAACTCGTAATACGCAAATTTATCGCATTTATCATTTTTTACCGTTTTTATCGCTCTTTACCGCTTTTTATCAAAATTTTACGCTTTTTTTGCTGCTTACCGAAAAACTAAACAAGGATTTTTTAACTGCATTTTGTATTTCTATTAGTAAGTTTTACATTTAC
Source organism: Hydra vulgaris (assembly GCF_038396675.1). Lineage (NCBI taxonomy): Eukaryota > Metazoa > Cnidaria > Hydrozoa > Anthoathecata > Hydridae > Hydra > Hydra vulgaris. The sequence goes on from NC_088926.1 coordinate 34,036,064, forward strand.
AGTTTAAACAAACAAGTTATTCATAAAAAAATAATAATCAGATAATTCATCATCTGTTTCTTCTCTTTATTTTCAATATCAACTTTTTGCATCTGGTAAAAAAATAGCGGATTGCAGGATTTGAAAGAAAATAGTGGAATTATATATGTTTAAAAGGATGCGAATTACAATGCTTCAGTAGTAGATAGTTCATAAAAAGTAAATACATGAACCACAAGACACATTAGTCTATTTTGAGTAATTCAAAGCATATTTTTTTAATAAAAAAATGTCTCATTTTACTCAGAAATTTGGGGTATTTGTGAGTTTTACCGCATTTACGCAAAGTTACTGGAGTTTAAAATCAATGATCTCAAAATGTTACTGGATACTGATTTTTCCATATACTGGCGTATACGGAAAATTTTTTGAAGCCAGTTTTGGCCTCCCAAGATGGCGGCGGATGTAAGGAACGGCTATATGAAAATTAAGACCCTAATGATAATCAAGTTTTATATCTTAAGATCAAATATTGATAAGTTTCAAATAAAAATTTATTTTTTTGTTTAGCATAAGATTTATTTCATAAAAATAACGGAATATTGCATATTTACATAAATTTCAAATATAAATAATTTTTTATTTAACAAAACATATTTTTACAATAACTTGTATAATAACTTTCTGTTTGTTGTTTTTTAGAATAAATATAATATAGTAAAAAACAAATTCTCTGTAAAACTAAGTACGAATTTTATTTTTAGTTTGTTTAATAGTAGTGAAGAAAAAGTATTTGCTTGCTTGTGCAGAAATCTTAAATTTAAAATAATTAGCATTTGCTCTAGCATTTATGTACCTTTTAGTTCTTAATGCTTTTTTTTTTAGTTCTACCCAATACTTTTGCTAGAAGGTTAGTAACACAACTGCATGTTGTGTTTTGAAAATATAAAATTTGTCAAAGTTGTAGGTAGACACCACTGCCGCTTACCATGCAGTTATGTTATCAACCTTTTATCACACTGCATTGGGTAACTAAGAAATAAGAGGTACATAAATTATGCATAAATATTAATTTAATCGTAAAATGCACTTACAAAGTATATCGAATATTTTGAACTTTAATATTTAAATTGATAATTTCTTTAATTGTCTAATTTTTTTTTTTAATCATCATTTCTTAAAACTTTTAAAAAATTTATTTCGTTGTCTTGTTTTTCTTTCAAAACTCTGTTTAATTATTTTCTTTCATATTACTATAAAGTCTTATGATATGCACATCGTTCACCGCTAAAAGCTTTGATCGCCGCTATCTTGGGAGGCCAATTTTGACTTCAATTTTTTTTTCCAAAAAAAACAATAGAATACGCAATCTAGTTATATTTTGAGATCAAAATGTATTAAGTTATAGTAAGGGTAAAACACTTACTTTAAGTGAGCTTTAACTCCACTGGTGCTACCTTGAGACAGCTTAATCGCTTTTTTGCACTTATTACACTCAGCAAATCCTGATTTTCTGCCAGAGCCATAGATGTTATCCTTTTCTCTGTCAAGCTTGGTATGATATACAAAAACAAATAGGTTTTTCAAGATGGTTTGATTTGGTAGTGGTTTTGGTATACTAATCAGATCACTGAAGTAAGAACTTTGAGACTGTTAGGGTGGAATGCAAGAAGCGAACTTGAGTCAAGTTCGGCTTGAACTTTACATTGTAACCAATAGCGGCAGATTATGGGTTTTCCCCTCAAAAAATACTCTACAGCGAAGTAGGTAGGGGTTTAAAAATAAAATTTTTAAACCCCTACAAATTTGTCTACTTTAATTGGGTTTAATAAATTATTAGGGTTAGGCCAAGCATTAAGAAATTCTGTTATAGCATCCTTATGATAGTATAGGGCAGCTGCATTGTAATATAAAATATTAAAACGATTTCCAATAAATGGAACAAAAAAAGATTTATCATTACGAGAAGAAAGAAAAGAATTAAACCATGATGCAACACCAGCTTCCTCACTACCCTCACTACGAACTAACCTTACAGCACCACATTCTTTACCACTAAAAGCAAAAACAGTTTCAAAATCATTTTGAAGCAGAATTTTTTCAAAAGAATTCAAAACCTTATCAGTTTCAGATGCAAAATTAGCGAGAAAATGAAGTTTACAGAAAAAATTACTTATGTCCTTCATATTGTCTTTGACATCTGAAGAAAGCAAATGCCAGTTATTAATTGCAATTGGCAAAAGTTTTTCTCTTAATGTTTTTAACTGTGAGTTAAAAAGAGGATTAACTGAAGATAGATCAGACATTGTTGATTTAATTGATGTTATTAACTTAGCAAAATTAATTTCTTTTTCAGTGGCTGAGTTGCTAACAATGTCACAAATGTCATCTACTATATTAGTAAAGTTTTGCAAGACAGTTGCCGCATCTTTTCCAACCACTTCTGACAAACCAAAAGATAAAGTTTTCCCACTGGTTGTAGTAATTTGAAAATTTTGATAATGCTTATGGTATTTCTGAGTACCATCACCATGCAAACAATTGCCTATATTAGAGTTTTTATTTGTCAAATTATTTTTAAGCATTGCTTCAGCAACTTGAAATTGACCTAAAATTGAAACTTCCTGCATTAACCTACATTTTACAGCGGCTGATGGTAGCCTAGATATGTTCTTTTTTGCTAGTTTGTTTAATACTACTTTTATGACTCCGTTGACACTATTAATACTCACGTTCATTAAAAGAAGTTTCATGATAGTTTCTCGAATGTCATCGCTGTATCTGCCATCTTCAAATGTTATTACTTCCTCGTCATCTAACAAAGAAACCAATTTTTGAAGTTCTTGATTCTCCTTGTTTAAAATGTTTGTCTTATTACATAACGAAACAATTTCATCCTCTAAACTTATAACATCTTTCATATTGCAGTCATTAATATAGTTGGTTTTATTTTGCAAAATAATTTTTAAATGACTCACTTTTTTTTGCAGCTTTATTTTCTTGTTTTTTAATTCAGAAATGTTTATATCGGAATTTTCAAGAACTGAAGTATTATCTTCTATTTTTTTTTTAATTGCGATATTTTATATTTTGTTTCATTTTTTAATGAATTCATTTCATTTTTTTTAATTTCCAGTTGAGTATTACGACATTTTATTTTTTTATTCAAATTTGTAACATTAAAGGATTTATTTTTGGACTTTAATAGTTCTAATTTGTTTTCAATAATATTGAGCTTTTCTTCTTTTTCACAATAAAGTTTTTTAACATTTTTTAGTTCACTTTCAATTAAAGAGTTTTTTGAAATAAGTATTTGCAGATTGCTTGACATATCTTCAAAATCCTTTAGATGCTTAAAATAATCCAATTCTAAATCCATCATTGATTCAAGTTTCCTTTTTAAATTTTTATTTTCTTTTTTGAGCATTTTGTTTTCACTGATAAGGATTGTTTCTTTACAAACTTCAGAACTAACAGATGTATTATTAGGAATATTTGTCACAGGTGGAATAAAGGCTTCACTTAATAACAAACCCAACTTTTTATTTTTGCGTTGTTTCTTTAACTTTCTGATATTATCAACTAGTTTATTTATCTTTGTAGCTAATTGTTTTTCATAGCAGAGGAGCTGAACATTAAAATCACTGCAAAATTATACAATATTTACATTACATTAATACAATGCAATGCATAGAGGTATCTTTTAACGTTAAATACCAATTATAAATTTCTTCATTAAACATTTTATCTAAACTATTTTTTCATAAATCAAGTCAAGAAAATATATAAATTTAAATCAATCTAAACATCATGCCTAAATTGATATCCAAAAATTTAATGAACTATAAGGTTATTTATTTATCAAAACAATCATTTTTTGATAAATAAATAACCTTATAGTTAATTAAATTTATTGATATCAATTTAGGTATGATGTTAAGATTCACTGTTACAATGAAAGTAAGTTTTAAATAATATATACAATGTTATATATTAAACTTACAGGTTAGTTAAAATAATAAAAAACTTAATGATAAATGTACAAATGATTTAATTAACAACACTTTAAAACTTTTTATCTACTTATCAGTAAATAAATAGTTTTATTTATTTACTGACTACAAATTTTTACCTAAATATAAAATTAGAAACAAATTACTTCACTGAAGTAATTTGTTTCTAATTTTATATTTAGGTAAAATTTTATATTTACTGAAGTCTAAAGTAAATGATTTAATAAATCTTGTTTTGAAAGTTAATAATAAATACTTATCAAAAAAGTTCAGCTAGATATATCAACCAAAATCATACTATATCAATATCAGCATTAATGCACAAAAATGTATGTATAATAATGTTCAATAAAAATAACAGATCTTTTTTTCCATATGGAAGATTAAATGGTAGAGTAACTAAGATATCCGCAAAAAGTTATCACTTAGTTAAGCGCAGTGCGCTTAATAAAACGGGTGTATTTCTAAAAATCACTTTAAAGAAAACAAAAAACCCACCCTATATAACTTTTTTTTTTTAAATCAAAAAGTTGTGTACATAACAAATAAATAGCTGCAGAACCTATTTTCACGTGATTCCAGATGAACTATCTTAATTTACTGGTATTTACACAAAATTGAATCATTTAAAAGAGAATAACTTTTTCAGTTCAAGAGCATCACATAAATAAATGTTCTACGTTCTTTTCTGAAAAATATTACATCAATATATATATGTATATAATTAATTTTCATGGGTGGGTTTTTATTCTTCGACACCTACATAAAATCAAACCGAAAGTTTTTTTTCCGTGATAAAAAATCACGTGACTAAACTCCCTAATTTAATAATGCTGATTACGCATTTTTACCGCAAGGCGGTAAAAATGCGTTTTACCGCATTTAACCAAATTTTTTTTACCGCCGTTGTGGTAACGCCGATGGGTATATCATTAAACCCCGGTGATTAATCTATTTTAAGGAGGAGAAAGCTGTTTCAAATACTTTTAATGTTAAGTCAAAGTTATGCAATGTTTTGTCGTCTGATGCTTTTAGTTTTTAAAAGAATTATAGGTTGGTAACGAGTTTGGCATAATTTTGTTAGCAAGATCAAGTCCTGCATTTAAAAAGTATCTATTAAACTCCTCAGATATTTGCTTAGGGCATGATATATCAGTGTTTTTGATATTGATTCTTTTTGGAAGCAAATAAGTTTTATTGTTATTTTGTCCTATTAAATCATTTATTACTGACCATATTTTTAAGTATCTAACTTATAATTAGTAATTTGTTTGCTGTAATATATATTTTTTAGTTTTTTTAAGGAAATCTGTATAAAAGTATTTATACGTTATATAATATTTCTCATTAACTGTGTTTTTATTTTTTAGAAATTTATCGCATAATTTTTTTTTTTGACTTTAGAGCATTTTATAAGTGTTTTATCCGTCCATGGTTAGCGTGGACACGCTTCATTGAAAACCTCTTGAAATTAGTTTAAAAATAAATTACACGCTTCATTTGCATTTTGACTTTTATAAACCTCACTCCAATTTTCTCTATATAATTTGTGAGATAGATAGTTTGTATTAATTAGTTGAAAGGTTACGTTTAATTAAGATTAAAACTTTAAGTTGATCCTGCGAAATACCTGTAACATTTTTTTTTTATTTTATATATGGAAATGATCACTTATATCAATCTTAAATATACCTCCTTCAAATGACGTTTCCAAGTAATTGTTAATAAAAATATTATCGACGGTAGTTGCAGAAGTTCTATTTACCCGAGTTGGTTTATTAATTACAAGCAAAACATTGTATTTAAATAACATGTCAAAAAAAGATTTTGTTTTAGGAAATTTGTGATATGTTAGAACGCTCTAACATATCACAAATGATTTGCATCACCAATGATATATAATTTTTTTCTTTCATTGTTTATTTTCAAAATACTATTTTCGATAAAATCTTGAAATGGTCTAATTTTACCACTTGGTGGTCGGTATATACATCCAATTATGTTTTTCGTTTTTTGATTAATTACTTTGCTAAAAAGACTTTCATAGTTATTATTTGCAATACATAATTGCCTTTTCATTTTAAAAGAATGCTTTTCAAATATATAAATACCTAGTCCCCCGCCTTTTTATTTCCTCGTGGTTGGCTAACTAGTTTGTAATTTGACAAACTGTAATTAGAATTCGATTCCAACGGACTAGATGATTCTTGCCAAGTCTCTGACAGAGATATGACGTCGAACGTGTAATCTACAAAAAATTTTTTAAATTTCTCAAAATTTTAATAAAAATGTTATGTATTTATATATATATATATATATATATATATATATATATATATATATATATATATATATATATATATATATATATATATATATATATATATATATATATATATATATATATATAAAACAAGACAAATCGAGCGGAAGTGAAATTTTGTATATTATAATATGCAAATTTTCATTTCCGCTCGATTTGTCTTGTTTGAATTTACGAACTAATTGTTTATTATATATAACTTTGGCAAAATAACCATTTTGTCTACGGCTTGTGCAAAAGTTGAAAACTGAAATTTACCGCAGTGACTTTTACAACGGCAAAAAAAAAAAAAAAAAATTAATGAAAGATTCAGAATAAGAAAAAAGAAAATGTAAAAAGATACATTAAAAGACAGTTAAACTAAAACAGATAGATAAAAAGAATGTATAGAAAAGTAAAGGAAACTATTTTTATTGGTACTTTTTGTTAACATTTATTGTTGTTAGTGTACTTTATTACATTAAATGTTTTTTTGTTTTTTTTTGTAAGTTTTTGTTGTAAGTTCTTTTGTTTTGTAAAGTGTTTTTTTGTTTGTTTCAGTTTAAATATAATTTATTTGTTTATTATTTTTGCAATGTGTTTTGGTTATTATGTTACAACAATTATGATTATTATATTTATTAAGTTTTTACAATTTTTTTACAATAATTCTTTTCATGAAGTTAGTTGTTACGTTTTACCAGTTTATTACTGTTTGTAACTGTCAAGGCTGACTTTTTTGATGTTTGAGTAGGGTTGCCAGATATTCTATTTGTCAGCCCGGGACATTATAATGGAGGTCGAAAACCCGAAAAAAATTTTGTCTATGGGATTATGAATATATTTAATATACTATTACTTTTTCTTCTTCATTACGTAACCGTATTTCTTGCTACTGGCCGCCGCATCAAGTACTTTCTGATTTTTGAGAACAAAGTAGAACTCAGTACACAATTTAGAAAAATTGGAAACTTGGAGCTCTGCGCTTACAAGTTCAACAGTCGCTATATTTCTTTCCGACCTCAACTTAGTATTCATGAGTGAGAAGATTCTTTTACAAAATGCATTACTTGCCGGGATAGACAACACATAGGAAACAATTTTTAGTAAATTTACTGGAACATGTTTTTCACCAAAACTAACGAAAAATATTTGAAAAATGACTCTGCTGATGAAAATTTATTGTACACGATGTCCACGTCTATTCTTGAAGTTAGAGCAAGGACACCACAAGCATTAATGACGTTCTCAAAGCTGGGGACAACCTGTTGCGAGAATGGCTGCAAAACACGTGTAACTGCTTCAGATGAAAAATCAAGCCACTGCTCAAAATAAGTCACAGCTGTCTGCAAACCAGCACATAAATTTGACTCAATTGACTTTTCCATAGCTGCGGGATTAACTCTGACTTAAGAATACACTGGGCGCTAAACCCAAAAAATCTGTCTTGAAGCCACTCGTTCAACTTCTTGCGTAAGTCATACATAATATTATACTGCTCGCAAAAAGACTTGTTATCTCTTTCCAGAACAAGAACATTTTTTTCAAAGACACAACACAAGTTTTGGACGAAAAATAAATAAATTTTGGCGACTTTCAGTTGCAAATCACCGTAATCAATGTCGACCTGAACACTGAGAGGTTTTCTTGCTCTTACTGGACAATCTTCTCCAAGTAATTTAAAATATGAAACAATGGCCGGCCATGACTGCGTTCGATAGCAGGAGCCAAAGAATAATTATTTCCTGAAATTCCATATGCAAAAATGTAAAAAATTCTTGCAACTCAACTCTACGGTTGGCTGAAATACTAAAATGACCATAAATTGCAGTAACAAGGGTTTCCACGTCACAATTAAGCAAATCAACAACTTTTTTAAGAATATTATGAGTAATATGTATATTGCAGTTGGCTTTCACAAAATTTTTGTTCAGTGCTTTAAACTCAGTGAAAACTGATTGTCGGACGCCATCATTGACACTGGCATTGTCAGTCGAATACGCACGAACATTTTTGACATAAAGGCCAATTTTATCAAGACCTGTTTTTATCATTTCACCAACAGCAACTGAGCACTCATCATTTTGCTCATCAAACACAATCAATTTTTTGTTAACACCGCATTCAATACTGAAATAATGTACACAAATGGGGAACATCTTTCGGTTTTTTAAATTTGATGCATCAGTTTACACGGCGAAACACGTCGGTTTGGAAGGGTCGCTACTGGTGAGGTCAACAACAATCATCAACTTTGGAGCCAAAATACACTTCATAATTGTTTCAGCCTTAGTACGTTACAGGTAATCTTCTTGCATATAGCGAAGTCAGGGAAGAGTACAGAATCCATTTTTGAGCCACAGTCAGCTGAATTGTATGACATGTGATGTTTGTCAGTGTGGTAAACTCGTGCCACTTCAGCAGCAACTGCCTATATAGTATGCAAACAAATTGAATAAACTAATAACATTGATATTAATTTATTAAACAAAATAAATGATAAAATTTAATATTTAATTCAACTTTATTTACAGTTTTTTAGTACCTGACTAGGCTAACTAGAGAGAGAGGCCTTGATGAGACTCCTAAGTCGAGTCCTGAGTGCAACTAACTTGTTTGTCTAGGCCGGTAGGTGTAGATTTCACAAAGTATGAGAGCACTGACGAAGAAAGAGCAGCATTCATGTTTCCCTTGTGGAGATCGGACTTTAAATAAATAGTCAAGTCGTTGCGTCTGTATGTCCAATTCCAAAATTTCGGTTGCAAAGGGTGCAGTTAGCTTCAAACATATGTCCTGGCACTCAACGACACCAATCGAAATCGGACTCCCACTTTGTTTGAAATTGACTCAATTGCTTTGCTTTCTTTTTTTAGGTGTATCATGATCGAGCGCTATTGACAACTTTGCTGTTGCGGCGTTGTCCATTTCCGAGTTAGAACCAGTGATTTCAGTGTCACTATTATCAATATCATCAATCATATATATTCTGAAAAAATATTTTCACGGATATTTACAAGTAGTAATTCATTTAATGTTAAGAAAACACCAAAAAATGCAGGTCTATATATATATATATATATATATATATATATATATATATATATATATATATATATATATATATATATATATATATATATATATATATATATAATAATAATAATAATAATAATAATAATAATAATAATAATAATAAACACAAAAAGAAGAACAATAATAACAATAAAAAGTGAAATAAGAAAAGAAAAAGCATAAATTCAATAAAAAATATATTTACGAAAGAAAACGTATAATTAGATCAAAAGAATTACACCAAGTTAATGATAATATAAATAATAACTACGATATTTAGAGAGGAAAGAAATAACACTTTAAAAATAATTACCAAAAAATTACACGTAAAAAGTGTAAAAAAAAAAGTAAATAAAGGGTAAAAACCTTTTTAAAAATGCACAGAAATCAGAAAAAAAGGTAAAAAAACAAACAAAAAACAACAGACAAACAATAACAACAAATCATAAATTAAGAAAACAAATTAGAAAACCGAATAGCTTACGACAAATATTAATTAACGATACTGGACAAACAGAAAACAATAAATGTTAATTACAACAGCAACAACAAATAGTTCGCAAAAATCGTAAAAAAAAAGTTTTAATTCGAATATATATCTTTTAATTCTCTTCTCCGACTATTCTTTTTTTTTTCGTTTATCTTTTTTCTTAAATATCTTTTGTTTCATCATACTTTCCTTTTTTCTTTTATTTTTCCCTTTGAAAAATAAAAGAAAAAAGGAAAGAAAAAAGGAAAGAAAAAAGTTGAAAAATATAGTATCAACTTTTTCCCTTTCTTATAATTATTTTCTTTCCATTTTTAAATCTTTTTCTTTTTTCTTTTCTTTACTAATTAACTATTTTTTTGTTTTTTTCCGTTGAAAAAAAGACGTTCGCCATTTAACCGTTGCGAAGCTCTTAATTACTGATTTCCACTTTTTGTCTGCACTTACGCGCGTGTCACAACAAATTAATACAACTTCCGGCGCACAGTGAGTCAGAAAGGTGAAAAAACGGCAAAAATTATATAACTATCATATATAATTATGTGATACATCAATATTATCGTATTTTGGGTCAAAAAATTTAAATTTTCCACTAAAAATATTTTTTACGCGTACCTATGACGCGTAAGGCGCGCGCATACGCGTGTAACTGTCTTTTACGCGCGTAAAATATAACCTAAATAAAAAGATTGAATTCCTTGATCCAAAATACCATATTAAAGAATACCACATATTTTTTATTCTAAATATTTCTTGTGCCTTAGGCTTGTACTACTTACGCGTATACGCGTTAGAGACTTTTACGCGCACAATGACTGACTTAATTTAAAAAAATTAAATTCCTCAAACCAAAACATTTATCAATTAAAAAGAAAAACTGATTCGAAAAATATTTTAATATTATATAATATAAAAATATATTAAAAACAAAATAAATATTTGTCTTATCTAATTTTTCTTTCAAGAAAACAAAAAAAGAAAACCTAATACTAATAAAAAGGCTTTATTTCATTATTACAGCATTAACAAAGTTAAAACTTCAGGGGTAAGTGTTTTTCCATTTTCAACCTTGTATTTTTTAAAACAAGTGTTTGATATAACAGGATCACTTCTAATCAACAAGTATTGGTACTGGTTTTTCATAACATTCTTTCTAGATATCTTGGCTGTATGGTTTAATCTAGCTTTGCGAATTTCTTTATTTAGAGCCTCTTGTGACTCTTCAGAGAAGTAACCAATTGGCAGTTCTAATGCCTCAGATATCTGCACACCATGTTCCAAGAGTTTATGAACAGTTGGGGGAATCACATACCAGCAATAGTTTTTGAGTATAAGAGCTGTAGTTTCATAGCAATACTGGCCAAAACTTTCAGAGTTAAACTCATAACAGGAGCATACTGCTATTAGGATTGTCCTCAATCTAATAATTACATCTACTGCCACTCCCGTTATATCAGCGAAAGTTTCAGCATTTTCAAATGCTCTTCTGGCAGTGTTTCCATCGTTAGTGTTGCCAAAACTCTGCTTGGGCATATTAACTATAAGACTTAGCTCTTCTTAGAGAAGAGCTAAGTCTTATAGTTAATATGCCCTGACTGAGGTTTAGAACCTCAGTTGAATGTTCGTTTTTTTACTTTTTACTAATGCTTTTTCAGCAGGGGATTTGGCAAAGTATTTTTTAATGTCTAATTTATATCCTAAATGTAAAATATATTCAAAACATCTGAGCCAGCAATGCAGAGTAGAAAGACCCAAAGACAAAGCTTTTTCATTGATTGGTTTAAATCTGATCAATGCCGGGTTATTAAGTTCACTGGGCTTAGCTCCGCAAACATTACATGATTGCGAGGACAGAGTGTTAGTGAGGGTATTAACCACTTTACCATCAAATATGGTTAAATTTAGTTTGAACTTAAATGTGATAGTCGTATCCGGTTTGCCTTCCTCTACTTCTAACTTTACTTCAAACTTGACTAGTCTATTCATTTCTGCTTTTAAAAGTTCATATTCATTTCTTATCAATTCTTCCGTTTCTTTTTGATATTGGAGATGGAGGGGTCTAGAGTAATGTGTACTCGAGGGCTTTTTATTTAACCATACGTTTTTGTTCATGATGGTTAATTTAAGTGGAACAACAGCTGTCTGGAAAAGACTTTGTTCATTAACTTGGGCTTCACCAATATTTGTATCAGTGTATTTTTGTTTCTAGACGCTTTGACTGGAGGCACCATCAAAACCACCTTTAAAATGAAGTAGACCTTTAAACCTCCCCCCAATTTCAGCAAACATTCTCATAGAGTCTTGGCATTCCGTAAAAGTTAATATCCTTGTCAGAGTATGATTAAACATACCCTGTAGAGAAGTTGAAGCAGATGTTTCTGTCACAATTAAACCCTCAGGATAACATTTGTGTCTCTCATTCTTAATTTCATGAAGTGAAGGATAAATATCTGCATTATGTATTATTGATGAATTTCTAATAATTTGATACTGTTCATCAGAAAGGTCCCACTGAATTTTTAAGCTCAAGGCATCTTCAGTTTTCATTTTTATCGGAAAATTTATCTTTTTGATTTTATCTTTTTCAGAGTTTGTAGCACTTTTCACAAGATCAACGAAGTCTTTTTTGCTAGGATCTCTAGTGGCTTTTTTTATTGAAGCTAATGCCAATGCTTCAGCAGGATGTTCAGCCAATTTGGCAACCTTAAACAAGATAATATTTAATATTTAAGCTTGTAAACTATTTTTTTAACTGGGTTGAATTTAATTTATTTATTAATACCTTAGATCTTCTGCTTCTATCACCTAAATCTTCCCAGTTCTTGCACTTTCTACCTGAACCTGATGCAACATTTTTTTTGTTAACAGTAATGTCTTTGTTCAACCAAGTTCGCTCGTGTTCTAAAAGTCTAGAGAAGGTTCTTGCATACTTCCGCAACTTTGATCGGAATTTACATTTAAATATTATTAGAGTTTTCTTTAGATTTATCATTTCAGGTTTTTCAATACTTTCATAGTATAGACTCTCCAGTCTACAAAACTCACGTAGAAGAGCCTCGAGTAAGTTATCATGTTTAATTCCTAACTCTTGAATTATAGGAACTAAATGTATTCTTTTCATGTTGAATGTAAGCAATGAACTATTTTAAGTTATTTTATACACAAGTTTTAATTTTAAAACATGCACTATGCCATCAAACGTTGCATATATTGGTTTTTGAGGTTTGATAATTAGCACCATCTGCATGAACATGAGTTTTTTTACTAATAGGAACTAAATGTATAATTTGTGTAATGAATGAAAGCAATGAACTAATATTCGCTACTTTATACGGCAAGTTTTAATTAAAAACGAAAAAAAAAACACAAAAAAACCGAAGTATTTGAAAGGTCTTATTTTAATTGGGACAAGTTTGGGCAAATGATTTTTATTTTTTCTGCTTTCATATATACCTATTAATGGGAAAATATTAAAAATACCATGGAATCTAGTGGAATTGTTTAGTTTTTAAACTAAACTCATAATTAAACTAATTTAAATAAATTAATTTATGACACATTTTTGAGATCTCAGTAATGAAAAACTAAAAACAAAATTTATTGTCAAAAATGTTGTTAGTAGTTGCCAAACATCTTAAACATATGACTTCAAATTAAATTTTGAACTGTTTTTACCCATGTCAATCTTAAAAGAGTGACACAAAAGCAAGATTTTTTTGAACGAGTTTTCCGATAAATAAAATAAAATAAATTAGTCTCGGAAAAAGGCGTATAAATTCGTGAAATCTTAAAAATTGACACAAAAAAGTTAATTATTGACTTTTAGTGGTATTTAGTAACATTATAATTAAATTAATTAATTTCCAGCAATACTTTTTTTATGGGGGGGTTTTTTGCCGTTTTTTATGGATTTTGACTCACTGTGCGGCGTGCGACAGTGCGACTGCAAGGCCCGCAAGAGTAAATAAGTGAAGTTGTAGTTATTAATAAAGTATGAAGCACTATCGTTTTTTTAATATACACTATCGTTTTTTTAATATACACTATCGTTTTTTAACCTAATTTTTTTAAATATTCAAAGGAATTTGTTCCTCTTATTGTCTTTTTTTCTTTATTATTATTATTATTTTTTATTTTTACGGAGTTTGGTTATTTTTTTTTAAGATTTCAACGAAGTTTTTTTTTAATTTTCATTTTTATTTATTTTATTATAATAACTTTATTTTCTTTGCACTTGTTAAAGCTCACATAGGGGCTCTATGAAAAGATTGTGGTGACTCTGGTCATCCATATCTTCTTTGAGCCCCTGTCTGTTTATATAAATATATGTATATTTTCTTTTTTTTATGGAATAATTTTTTTTTATTATTGTATGAACAGCAAAATATATATATATATAAAAAAAACAAAGTATCTAGAAATGTGTTATTTATATTTAATCATCACAAGTTTGTTGTGGCTCGAAGATTTAGAACAATTGATAACATTTAAATGATTTTGAAACCAATTTTCATAAATTTTTGGATTTGGGACATTTAACGTCCCGACTTATTCCGGGACTTCCTAAAAAATCTCGGACGTCTGGCAACCCTATGTTTTAGCTAAGCAACTTTGAAACATGAAGAAAACTCCATAATTAAGCATATTCATATATATGAGAAATGAGGATGCTATGCAAAAAATTGCGGTGATTGGAGACTGTGAACAACAAAACCTCTAAAACGTTAGCCCTCCCCCTCCCCGCCCTAAATAGGAGGGCAATGAGTCAAATTTGTTTTTGTTTTTTCAATTTTAAACTTAATTTATATTCATTGACGAATTTCAAATTTGATTCGATAACCTCTTGTTGTTCGGCTTTTATAACCTTATAAAGTTTACACCCCCTCAATTTGAGTGGGGTATAAACTTTATAATGTCATAAAAGCTAAAGTTTTACGGTTTTCGTTGTTCCCAGTCTCCAATCACCGCAGTTTTTTGCATAGCATTCGCATTCCTCATATATATGAACATACTTAAATATGGAGTTTTCTTCGTGTTTCTCAAGTTAGCTCAAACATTAAAAAAAGTTGTCTATGGTCATGGTAACTTTAACTATGTAAGTTTAAACGATTGTTGCATGAAAGTTAATATTGATTTTTTTTAATTATTATTACCTATTTTTCGTTGTTATAACTATTATTCTCGCTTTTAACTATTTATTTAATATTGCTATAATGCACGTGCTGTTTTTATTATTATCATATGTACATATTGTAACTATTATTATTTGGCAGAGCTGTTTTCAAGTCACTTTTGAGCAAGTCTTAAGTCAAGTCTCAAATCACTAAGGTCTAAGTCTTTAGTCATTTAGTGACATGTCAAATCAAGTCTCAAGCCAAGTCATATTACGATCAAAGAATCCAGTGCTTGTAGTGGCTGTCCGTGCCTGAAGGAGCCTCCGAACTTCTAGTTCGGAGGCTCCTTCCAAAATCTGTTATAAGGACCACAAAATTCTTTTAAATGCCTACACTTTAATGGGTGTAGGGAAGTCTAGCCATGGCTTTGGTAGCTACATTCAAGCATTCAAGTTGCAATTATAAAAAACAGCACGGGCAATGATAATAGTAATAAGTTTAACTTTATAATATCAAAGTAATACTTCAAAGCTGTAAAAGTAAAATTGGAAACAGTCTATGTCTAGGGTGTCGGAATTAGATACAAACACTTTATTAATCAATTCCTTATAGCAATAAAACTGAATATCAAAAATTTTAATAGGTGACTGTGGTGTAGTTCTAGTGTGACTGACAGGTGAAATTTTACAACACGAGTACAAAGATAAATTAATCCTTGGCTTCTTAGGGGGAAAGTTTTCTGGTAAGACTTTTCCGCCCATGGCTACATGGGTATGGCTAAACTGCTTATTGCAGAACTTAGGAATATTTGAAAGAATATTTGTCTTTAACTTGTCTGTTTGGCCTGAATTGACATAACATAGCCTCTCAGCCCAAAAGAAGCAAAAATTGGGATCCAAAACTGTGACGATAACATATATCAAGTCATCAAATGGTAGTTTCTAATCTATTGATTGGATAAGGTCAAAATTTGAAAATATACTAAAAAATCATTTTTGCAATGCCAGTTTTCTACCGGACAGATGAGTTTTATTAAGTTGTTTCAAGTGACTATACAACCCAACAATAGAGGGAAATACTGATGAAACTGTCACACTTTTTTCACCTTGGCTTCAAAAAATGGTTGCAATAAATCAATAAGTTCTCTAAGTTGCACGTAATCTCTTTTATTTAGTAATAGATTGCAGTATCTTAAATCATCAAGTAGGTTTTTCAATTTCTTTTCATCCAATGTGACAATGCTTTTTATGTGATGGAATGTGGAATTCCATCTTGTTGCGTTTACTCGAGAAATACCCTGCTTGGAGCCAAAAGTGTTATCAAAAGCCTTTTTAAATTTTGTACTAGTAAGAAGCAAAGTAAATATTTTGGATGCTTGAGCTAAAGCGGAATAAATTTTTGCCTCTTTTAGACTACCAGCAAAAGCTAATTTTAGGGTGTGAGCAAAACAACTTAGTCTGGTAATCTCTCATCTTGGATTAAGCTGATTGATATTTTGGAATATTTCGTCCGGTGCCATGATGTCTTCCCAAAGGTCTTGATTTTCTACGCCGTCGTGAAGTTTCTCGCGCGTGTTTGTGACATTGTCTGTTACAACATACACAACTTTGTATAGTATTTTATATGTTTTACAAATGGGTTCAAAATGTTCTGCTTTGTTATCTCCAGTATGAGCGCCGAAGAACCTATCGCATGCCAAAATTCGTGTGTGACAGAGACAGTTATATAAGTAATGCGCTCTTACACCATGTTAACCCCTCATTTTTCTATCTGTCCAAATATCAAATGTTAGGGAAATGTTTGCGCCTGACATAAATTTTCAGTTAAGTTTTTCTTTGGATCCATGCATGTTTTCTCTAAAGAGGCTTTTACTGCAGAAGGGATAATAGTTGAGCACTGAGGATCAGTAACATTATTGTATTGCCTAAAGTGTTCACTTTCTACAATAGACACGGGTAGTTATGCACCAACTACTAGATGTTTTACAACTGCTTCCAAAATATTTCGTTGCTTGGGGTGGGTGCGGCAATGCGTTATAGTCGAACTCTCTCCCAAAGCAACTACAAATAATAAATCCTAGGCCATTCATATTTTTTATTCTATAAAGTAATAACCCGTTATCCTTAAGGTTAAGCTTTATAAGCTAAGCTTAAAGCTTTTTTAAAAGCTAAGGGTTCGGAGGTCATATGTAGTGCGACACTGCGGCGTCGTACAAGCTAATAAGAACTATAAGAACTGTTTTTGGATGTCATACTAGTTATTCTAGTCAACTAGTCAACTAGAGGTAAAGGATTACTTCGGAGAGCGAGCGGACCCGGAGCGAGCGGGGTATATTCAAAAACTTTTAATATCTAATAAAATAAAATAAAATTAGTATAAGTAAATAACCTTATCTGCTCGAAAATCTGAAATTTTAGATTAGCCAGGTGTAGCAGCCGCAGGTCTTGCCTGAATAAGTTTTTAATACTATATATAGTTTCCTGGATGTGTTTTTAAATGGCAAATAAAGCTTGAACACCACAGACACACACTTAACCACGAAGTTTAGGCCTCCTTCTTTACCAATAATGCAAAATATTTATAGAGCTCGCTTTGAATCCTGAATCTCTAGCTTTTAAAGCAAGCGCTCTAGCCACTGCGCCACGGCCGCCATCGAAACTCTAAAATTTTTGTCATCAAAACCCTGAAACTTGTTTTTTGGAGTAATTTTATTTGTCATAAGTATGTTCAAAGATTGAAAAACTTTATGGAGTATCAAACTTGAGTATGTTTATGCTTCTATCAAATGAGAATGATTTGCAATAAATTTCTTGATTGAAGCCTGAGAACATGTTCAAAACTTTAAAATACTAAATATATTGTTTAATAAAATTTGAAACCTATTAGTGAACGTAAATTTAGTTTAAAATAGTAATAATATAAGGCTCAGTAAATTATTGCTCTCACATTTGTTGTTAAAGGGACTCACAATTAGGGTTGGAGGAAGGGGGCGCAATAATTAACTGAGTTTAATATTATTGTAATCAAAACTCTAATAATCGTTTTTGAAGTATGAAATGTTTGAATTGTTATAAGGATTTGCTAATTTAAGTAATATTAAAGGAAGCTAAAGCTGATATTTACCCATATAACCATATTACTCATACTAACGTATTTTAGGTTTTAATATATAGTACACATAATTATGGATCTTTTGTCTGTTATAATAATAGATCTTTTGTCTATTATAATCTGACCTTTAAAATAGATATGCAATAACCTTTACAAAATGTTAATCTGTAAATGGAATAACGAAAAAAACCATTAAAAGATTTGATTTTAATGTTACTCTCGCTAGAGTTGTTAAAACACACAAAAAATGGTAAGTTGCTCTAATTATTTATTTTAAAAATTCAATGTTGTAAAAAGTTTTCAAACTGTCAATAATATTTAAATACGATAGTAGTAAATAAAAGATAAGGAAAATAGTAAAACTTTTTGTAACATAATATTTCCTAAAAAATAATTCTTTTGTCACATAATTATGCTTGAGTTTTTAAACATCTTTAAAACTATTTACAAATTAATGAAAAGTATTTTTCGATTTGGTTTTAGATTTTGCGCTTTGTTTATATAACCATTCTTTTGAATTTTTCGTATGGATGCATTGAGTTTAGTTTAAGAGCAGACGACGACACAGTTACTGTCGGTCGTAGCACTGAGAGTATTGAAAAATTCAACACAAGAATTATTGCTATTCCTATAGAGCAAAAGCAATATGCAAAAGTCCCTAGTTCTTGTGGAAGTAATAAACTTGAATATTATAATGGTGAAAAATACATCAAAGTGTTAGGAGTTTTTGGAAAAGAACAAAAGTTTTATAGTGGTGCAAATGATGCTGGACTTTCAGTTAATGTCTTTTATTTAAACTCCTCCTCGGATGCCGTTCAAGAAGTTTCAGAAGAATTTTGCGGCTATTCTATTTCTCAGTTAGATTTAGGAAACTATATTCTTTGTAAGTATAACTATATTCTCTGTAAGTATAGCTATATTCTCAGTTAGAGTCACTATACTTTACGCAAGTTCACTGTATTTAACGTTTTAATTTTGAATTATGTTTTGTTAATTATATGTTGTTAATATATTCTTTGCTTACATGATTACCTGTAAGTAAAAACAAATTGTTTTTTAAGCAATATTTAGATCTGTAAAATACTTAGAAGAAGTCATTGAAAAAAAACACTTCCCTTTTGTTTGGGCAGAAAAGCTGAATGGCTTAGTACATTCGTGTCGTTATTCCATTGTTGATAAGTTGAGAAATCATCTTGTGCTTGAGTATTCACCAAAAACAGGAATAACCGTGATGCAAAGCACGGGACTTCGTATTGTAACAGATACTTTAAATTATGACTGGCATTTGAAAACCTTGAAGAACTATGCCAATGTTCAATTGAAAAATGAAGAACTTGAAATAACTCCCTTAAACCAAGGCTCTCAGGATAAAGGGAAAGATTTTACTCTAGAAGGAAGATATAAAAAAGTTATTAAATCTGCTTACTTTTCTAAAAGTCCTAGAGATTCAATCGCTGCAGTTGATCAAACATTTCAAACTTTTGATTCTACGGATATATCACAAGGTAAGATATTATTATTCATATTATGGCCAATCTATTGAATTTATTCGACTTTTTTTCTAAAAATAGTGTTCAATTTATTTTATTTAGACATATCTGATAGTTTAAACGTAAACAAAGTTACATTATGGTCGGTGGTTTTTGACCTTAAAAACAGATGCATGCATTACCGTTCCAATAATGTATCTAAACTCAAATATATTTGTATACATGATATTGAACGATATTATATGACTTCGACCGGTTTAGAAGATGATCATGACACGAAAAACGTTTCTTCGAAAATGGTAATTATGAACCATAATGAAGAACTTTAACATTTTGATATTATTAACGGAAAATAACAAGGAAAAATAAGAAAGAAAGACAAATGTAAAATTTTTAAAATATTTTTAAGTAAACTAATAAAAATATAAAAGTTAAATTTTGTATTTTAACTGTTTCATCTTAAATAAAAAAAGTCAACATTTGTTATTATGTCACTAAACAAAAAAATAATAATAATAAAGATTAAAAAATCTAACAACTGACGTTATAGTTGTAAGGGCGAATAAGTATGAGCTTTTTATTCTTGATAATAAACTTTTCGACGCTAAATTATGTTGAGCCTAATTTTTAAATGATGTATTTAAGTTCACCTTCTCTTCTCAACCATAGAAAAAAAGACTGTAAGTTTGACTCGTATAACTTTGAAATTGTTCGATAAATTTAAGCTTTAGTTTAGTTCGAAACTTTTTTCGTAAAAAATCCTTTTTCCACAAAAACTGTGGGTGGGGTTTTTTTTGTTATCAGGATTACTTTGTTACCAGACCCCTGTATCTTTTCGCTTGTTGATCCTAGAGCTAAAAGTGAACAAAATAGCGGATTAAACAATCAGTTATATATATATTTATTTTTATTTTTTTATTTCAATTTTCATGCTATATTTTTCTATACAATGTTATATCCGACGATATTGTTGGCTGAGTATAGGAACAGCCATAAATAGTCTGTTAAAACTAATCCAAAGTAGCATCCGTTATTGGCCAACATTGTTTGTATACCACCGTTACAAAATTTAGAAAAAAATTCAACCCGCTTTTCCCGAAAAAACCCTTTGGAAGGATGAAAGTACACACATTCCTGATTCCAAAAATGTAAAAACTGAAATCAACAAATTTCGTCCGAGAAAAAAAATTGCGGTTGAAATTTACTGTATTAGCACATCTTACTGAAATGACAGTGAACAATATTTTTGCCGTATTATTAAAACTAAAAGATGAATTTTAAATTAATTACAGCACCTAATTAAATTGCAAAGCATTACATCAAATTGATTGTCACAAAGTATAGGCAATAATTTTACAGTATATTAGGAAAGCCAGTTTGCATATTTTTCTGTTGAAAATTATGTAAAAGAATTCACTTATTATATCTATCTAAAATCATAAGCATATTTGACTCAAATACTAATAGCACAACCCTACAATGTGCTCAAACTAAAATTCTTGGAAAATGCTACTTCATATTAAAGTGCTCAAAAACTTAGTTTGGTGAATTTTAAAAAGACTTACATTTTTAAAAATGTCAAATTCTGCAAGATCACATGAAGACAACAGGAAGGTTGTCTGCTTCTTGTGCTTTCAAAAGTGTGATAGACAAGTGACAACATTCATCATTGAAAAACTTCATTCTCTACTTGATAAACCAATTGATTTCTCTGATACTCGAGTCCCAAAGGGAATATGTGAGAGTTGCAGAGTGAAACTGAGGAAAAAGGATTCTGGCCAGCCTGTCCTCTTGCCACCTATCTTCAACTACAAGAGCATTCAAGTCAGACCAGAGACACGAGAACAAAACTGTGACTGTCTTATTTGCAAAGTAGGAAGGCTAAAACTGAATGAAAAACATCCACTCAGTACTGATCCGATGCCATCATCCGCAGCAAAAACTCACAGAAAATGTACAGAGTGTCTTGCTCTTGTAGGCAGAGGCCTTTCCTACAAGTGCAATCAGGCAACTTTTAAAAAATATGCAAACCCTTGTGACAAAAGACCAAACATTGACAGAACAGATTACATCTCAGTGATTTCTTCAAAAGATGCATCTCCACATGGAACAATCAGAGTTGCAAAACATAGTGGAAGAACTCTTCCCATCGCAAAAGGTATATTGTTAATATCATTTTAATGATATAAGATATAAAATTTACTATAAAAATAATAAAACCCCACATTATTTAAAGTTTATTGTCAAATTGGTTTAGTGAAATTTAGATCTTATTAAGCTTTGTTACACTATTCAACTAATTGTTCTGTATTTTAGGATCTTCCAGTGCCAAAAAACTTTTTGACAATGCTTCAATTATGACAGTGAAAGACCTTATCACTGTTCAGGTGAATACTAATTTGTTAAACTCTGGTGTTAAAAAACTTGCATCAACAATCAATCAAGTCGGCAAAACAAAAGTTATTGAAAGCAATTTTTATGCAAAGTTTGATGCCTTTGGAAGACATTTATCAGATCATTTCACACAAACTGACATTGATGCGTCAACTGAAAAAGCTTCAAACACCAAAAAGTCAAAAACTGTTATTCATTGCAATGACCTGAAAAAGCTTTTGAATGAAGTTCAACAGTCTCGACAATCATTCTCTGACAACATTGTCAAGCTTGGAATAGGTGGTGGAGGTGGATTTCTGAAAGTCAGTCTGGAAAAATTGACACAAGTGGTATCAGTCACTTTCCCCTAAGCAAGCGATCGCTTACTGCACCACATGCTAAAGATAGTGGAGTTAAACGACAGCTTTTGGTTGCAGTTGCGGAAGACATGTCAAAAACATATGAAAACATTAGACAATTGCTTTCATTGATTCAAGTCAACTGTACAAACTTCTTCATTTCTTGTGACTTAAAGGTTGCGAACATTGTTTAAGGTTTACAAGCACACTCCAGCACTCACCCCTGCACATGGTGTACTGCTGATTGTCAACATCTTTCATTTCCTGGGCAGCTTAGGACTTTTGGCTCTATCAGAAAGAGCTTTAGAGACTTTGAATCTGCAGGATTGGACTTGAAAAAGGCAAAGTTTTACAAGAATGTCATTCACATGCCTTTGGCTGATCTTCCTGACCAAAAGCTTGTTTTTGATCTCATACTTCCCATGGAGCTACATCTGGTGCTTGGGGTTGTCAATTACTTGTTTAAGGCCTTAAGAGATATTTGGCCCAAAGCTGATGATTGGCCGAGACTCCTAAACATTCAACCACAACCCCATCATGGATGTCAGTTTGCTGGCAATGAATGCCACAAGCTTTTGACGAATGTTGATCTCCTTCAAAAACTAGCAGAAACTATGTATTCCAAGCTTTTGGTATCATTGATGTCCTTCAAAAATTTGGAGCAGTTGTGACTGCCTGCTTTGGACAAGAGCTTGATCCATACTATGCAGTGAAAATTGATGCATTTTGAACCTCATATCTGAGTTGGTGGTGGCAGAATTTGAACACGTATCGTAAAACAGTTCGGGTTTTAACTTTTTGCTTGATGCTTAAACCAACTGAGCTATCCAGCCACAAAATAGCGGATATATATATATATATATATATATATATATATATATATATATATATATATATATATATATATATATATATATATATATATATATATATATATATATCCGCTATTTTGTGGCTAGATAGCTCAGTTGGTTAGAGTGTCAAAAAAAATTTAAAACCCGGACTGTTGAACGGTACGCGTTCAAATTCTGCCTCTGCCAACTCAGCGCTCGAGTATATATATCTTAATATAATTGCTAAAGTTAAAGTTTAACGTCGTTTCGCTTTCGTTTTTAAAGTAGCTTTGATTAGTAACTAGACTTTTCTGAATTTGAAAGAGCGCGTTCTCATAATGCACGCGGTCATCGGGGAAATATCTCTCAAGCGAGTTAAAACTTTATACCTTTTGGAATTTAATTATTATTCATTAGTTTAGAAATATTACATAAAGAATCATAATAAGATAAATGATTATCTTTAAGATCATATTATAATTGAAGTAAGTATAGAAAATAGTTTAGAAATTTATATAAAATATTTTTATTAGATATAAAGTAAAAAGGATCACTCCTTTTAATTTTTGAAATCGCTTACATTTTGTTTGTTTTAGTTTTTTATTTAGTTTTGTTTTTTTTTAGCAGTTTTGTTTTTATTGAGTTTATATTTTAATTTTTAGAAGGAAAATAGGGGTATGGATAAAAATGATGAATTATTTTTTATGCAACAAAAAAGTTAAACTAATGCTAATTCCATAAAATTGGTTATTACTACTTTGAAATTTCTATGATGCTATTAACTATTTTTGTTCTTTTTTAGAAAATTTAAAAAAATAAATTAAAATTCTGTGCCAACACTGACATGACACGTCACATGTTATTGTATGTAAAGGTAAAATTTTGTTATGAGGATTACAGTTCTGATGGAAAAAAAAATTGAAGGTAAAGAGTATTGTTTGTATATATATATTTTGTTTACTTTGAATCTTTTTAAATTTGTGTCATTTTTAAAATTTTTGTTTACACATGTTTATTGTTTGCATATATGCTTTTTTGATAAGTATGTGTATGTGGTAATATGTGCTTTATAGTTGTTTTATCAATGTGTTTTTATAATAATGTAAAGTGTTTTTTTATTGTTTGTGTATGTGTCAATATGTGTTATATAATTGTTTTATAAATATGTTTAAATATGTATATAAGGTATTTATATATGTATATAAGGTATATATTTAACCTAATATACATATTTAAACACATTTATTGTGTCTATAGTTATTACGTATGCTTATATTACGTTGTTTTCATATTTTCAAAGTGCTATGACTTGGTAAACGTGTAGAGCAAAATTTGCCAGCCAAGTGATGTACTTATAACAGAGGGTTACACGACAGTGTCTAGTGTCAAACTGTTACTGTTTTAGGTCTAGGTGTTTTCAAGCCTTTATTATTAATTATTCTAAAAATACATAATAATGTATTTTAATAACATTTTGCGTAATGTTGCTACTTATGTTCTGTTATATATGAGTGTTATGTTACTTAAGTTATGTTATATGCATATTATATTAATCTATGGTGTGTGCTATTGCTGTGTGTTGTTGTTGTTATGTTATTTTTTTGTTATCTTTTGAGTTGATAGACATTTGGCTTATCTTCACATTGGTGTCTATTGTTATAAATTATAAATAGGTAATTTTATTATTAAAAATCACTGCTTTTAATCATTCACTAAAAAGCAAGGCAAATTATTCTGTCATATATACAATTTGTTTTATCTCAATTTGATTTTTTGTCTCTAACGCTGTTTATTACATGATTTTACTATAAATATTTTGGAATCATGATGTATTTGAAATCATGATGTAGCAGCATAAATTATTTTCTAAAAGCTAACATGAATAATAATATTTAACAACTACTACTCTGGTAAATCACAACAGCTTTTCTCTATAAGGTACATTAATTTTCATTATTTGTATATAATGCATTTCTTATTTATTTATTCGTTACATTTTTTATTTTAGATTTATCAGATGATGTGTTTATGTGGTATAGAAGAACAAAATATTGAAAGGTTTGTGAATTTTTTAAAAATGTTTACTAATAATTTTTTTAAAGAAATAATATTGAAGTTTGCAAAATGAAGGTTTACAAAGTTTTTTTTTTTTTAATTTTGTTGGTAGTATGTTTATTATTCGAACCGCAGGTTTTTAATAATTTTTTTTAACAATTATTATTTTATCGATATTTCTGTTATGCTATTACCTTTTTTTTGTTCTGTTTTAGAAAATTTAGAAAACTAAATTAAAATTTCGAGCCAACACTGACATTTTATTGTTGCTAAAAGTTAAGTTTTGTTATAACGAAATGAAATAACAATATTTAACAACTACTACCCTCTTATCGTGAAATCTTATCTCTATCAGATACATTGATTGATTAGTTTCATATAAGATGTTTTTCTTTGTATTTACTTGTTACATTTTTTCATTTCAGATTTATCATATGATGGATTTATGCGATATAAAAGAACAAATATATGTAAATTTTTATGAATTTTTTAAAAACAATAATAATTGGTCCAGTCAACGTTCAAAATTCAATGTGGCATATTTCATTTTTAAGAAGTTTCTAGGCTTTTCTAAATGTGTTTCTTATTCACATAGTTTTACAAGCCAGGTCTGCAAGGAAGTTGAACCTAAAAATTTTTTTTAGCCTTTAAGGAGAATTGACGTTGTGCTTTGTTTAATTTAATTTGTTTAAATATAGTAGTTTTAATAAATAAATGTTTGTTTGTTCTTGGTTTTTTACTTATCTGTTTTTAGATTCTTACAAACTAGGCAATTTAGCTAAGCAAGTTTTGTTATATTTTTAAGTACAATTGGAAAGAGATGAAAGCTATTTTTTTGAGCAATTGAAAAGAACTGAAGTGTTTTTAGTCAGTTCATACAGTGTAACTGGTACCGATTTGAGTAAATTTACTATTTTGCTTTATTTTATATTGGACTTATTTTATATTTGATATATATATGATTGATAGTATATATGATTGATATTATATTAGATATATATTTTATGTATTTAACATAGAAAGCTGACTGTAATTTGTTGGCACAAAAGTTTACATACATAAATCTGCCTATATTTCAGTATATTTTATGTTTCTCTGTATATATATAAACATTTTTTCTTAGAAAAAATAACAGAATAGAAAAAATAAATGAATTCTTTTTGAAAGTAGTTTAAAAAAATAGTGATGATATTTATCCATATTTCATTGTGTTAAGTGTTATACCACTTTTTAAAGGTATGTGAATATATATATATATATATATATATATATATATATATATATATATATATATATATATATATATATATGTATATATATATATATATATAATTACTTTAGGGTATATATATATATATATATATATATATATATATATATATATATATATATATATATATATATATATATATATATACCCTAAAGTAATTATATATATATAGTTTTTATCTTTAAGATATATATATATATATATATATATATATATATATATATATATATATATATACCCTAAAGTAATTATATATATATAGTTTTTATCTTTAGGGTATATATATATATATATATATATATATATATATATATATATATATATATATATATATATATATATATATATATATATATATATATATATATATTTATATAATTACTGTGGGGTAAAAAATACTGACTGACGTTGATTAAATTTTTTTATACAATATTGTGCATTAATTATTTTTGTGCATTAATATAAAAATAATTTTGTGCATTGTAGTCTAGATTCTTTGTTAAATTAAAAATAATTGATGTAAATAAATATTGTTTAACATTTTTGATAAACGCTTTATGTATATAAACATATAAAAAGATATGGATTTTAATAAATTTTAAAATTAAGTAAAGTCTTTGATTAGAAAAGATCACAATTTGTAAGATTTTTTTACATTTATTTATTCAGTTGTAACAATAGTAAAATTACTGGTAATATGTTTAATGATAATAGTGAAATTGAAATAGATAATGTTAGGCTCAAAGAAGTTATTAATGTAAATGCTAATTGGCAACTTGAAAATAGTTGTCAAATGAAAAAGATAGATATCTAGGCAGGATGAAATTAGTTATCGTTGAAATGTAAGAAATGTTGTTCGGCGAGCAGAAAGCTTACTTGCCAGAATTCACTGTCAAGCAGTGTTCATGTCTGTTATATTAGTTTTACTTTAGACACTTTAGAACAAAGCAAAGTATGAATTTTACTGTTTATAGTAACAATTAACAACACTTTTATATTTAAATGATTTTAAATTTTTTTATAATTTCTAACATAATTATGTTCTCCTTTTTTTTTTTTTAGTTTCCCTTTGACATCTCTTTATTAGTTTGCTTATTGTTGAAACATGGTTTTAGTTTTGTAAACTTAGTATGATGTGAAATTTACTTTATTAATCATTATTTAACAGTTAGAGAGAAGCTGGAGCTTAATTAAGAAATACTGGAAATTAATTCTTAATGAAGGTAAATATAATTTTGTAAAATTTAGTAAAATTAGTTACTACTATGTATTGCGTATTTTTTTATTTTTTTTTAACATACTGCTTTGGAAACACTTTCTTTCTCTACCTCTTTCCCTTAGATAAGAGGGAGATTTAATAAAACTTATGTAATTACTGAGCTCTTACGTGTTTCTTAATACCACAAATGATAATGACCATTCATAAGAAATATTTTACGAGTTGTTTGCTATTTTATGATATAATTGTTCAAATTGTTTAACTATAATTGTCCCTTTATTGTTCAAGTATTGTAGTAAATAAAATCTTTTTAGTCCAATTATTTTAGTGGATAAAATATCTTATTAAGTTGTGGTGTTATTTGCCAGTGTTTTGCATTGTGTTGTCCAGCCTTTTTATAATCTTTTTAAATTATTCTGTAGACACATATATATTTTTTGTTATTATCCTAATTCTATTGACAATAAAATGCAAATAATACTTTTGTAATTAAAAATTGTAATTTTTTTTTTCATTTCTTTTTTTAGGTATTTGCTGGCTTTACTTAACTTTCTTTTTCTGGTACCTGTGTTGTGACGGATTTTAAAAAGAACTTAATTGATGTTAATGCAATCTTTATGTCGTTAGCTATAAGCAATGACGTTGCTGATAGGGAGTCAAAGTTAAAATATTATTTATAGATAATTTGTATTTAATGTGTTTTTATTATTATTAATGATTTAATCACTCATAACCCGTATTACGGGTTGCTTACTGCTAGTATATATTATTATTATATTATATATAAGTTATTTTTTAGTTAATTTCTTCTTTTTCATTTATAATTTATCAAGTAAATGTTTGATTTGTAAATGGATTTGGTTTGAAATGATTTTTAAAAAATTGTTCAAGTTATAGTAAAACAACTTTCCAGTTGTATGTAACCATAAGTAATAACATTTTATATAAATCTAATAATTTCTTTTGTATCTTCTACGGTCTTATCATAAAGGATTTAACCAGAAAATTTACGCTTCCTTCCTTAATATTGTCTTTTATTGAGCTAGAGATGCCATCGATTCTCTTGATTCTAACTTAAACTCTAACCACTATGTCGCGGTTGTTAATGTTTAAGCACCCTTAAAATGCTTAACCCTGGCAGAAAGATTTGTTTGGGTTGCCCCAATGTTAAAAAAATAAGGAGCCTGTAAGAATAAACCTCTAAATGGATTTAAGTTTTTTTAAAACAGTTTCTGTTGTTGTTGTTGTTTATGCTTTGCA
>NC_088926.1:34070000-34150000 GCF_038396675.1 Hydra vulgaris
TACAAGAAGTAAATGACCCCCTCATGGATAAAATTAAATACTTTCATGGCCCCCCTAAAAAAGCTATTTGACCCTTTTGGGGGTCACGAATCCCAGGTTGAGAAGCCCTGGTTTAAACCAATAAATTTCTCCATTAACCTTTTTTTTTTACTCAAATTTGTAAGGTTCTCGACTTAATAAGTAAAATTAATTTAAAAAATTATATGCTTGTAGTAGTAGCTCTTTTTCTTCTATTTCCTTGAGGAGTATTCTATTGTCTAAATAAAGGAATTGAGGAGTATTCTAGAGAGTATTGTCTAAAGACAATACTCTCTAGAATACTCCTCAATTCCTTGAGGAGTATTCTGTTGTCCAAATGTCTAAGACAATAGAATACTCTCTAGAATACTCCTCAATTATTGTCCTCTTTCCATTATGTCATTAATGACGGACCACGTTTTCTTACTATAAAACTTGCATCTAATGATTTGATTACTGTAGTAAATTTTTTAGCATTTTTAATAAGATTTTAGTAATAATAATAGCAATATATTTTAGCAGTGACCAATAATTCGGTGAGTGTACCAAGTGAACTTAGGCAGCTATATCATTATTTAGCATAGTTACATTATTTAAAATCCATATGTCAAGTTTAACTTTAAAAGGGTTCACATAAATAGCATTAACGGCAACAGTATTCGATTCCAATAAAATGATGCTCTGTTTGTTAAAAAATAATGCCGAGGCAAAAAACTAGTTATTTTGCAATTCTCATTTAATGACCTCATTTGCTGATTGATAACTTCTTGGCAAGATTTCATAAATTTAATTTACTTTTTCAATTCCATTGAATAACTTGATTTTATGATATTGATATTATTCTTGTAGCACAATGCTCTACCTTTTCTAATAGATTAATTTCATTTTTAAGACATGGAGACCACACTGATACAGAAAACTCAATTAACGGTCTTACAAAAGTTGTGTATATAATTTTTAGTAATTCACTATTTTATTTATATTTTGGTAAAATATTTATATTTTTTTGTAATTTTTTTCATTATTTCTGTTTTTATTTTTAGAAGTTTATTATAGAGTTTTTGCTTCTTCATTGAGCATTTTATCAGCAATTTATCCATCCACGGATTAGCAACTGCTTTTGTCTTAATGTGTATGTCCTCTTGAGGACAGGTTTCATTAAAGCACTATAGTGATTTATCTAAAAATTTATTGAAAGCTTTGTTAGAGTCCTGATTTTTATACACATTAGTCCACGTTTTTTGTTTTAGTCGAATTGATAATTCATTAGTATCGGTTAGTATTAGTATTCGTTAGTTTTAGTCTAATTGATAATTCATTAGTATGTTTTGAGATGGCGTTTTTTCAAATTTATAGCTTTTGATTCACAATCAGACGTGGTTTTTAAATTTCTTACTTTTAAAAATATTGGAAAAAGATCGCTAATATCAGTCATAAAAATCCCGGTTTTAATATCCATTTCCAGGTAATTATTTATATGAATATTGGGCCCGATGAATAAAAATAAGCAAATGCTTTTACTCAGTAATTGGTAAGCTTTACGTAAATAAAAACTTGAGCAGTTTTCCTCAAACTTTATTCACGAAAAGTTATGCAATTTACTCAGTAATTGTTCAGATTTACGTGAATAAAAGCTTAGGTAAAATTTTTTAAGTTTTTTTTTTTTTTTTAATTTAATTTTTTTGTTCTTTAATCCTTACAAATTCGTAAAATATAACAGAATCTTTACAGAGTAAGTAAAATAAAAAAAAAAAAAATTACAAAGTTACGTAATACAAAAAAAAAAATATAAAATAAAACTGTAAAGTATTAGAAATTACTTCAAAGAACGCGAAAAACTTGCAGAAGATCGACGGTCTTGTCATCAAGAAACCGCTACGCGTAACTAATATTTTTGGATGCTTTTATTTAAAATAAGTTTATATTTAAAAAAAAAAAAATAAAAAAAAAATAAAATAAAAATAAAAAAAAAATAATAAAAAAAAAAATTATAAAAAAAATTTAAAAAAATTAAAAAAATTTTTTTTTAATATAACTAAAAATAAAATAAAAAATTTTTAGTCACGTAAAGCTGACCATTTACTTAGTAAAAGCAATTGCTCATTTTTATTCACCCAGCCTATTTTCTATTGCTGCTGCCGAAGTTTTTGATACTCGCGTTGGCTTATTAATTGCTGACAACACATTAAATTTAAGAAGTATATCAAAAAAGATTTTATTTTCGGAAAATTTGAATAACTTAAAACATCGAGGTTTATGTCAATAACGACTTAAAAAGTTTTATTTTATTTATTTTTTCAATTGTATTTTTGATAAAAGTTTCAAATGATTTGATTTTACAACTTGGTGGACGATAAACGCATCCAATTAAAATATTTCATAATTTTTTATTTATAGCTACAATAAATTTTTTTTTTTAAAAAAACAAACATCTTTGCTTGCAGCACGACTGCAAGCAACCACTAATTAAGGTTGGAAGTTACTGGAAGAGAAAAGATGAAGATTGTTGAGCAAGATAACGATTGACAGA
This sequence comes from Hydra vulgaris, assembly GCF_038396675.1. Classification (NCBI taxonomy): domain Eukaryota; kingdom Metazoa; phylum Cnidaria; class Hydrozoa; order Anthoathecata; family Hydridae; genus Hydra; species Hydra vulgaris. The sequence goes on from NC_088926.1 coordinate 34,072,549, forward strand.
CGACTTAAAAGATTGCAAATTATACGAATCAGGAAAGCAAGATGAAGGAAGCGAATTCCAAAGAACTGCTGTTCGAGGAAAAAAACTACACGAATAAGAGTTTTTGGAGCACTTAGTAACATTCACAGAAAAAGGATGAGACTTAATTGAATGACGAGTGACACGAGAATGAATTTTAGTAGGTGGCACAAGAGACGCTAGCTCTTTAGAGCAGTGTCCATTATAGTATTTGTAGAAAAGAGAAAGAGAAGCAACATAATGACGATGTGATATTGGTTGGAGGTTAACTGCAAGAGCATGTCTAATTATGTTTACAATGCGTTTTCACACCTTGTCCAAAAGAGAAAGGGCATCATTAGAAGATCCGCCCCAAATATGGCAACAGTATTCCATACAAGGCCTGATTTAAGATTTATAGATTTAGGGAATAGAATCCGAAGTAAAAAAGTGTCGAGCTCGATAAAGAGATGCAACCTTAGCAGATGCTAATTTTGCAACAGATTTGATATATGGTTTCTAAGTATAAGTTAATCCTGGAAGATGAAGAGTAGATGACTTATCGAGTACATCACCGTTCATAAATATAGGAAGATCTAAATTATTGAAATAAAGATTGGCTGAAAAAAAATTGAATTTTATCTGTGTTGAGGTTCACCAGCCACTGTGAGCCCAATGCTGTAGCAGAAGTGACATCTTTTTCAAGCTCAAATGCCCCTTCCAAGCAATTAGAGAGTGTTGGCTTTTTATCACAACAAGAATAAATGGTAGTATCATCAGCGAACAATGCCACCTTAGATGTGAGAATATCTAGAAGATCTTTAATGTAAATTAAAAAGAGTATAGGGCCAAGGATAGAACCTTGAGGAACCCCTAAAATTACAGGGTAAGAAGAAGAGTGCTGTCCGTTTAGGACAACTTTTATACAACGATTAAAAAGGAAGGATTCAATAATCTTTAAAATGTTTCCAGATACACCATAAGAAGAAAGCTTATGGAGAAGACCAGCATACCAAACTTTATCAAAAGCTTTTGAAATGTCAAGAGCGATGGCTTTAACTTCTCCACCTTTATCTAATGCACGATAAAACCTATTGGTTATTACTGTTAGCAAATCAGCTGTAGAACGAGAAGATCGAAATCCATATTGATGGTCAGAAAGTAAGTCATTAGATTCAAGATGAGAAATTAAGTGTTTGTTAATTAAAGATTCAAAAACCTTGCTTATGATAGGAAGAAGACTAATGATTCGGTAGTTAGACGAATCAGAGCGCTCTCCAGAATTTTTGAAGATAGGGATAGCAGATGCCGCTTTCCAGCAGGCTGGAAAACAAGACTCTGATAAGCACTTGTTGAATAGTTTTGAGAGTATAGATGACAGCTCCGTAGGACACTTCTGCAAGACAATAACAGGTATGTTGTCCGGGCCACAAGCTCTAGAAGAGCCTAAACAGGAAATCAGTTTATATACAGAAGCTGGAGTGATACGAATGTCAAGCAATGGATCAACCTGTTTGTTGACAATATCAGGTAGAACGCAACTAGTGGAATCAAGAGATGATATTGATGAAAAGTTTTTAGCAAACAATTCAGCTTTGTCTTTAGGTGAGGTGACAAAGTCTGAACCATTCAAGAGAGCCCTTTGCCCTTATTATTATTACTGAGCCCTTTGCCCTTATTATTAATACTATTAAAGATTCTCCAGAAGTCACGAGAGCCTAATTTTTGAGATACGAGATTTCATGACCTGAGAATAGCGGGCTTTGGCGTTAGACAAAACCTTTTTACAATGGTTTCTAGCAGTAATAAACAGACGTCAGTTTTCTGGAGAATTGTTTTGCTGATAGATATGGAAGTAACGGTTTTGATTGGCAATCGCAGCAGCACAGTGTGAGGAAAACCATGGAGGAGAGTGAGGCTTGACCTGGAATTATCGAGAGGGAACAAAATATTCCATGTCAGCCTGAATCCACGAAGTTATGTAAGAAGCACATTTGTTGTCAGGAAGACGAAAGATTTCTACCCAGGGGTCATCACGAAGATAATCACGGAAAAAGTCCTAGTAAGCTTAAAGGTAGTTGTAAGAGGTACGACAATAGGGGGATTCAGGTGAAGAAGAAGAATGAGATATTAGTTTTAGAGAAATCAAACTGTGATCAGAAGAACCTAAGGGTGAATGTGGAGAAACTGAGCACTGACTAGGATCAGAAACAAGACATAAATCGAGTAGAGAAGGTAGATGATTCGGGTTGTCAGGAAAGCGAGTTGGAAAGTTAACTATTTGAGTTAAGGATTGAAAAAGGCAAAAATTGTGGGCTTTAATGCCTGCAGAATTGTTGACACTAGAGCAAAACCATTCAGAGTGGTGAGCATTAAAGTCACCGATAACAACTATATTAGCTGATGGATAAGTAGAGAGGGCTTGGTCAATATGATGTCTTAAGATGAAGGAGAGCGATATAGAACAAAGAGAAAGGCGATAGAGTGAGGTGGTGCTAAACAAAAGCACATGAAAACTAGGTTTAAATGAACAGTTTGTTGATTTAAACATAGTTTCACGACAAATGGGTGAATTCTTACGAATGTAAATGCCCAGGCCAAGGATGTGACTATTGCACTTGTTACGAATTAAAGGAAGATAACCATCAACACTAAGATTGCAAGATGAGACAGCCGAACTCAAATTAGTCTCACAAAGAACAAGTAGGTCTGGTGAACTTTGCAAGAGATAAGACTCAATAGAAGAAAAGTTACTTCGAAGACCACGAATATTACTGAATGAAAGGTTTGGAGAACTTGGTGATGATAATGGTTTTTTGTGTTTTATAGTTTTTGGTACTTTATTTATTTTTAAATTTGTTGAAGAACTTGGCTCAAAGCATAGATAGTACTCAGAACACTGTTTAATAGCCCAATTAATTTCCACATTGCTAATAATAAACCCGAAGCCGTAACAAAGGACTCCAAATGTGGCCTCCGCAATGCACACTAAAAGTTCAAACAGAGACACCATCCAAGCACAACATGGCACTGTTAATACTTTGGTATTTTTCAGCTGCTGATGGAATCAGCCTCTCTGAGAGCTACCACAGAGTTTGGGACTACCAGCCGGCTTCGTAACCATAAGACTGAGTTTTAGTTCTGAACCCTCATTAGGAGATAATAGAATGAGTTGCCTAGTCACAAAAACAGAGACACAAGCAAAACCCATGCATTGAGTCAAGAAGATCCAGCATTCAACATCCTAAACTGGAAACAATGTATTAAAAATACATCTGCACCAGCCTAATAGATGAAGAAGGGGTGCGAGGCTGGTCAACAGATAGAATCTGTATACCCCTTAAGTCTTTGCCTAAGAGGCCTTCTACAAGACAGTAGCCGGATGCATTTAACATCAGCCCAAAACGAGTATTTTTGTCGAGACACCATCTCTAGCCTTTAATCAACCAAGAGCCCCAAAGCAGGGGGTGTTTTAAGTTGGAGTTGGCATCTCCTAGCCTTTGCCTGAACAGGCGTATCCTACAAGGCAGCAGGACATGAAGCAGATTGTACTGGGTTACATGTTACCAGTAGCAGGATAACCTAACCTGACATATAGGTTTTCATGATTATCGTTTGAGAAGCATAGTATGTTTTTATCTTAAAATCATGCTTTTTTGAAACATAAAGCCCTAATCCTCCACTTTTTTTTTCGATTGGCAGAGTTTACAAAACGGCAAGTTATAATAAAATTTAATTCGAGAGAATTTTCAAAATCATGCGATATCTCTGAAAGAGCTATGACGTCGAACCTGTAAAATATAATTAGGTGCCCCAAGAAGTCCTAACGGTCTTGTCACAGAGCACCGCGGAAATACATTTAACCAGGAAGTTCACACCTCGTTCCTTACCGTGACGCGAAAATATGTCCGTTCGAACTTGAACCTCCTACTTATAAAGCAAGCGCTTTAATCACTGCGCCACGGCCGCGCAAATATTAAAAATATTTAAATATTTAAAAATTCTTTAGTTTTTTAAAATTTTGCTGCATGCTTCTGATGTTTATATGCAAAACTGAAAAAGAACAATGATCTTTTATTATTTTAAAATCAAAATGATCAATAAATATTTCTATTAATATTTTTAATCAAGCGCTTTTTTCTGAAAACTGGAACCAAATTATAAAAATAAAAACCACTAACGAAGCATATGACAGTTTTCTTCAAACATTTCAAAAGCATTATAATAATACATTTCCGGAGATAACAAAAGTTGTTAAAACCAAAACATTTTTGAACCCGTGGATAACCACAGGAATAATAAAATAATAAAAAAACAAAAACAACGTTTGTTTGAAAAATTTCTTAAAAAAAGAACATTTGAAAATGAATCCAAATATAAAAAATATAAAATTATTTTTGACGCAATTTTAAATCGTTCTAAGAAAATATATTATACTAACCAATTACTAATATTTAAAGGCGACCCTAAGAAAATCTGGAATGTCATTAAAGAACTAATTGGTAAAAAAAAACAATTAAATTTAATGATATAGATATATATAGCGAATCATCAATAGCTAAAACATTTAATCAGGTTTTTGTAAGCACATGATTTAATTTAGCCTTAAAGCTAAAACCTGGTAAATTTAGCGTCGAATCATATTTAACTGACCAGTTAAATAACAAAACAACAATGAAAAACGATAAAATAACTGAAGATGAGTTATTAAATGCAGCTCATTTTTTAAAACCCAATAAAGGACTAGGGGTAGATCAAATAAGTAGTAACGTTGTAATCAAATCTATACCTTATATAACAATACCATTATTGCATATTTTTAATCTTTCGTTAAAGCAAGGAGTATTTCCAGAAAATTTTAAAATTGCAAGAGTTATTCCAGTTTTTAAATCGGGAGATACTTCTAATGTGTCTAATTATAGGCCTATCTCCATTCTTCCTTGCTTCTCTAAAATACTAGAACGAAAAATGTACAATAGGTTCTTCACTTCTTTAAAAACAAATAATATCTTTTACAACAAACAATTTGGGTTCAAAAAAGCTCATTCTACTGATCATGCTATTCTTAAACTCGCTCATGGTATTTAACAGGCGTTTGATAAAAATAAGTTTACATTAGGTATCTGACTAATAGAAAACAGTACGTTTCGTATGATTGCGTAAAAACCAACATTGAGATAATCACTTGTGGAGTTCCACAAGGATCCATATTAGGACCGCTTTTGTTTTTAATTTACATCAACGACCTAAATAAAGCTTCTAATGTTTTAGACTCGATTTTATTTGCTGACGGCACTAATTTATTTTATTCCCACAGTGATATAAAAACGCTATTTGAAACAGTCAACAAAGAACTTTTGAAAATAACCGAATGGTTTAATACTAATAAACTATCTGTAAACTTAAGCAAAACTAAGTATACCTTTTTTCATCGCCTTCATCAAAGTGACAAAATTCCCTTACAACTTCCAAATGTTAGTATTGGGAAATACAATATTAAAAGAGAAAAAACAATGAAGTTTCTAGACGTTCTCCTTGATGTCACGTGGAAAAATTATTTAAACTTAATCAAAAATAAAATTTCTAAAAATATTGGTATACTTTATAAGGTAAAAACTTACCCGAACCAAATATGCTTTAAATACATCTATTTCTCTTTTATTCATTGTTATCTCAATTATGCTAATTATGCTTGGTGCAGCACTAATATTGCTTGATGCAGAACCAATAAAACAAAAATTAAAAAACTTCTCAACAAACAAAAACATGCAATCAGAATAAAATCCAATGCACATCGTCTCTCGCCTTCACAAACATTGTTTAAAAATCTCAAAATACTGAATGTTTACCTTTCATATTTTAATTTTTATGTAAAAAGTCAATAATGAAACGATCCCTAATATATTCAAAACCTTATTTAAAAAAATACAGCACAAATACCCTACTAAATATTCAATCAATAATTATATTCATGATAAAAATTATTATGAAGTCACCATGTTTTCTATTACTACTAGGGAACCTGAAGTATAGAATATACTAATTAATAACGAGATCAAAACGCTTGAAAAACTAAACAATTTCAAATTAAAATTAAAAGAGTTAATTTTATTTAATGTAAACAAAGAAGACTTCTTCTTGAGCTGTATTTATAAATGGGTCATCAAAATAGATTGTGTTGTATATTTTAATGTTATATGGAAAGATTTAAGTTTATAAATTGTTATTTATTCTACTTTTCATTTTTATTGCAATACAAAAATGTACATATGTTTTTTTAAATTCTTTTAAATTCTTAATAATATATTTCTTAATACAAAATTCTATTTTTATTTGTTTTTTCAAATTTATTTGAAACATTTTTTATTTTACGTTTTACTTTTTTGTGATCTTTTATATCGATATTAATATCGATATTAATATCGATATTAATATCGATATTAATATCGATATTATTATCGCAATTGCTTATTTATTATTTTTTTATTTATTTTTATTTTTATTTTTTTTAATTTTTATGTATAATATTTAATGACATATATTAGCATAACCGTATGTGTGTATATGATGTGAATATATTATTTACGGAATTTTAGGGGCTTGGTGACAAGACAATTGTGTCTTCTTCTTGCCCCAGCCATTGGTAAATTTTAAATACGAAATTTATAAATATGTATTGACGGCAAACTTACAGAGAAAAAAATAATAATAAGCGGTGTGTCAAATAAGTTCATTTGAATTTCCTGGAAAATAATTATGTTTTCTTCAGACAGCTTATTTATAAGATTATCCTCAATAGGGTGTAAATTTTGAAAATGCGTTGTCATTTTAATAAATAATTTAAAAAGATTCCAAAAAAAATTTATACATAAAAACCATGAATTAAATCAAAAATTTAAAAAAGCTTACTCATTTCTGTGCGACAAATTGACAGCTGTGCTGCTGTCGATTTCTTCATTTCTGTGCGTCATATTAACAACTACTTTGTGTATATTTTCTTTAAATTCATGAACAATAAGTTTATTGTCAATGCGGCTCAGCCAGCTCATAAAGTTTTTCTCGTATTTTACGAGTCGTAAAACTAAAATCTTTATTTATAAAAACATTGCGACCTTTTAATTTCATTGCTTTTCCTAAGATTATTTTTTTATCTTCATAATCGCGAAGCTTCAGAACAATTGTTTGCTCTCGTTCTACTTTAGCGAGCCCCATTCGATGCGCTCGTTTAATTTTAATATCTTTCGCGATTGCAAGTTGCACTTTAAAAAGTTACTTTATTTTTTCTTTAGCCATATCCCAATCTTTTTCATCGCTCATTTTAATAACTCCATCTATTCTTAGGTTATTTCGTCTGTATCGATCTTTATTATCTACGCTCTTTAGTTTAAGTTCAGTATTGTCCTAAGATAATTTTCCCTGCATTTTTCTGACATTAGTTAAATCTTAAGAAATATTATTTATTTTTTCGTTTACAGCTTTAACTTTGTCTTTACATACACCACCAACAAAACTTAATCCTTTCGTGTAGCTCGCGTCGAACATCTTGAAAACTCGTTTGAAAATTATCAAACTTTTGATTTATGCTTGATATAGATTCTTAAAAAAAAGATAAAATTGTTTCTTTTTATAGGTTTAGCATTTCTCTCATTATGACAACGGAAACAAATTCATCCAATTTAGTCATTCCAGATAAATAATCGGTCAGATATTCGTCACTAATTTTAAAATAATGATGTAATTGGTCACTATTTTTAAAGTAATGGTGCAGAATAAATATGTGTTCTACAATGTAATATCAAAATTTTTATTGTAATTGTTTTATTACTACATATACCGTTTTCATTCTATAGACAAAAATATTGATTTGCAATTTGAAGCTTGACTTGAATTGGCTTTGCATAGCGTAAATATCAATATTTTCTAAAGTATAAACTACTGCCTGTAAATATAGTTAATGATTATTTTAAAGCTAACGATCGATTAGCGTTACTTGTAAATAATTATATATGTATAAACATATGTATATACAATGTTCATAAATGTATATGTTTGTAAGATCTTTTTAATATGAAACAACAAGCTATTTCGAAAAAAATATCGACTTAAATTGATTTAAAGTTAATTTTGGAGTTTAGTGGAAACGATCAACAATCAGTTGCAGAATGGCTGGAAAAAGTTGAGCTGGTATGCAAACTATTTGGTGTAACCAAATGTTGAAACAAAAAATCTAGCAGGTGTTGTCCCTCTCCGACTCACAAATGGTACATTTACAGTATATCAACAATTAGCAGAAACTTATAAAAGGAGATTTTGACCGGATAAAAAAGGCTTTGCTAAAAGCATTTGCCGTTGATACATTTACAACTTTCGAACAGTTTATTATAAGAAAGTTAAAGCTTGGAGAGGTAGTTGATGTTTGTTTTGGCAGAACTGCGAGAATTATCTTCGCTAATTGGTGGGCTACCAGACAGAGCAATTGCATTTGCCTTGGTTTATGGGCTCCCAGAGAAGTTCAACGGATGCTGAGTTCAAGTTCTCGTATGGATGATCTTACTACTATACAAGTACTTGCGCGAGGAAGAGCACTCGTGATTGAAGAACGAAACAATGGAACAAATAAAAATTTTGTTGCGTTTAAGTAAATACAAAATTTAAAAACAAATAAATATTAGGGATAAACCAAAAATACGTCAAAGCCAAGTTATGTTTACCGAATCATCAGCTTCGAAAAATTATTTTTTTTTAATTAAAATTGCTTAAGCTGGTTTCCAATAGTTGTAGAAAAATGTAAAATACTTGTGCAATTTTATTGTACAGTAACTTTTGCATTAACCAATTGGTTTCTATTTCCAAAACAATTTACAACCTAAATTTCAGGTTTCCATTGAAAAAATAAATTTGTTGTGCAACTGTTAAACGACTTTCCAACAACTATTAGAAACAGCAAGTTTTAGCAAGTGATATATCATTTATTAAATTTAACGCTTTAGTTCTTTTTTTTTTTTTTTTTTTTTTTGTGAATTCACCTCCCAAGGCCCAGACAGCTACTACAGACGAGGAGACTACTTAATTGTGTTTATAACCTTCTCTCAACTCTATAACTCCGAAACACGAACCTTGAAGAACAAGGCCGCTGCGCAGAGAAATAGGTTGAGCGCAGTACTACCAGGGACATGGTGGAGATAGAACTCGGAACCTTTCGCTTATGAAGTGAGCGCTCTACCAATACTCCACTACCGCATTTGTCTCGATAGTTTTAAGAGATTAAATCCAATATTATTACTCAGCGTAAAAAATAAAGAGGGTCAACGGCATTTTTTAACTTTAAAAAATGAGTACTTGCAGGTCATTCAGGTAGACCAGTAAACAAACAAAAAAAAGTAGAATAATGGAAAATAAGGTTTTACAAAACATAATGTGGTTATTAAATATAATATGATAATATGGAAAATAAGGTTTTATGAAATATAAAAATAAATTATATTAAAAATAAGGTTCGAAAAAAGCAAGGATGTATTTTGAAAGCACATACTTTGCCTGAGCATGAAGAACAAATTGCATTTTTAAATGTCTATTTTTATCGAATCTTTCTTATTTAGGTAGTAATAGACTAATATCTTGTATTAATATTATTAAGTTCACTCATTTGTACTAAGTGATTTTGCTATACTTTAAAGTTCAAACTAATTTATAGTTTATGATTTTATAGTTTATTAGGATTGATTAAATTGAAGCAATGAAGTGAATCAAATTCCATAACCCATACATTTGTTCATTCACCATGTAGTAACTACTAAATACTAATTAGAAAAAAGTTTTGCTATAACTTAAAGAACAAAATCTAATTTCAAACATTAAAGACCAGTGCCCAAATGCTAAGTTCAATGGATTCAAAGTTCAAATTAGAATATTCAATAAATATAAGTTATAAGAACTGTAAAGTTCTTATGCAAAGAGTCAAAGTGAAGACTTTACTTTATACCATGTATTATTTACCTTATAAGTAATGAGTCGCTAATTAGTAACTAATTTAAGTAGTAAATTAGTTACTAGTAACTTCTAACTGCACAAATAAAAAATTATTTTCTTTATGCAACTGCTTCCTGTATTGTTTCCTTTGTATGGCTATAATTTTGTATTTTTTTAAAAAATTTTGTAAAAATAATTTAGCAAAAAGGCAAAGTCATGCCTAAAAATTCTTTAACCTTGCAAGGGTATTTTATGATAATCATGATAGTTCACAAAGTGATAATGAAATATCTTGTGCATTAAAACAAGTGTAACTGTAGTATTGCAATATATACCATATATTGCAATACTACATTTGAAATGCTTGAAATTATAATAAATAGTTAATAAAATTAATCTAACCAAATAATTACAGTAATTTTTTTTAATACTTTTACACCTAAATTTTGTAATTTTTATAAACCACCTGATCAAATAGTTTTCTACTTTAAAAAATCTTTAAATGAAAAGGAAATTAATATTATTATTGAACAAGAATTGAATAATATAAATAACAAGGCTACAAGCCACCACTATTTGGTTAGAAGTTATTAGAGAACAATAGAGTTAAAGAGCAAGGAAACGGTTAAAAAAAGGTTGAAAAGTTGTATGTTTTATGAATCAGGAAAACATGAAGATGGGAAAGAGTTCCGAAAAGTTGAAGTGCAGAGAAAAAAACTTGACGAATAAAAGTGTTTAAAGCATGCGGGGACAGACACTGTTAAAGGATGTCACTCTGCTGAATACGATTCAAGCAAGAATGAGTTTTTGATGGAACAAAAGATGATATCTCCTTTAAGCTATCATGATAGTATTTGCAGAAAAAAGAAAGAGATGCAACTTTACGACGATAGGAGAGTTTGGCAGATAAAGCAGGTCCGACTATGTTTAATAATGCATTTTAGACTTTGTCTAGAAGAGATAGAGCATCATTAGATGAACCAGCCTAAATATGATAACAGTATTCCGTACAGGTAAGATTAAAATATTTTTAGAGGTAGAGAATAGAATCAAGAGTAAGATAATGGCGAGCACGATAAAAAAAAATAGCAGGTGCTAACTAGGCTATCAATTGTATATATGGTTTCCATAAGAAGTCAGTAATGAACGATAATCCAAGAAGACGTAAAGAAGAGGATTTTTTTTTTTTTTTTTAATTTCCTTTAGCAAAATTTGAAAAGAATATCGTAGTATGTTAAAATACGTAACAAAATTTCAATAAAATGTCGCAATAAAATGAGTAGTATGCTAATAAGATTATTAGCGCACTACTCATGAAACAGAACAGATTTTAGTTATAAATAGATGTTGTGATTTTTTTTTAAAAAAAAAACACAAAAACTATTTATAGTAACTTTAACCAAAATCTCAAGTTTTTTTTATTGCTAAGCTTTTATTGATTGTTATTTTCATGTATGTAACGATACATAAAAATTCACCATTTTCGAATCATAGCATTAAGATTTTTGCATCTTTACGTCTACCTTTAGAGTAAATGATTCTGCAAGCGTGTTTTCGTAAATTATTAAGTTGAAATGTTTGCATAGCTAATGAAGCTATTAGTTAGCTCCAAGTGATTTAAAACTTTGACTTTGAGAACTCAAAGAGAGAGTTATCATTCATCAATATAGGAATGTCAACAGTATTACAATTTCTTGTTGCAGTAAATAACTGAGTTTTTTTCTTGAGTAAAAATTTAAAAACCACTGCAAGTCCCAATCTGTAGCAGATGTGAGATCAACTGTCTGTTCTAAGCGATCAAAATGAAAAGACTTTTTGTCGAGACAGGACAATTAAAAAGAAATGATTTGATAATGTTTCAAAAACTTTCCCAGATACACCATATGAAGCAAACGTATTGAGAAGACCAGTATGCCAAACTTTGTTGAAAGCTTTAGATATGTCAAGAGTATTAATCCTGGCCTTGCCGTCTTCATTCAATACATAATAGAATTTTTAAATCACAGCAGTTAGCAAATCAACCGCAAAGCAAGAGAATCAAAAACCGTATTAGCTGTCTGACAGTAAGTTATTTTAATGAGATGTTAAAAATTTGTTGATCAAAGACTCAAAAGCCTTGCTAATAACAGGTAAAACACTGATTGGACAAAAGTTGGAGGGGTCAGAATGATCTTAAGAGTTTTTAAAATTAGAACCACCGGTATCATTTCCATCAGGAGAAAAGAAAACTTAGTCAAACATTTATTAAACAGTTTAGAGCGAATTGAAGAGAGTTCTGGTGAACACTTTTGGAAGACTATGAAAGGAATTTTTTCTGGATCACAAGCCATATAATAACTTAATTGAGACATGTCTTTAGCATCAGAAGCTGATGATAGGAATGTCTAACAATGGGTTTATCTGTTTAACTAGAATGGTAGGCAGAGTATCGCCAGTGTGATTCAAGAGTTGAATTGGAAGAAAAGTTCTTTACAAATAATTCAGCCTTATTCTTGGGAGGGGTAATAGTTCAGTCCTATGAATTAGAGACGGAATGTTAGACTAACCTTTCTTAATAACGCTGCTGAAGATATTCCAAAAGTCTCTAAAGTCAAACTTCTGAGATAAGACACGAGATTTAGTAAACTGGGGATAATAGAGTTTAGCATTAGACAGCACCTTTTTACATTGATTTCTTGCAATGATAAGTAGGCGTTTGTTCTCAAGAAAGTTATTCTTTAAAAAAGATGAAAAAAATGATTACAAAGGCAGCTAGACAAGAAGGTGAAAACTATGGAGTAGAATGAGCCTTAACTTGGAACGGAAGAGAAGAAATAAAAGCTTCCATTCCTCCATGGATTCAGGAGGTAATTTGAGAGGCGCATTAATCAGCGGAGAGAGAAAAGACATCAGCCCAAAGACTGTCGCAAACACAAGCTAGGGTACGTGACAAGATAAAAATCAAGGAGTTAAGGTAAGTGATTAAGGTTGTCAGGAAAACAAGTCACAAAGTTAACTATCTGAGATTGAGAAATGCAGAAGTTATGGGCTATAGTGCCAGTAGGGTCAGTGATGTTAGAGTCAAACCATTTAGTGTAGTGAGCGTTAAACCAATAGCTATAATATTGGCGGAGGAGTAAAGAAAAAGGACATGGTCAATTGGCTCAGAAATTATATCTGAAAGAGTTTATTCTTGAGGAAAGAAGAACTATAAAGAGCAAAGAGAAATAGAATAATAAAGAACAAAGAGTGAAGAGGTGCTGAGCGGAAGTACGTAAAAGAATGGTCAAGAGATTCAAACCAGATTTCCCAAAAATAAGGGACTTGACACATAATGATGTATACCCCCAAGCCAAACATGTGACTATTGGAGTAAACTGCAACTTTGACTAGCTTTTTTACTTTTTTGCTTGCGTTTATGTGCTGTTCGCGTAAAACGTTTGCGATTGTGTGCTGTTCGAGTAAAAACTTGTTTTTGCTAATAGCTATAATAAATTTGCATTTCGTTTTAACAGCGTTTTCGACGTCTTTGGTCACTCACGTTTTGTGCTTCATAGTATAAGAAATAGTCATTATTTCTTATACTTTTTTTAAGGGACGTATAATGATGTTGCTTTGTTATATTTTTTTATAAATAGTTGGAAATTATTAACCCGTCAAAAGCCAAACTCTAGTCGAACGTCGAAATATGCGTAGAGGTTGAGCTGTAGTCGGCATTGCTCCATATGCTTAATAAGCTTGTTATTTCTACGAGCTTTAATTAGTGTAAGTCGTGAGAGCGATAGTTACAGCCAAGAAGGATCAGTTTGTCGCGAAACTTAAATTTGACTTCAAATTAATCCTTCTAGTCTGTATCTACTGACCTACCACCAAATCATGCAGTAAATGTATGCAGACGGCTGTAAAATAATTGGGTTTATTAAATCGGTTGCTGTCGCTTTTGTTTGAAGGTGTGGTGAATATTGGTCTTGCTTTTTTGGGGCTTCCAGCAAAATTACGAGGAGTGCGTTGAAAAATAAGCTAGGCACTTGCCTTTGTCAGCTCGATTTAAATCGATTATTTTATTGATTTCACTTTGATCGTGTTTCGTTCAAGTTGACTGAATTCAATATGCTTATACTTTGGATAACGATGTTTTTTGATCGGATTTTGCGTTTTATGGAAATAAAATATGGACATAAAATGTTAGAAGCTTTGTTTAATTTTTTAATGTGAATTAAAAATAAAAGCGACCTTAATATAGATCCTTGAGGAACTCCAAAAGTAATTATTTTAATGTTATTATTTCCACTATCATAAAAAGCTGTTTTTTCTCTAATCATAGTTATTAAATCAAGCTGTTTTTTTTTGTTTTTTATTAATTCCGTAGTTTAAAACCGTCTTTTACTAATTAGATAGAATAATATGGTTAACTTTGTTAAAGGATTTGCTGAGATTTTTAAAAATATGTAATGTATTGTTATTTTTATCAAACGCCTGGAAAGTATCATAAATTAAAAATAGCAAAATCAGTAAAATGAACTTTTTTAAGCCTGATGTTGAATATCATTTATTAAACCATAACGTGTATGAAACAATCAGTGTTAACAAAGTCCATTCTTGTGTTCTCAAAGAACGTTCAAAATCACTCGTTATCGCTAATCTTTAAAATGTCATATTATAGTGGTGTTATACCAAATGAATGGTTAATTGCAAACCCAACTCTCTTGTTCAAAAAAAGAAATAAGTTGGATCCTTTAAACTATTGACAAATATCATTAACATCAATAGGTTGCAAAATTATCAATAAAATTATTTTCAATGTTATGACGAACCATTTGACTTTGAAAAAATTAATATCTTATATATTCTAATGGTGTAAAGATTCTTTTGTAATAGAAAACAAAGAGCTGTACTGGGTGAATTTGCTTCAAGTTGGGAAGAATTTACAAGTGGAATAACTCAAGACTCAGTTCTTGATTCACCCCTAATTTATATAAATGACTCAAAAATAAATATGTTAGAAAATTAAAATTATTTGCAGATGATACAAAAGTTGTTATGAAAGTAATAACAATGCTATTTAAGAAGATTTAAATAAGTTGTTAGACAGGTCAAATAATTGGGGCTGATACAAAGTTTGTAAAACCATCAAAAAATACTTTTAGCAGCATGTAATTTTTATAAATTAATACATAAACATTAGTTTTGAAATAAATTAAGCTTTGATTTATTTAGGACATTAGTATATTTCATCACAGCGGAAGGATTCTCTAATCTCTTTACTATAATTAATTGGTTTACATGCTTGGTTTTGGTGGTTAACATAATAGCCTAGGTGAGATGACAATGAACAAGGCTAAAGTAAAACATTTTTCAAGATTTAATATCCTTTGTTATAATATTTATAACAAAGGATATTATTGTTTCAATAAGGTTAATATATTTTCTCCATGATAGATTCTTAGTAAATAAAGATCTCAAAACTTTGTATTTTATTCTCTCTTTATTTAACTTTTATTATTTAACGGTTTTGGCAACTTTAACAGGAGGTTAATAGATTGGGTTAGCATTATGGTTACCCACTTATTTTATTAATTCATTAATTGATTGGGTTAGGATTAGGTAGTTATCCATAGACTCATATGTTTTAGTTTTATTGAACTTTTTTGTTTCTAGAAATGTATTGTTGCAATGGTTTTAATTTATTTGCAAAAATATCATGCTTTTTTAGGGTTTTTTATTCGTAAGATTTTTTTTGAGCTTTCAGAAAATAGAACTTGATTTAAAAATTCAATAGGGACGTTATTAACTACTCGTATATATAGGTATAATACATTTTTGAATTGTTAAAAGTATTGAAAAATGATTCCATATATCGGATGAAAATAATCCAATTATAATTTTTGTGTATGTAAACTCGTGTGTTATAATTTGATCCATTGAGGTCGCTTTATTTTTGGTGATTTTAGTTGGTTTAATGTATATATGGTCGGAACAAATTCATTGAAAATCATATTAGATTAAGGTTATTTCTGATTTTTCTATTTGAGTCGCATGCTTAAACATTTAAAAACACGCAAAGTAAATACACTATCAAACACTGGGCGAAGTTTAGCTCAAGTTAATTGCACAATTTTATTACTTCGTTAATAAATCTTTAGTAACATCAGATATCTGAGTCAAAGTCAGGGAAAAACAAGTCGGATTGTTCAGTAGTCTGATAAACAGATTTAATTTGTTTCAAATGAAGGTGGCAGATATGTCATCAACTTTAAAGAAGGGATGCAGGTAGTTTTTGCTGTTCTTTGATAGATTAACGAGGAATTTTAATCCTGACCTTCCAACAGCGTCCAATTTATTAAGAAGTGAATTATTATAGCAACAAATTTCTTCGTCGTATGATAGATTCGGTACAGCCAGAGGTTTGAACAAATGTACTATAATTTATGGTTGACAAAAACGAATACCAGATTGAATAACCAGAAGAATACTCTGCTTTGTCAAGATTTTTATATATTATATGTAAGATGTTATATGTCATTAGGTGAAATACTTTGATGTTACAATGCTCTTTGTACATTTCGGCGAATCGATGTTGAAGCGTAAGTCACATGACTTTTTATTTTCAAAATGGCGTCAAGGAAGTTGACGCCATTGATTCATTTACAAGGTAAAACGGGCAATTTTAAATTACTTAGTACTATCTTGTCAGTAATTTTCATTATGGTTTTAACTTTATAATTTAACGCTTAGAGTCAATAAAAAAATCCATTTAATAACGTTTTCTTAATATTGCGTTGTTTTTAAACTTAGCTATAATTTATATTATTATTTCTGCAATGTTAATTTAAGTTTAAATAATGAGGTACGGCATACCGATTTTGAAACAACTGTGACATCAGAGCAAGTATGAGAATAGGAATTAAATGATAAAAAGAAAGAGAGAAATCCGTAATAGAATGGACTGCAATGACTAGGAATTTAAATGCCTCAGTTAATTCCCACAAGAGAAACGAGAGTTACTGTTTAACAGCTTTTGGGAGCTTAATGATATTCTCAAACCACACTTTTTATGTGAAAATGCAAAACATGTCATGCGAAAAGAAAAAATAAACAAACACAAACAGTTTTATCCAGGCAAAAGTTGTCATTTGCTTACTTTTTATATCCTTAAGGTATTACTGTCAGAGTTTGTAAATCTTTCTTTTTAAATATTCTGGACATTTGCCGACGATGAACTTTATATTTTTTTAAAAATCATTTCCAAACGGATAAAAGCACACCTACCCCAAGAAAACAAGGCAAGCATACAAAATAGGCTAACGCTATTGCGGCACAGAAAGTAAATACTTTGAATTTGAATTGTCTATTTGACGACTGTATTAGCTCTACCAAGAATTTTGTCAGCAAAAGGTACTTCAACCTTGAGTGAGACTGAATGCCACAAATGATATTGGCTAACTTCATGTCACATGCAATAATGAAAGGCACATCAATTTTCTCAATTAAACTTAAATTTTTTTTGACATTTTCATAAGTTTCTGAAACATTTTCAGCAACAGCAACAAGTAGCTGACGCTTGGCACTTGTTTCTTTCCCATGTTTTACAGTCAGTAAGCTTTTGTCATTTGAGGCTGAAGTTTTTGTGACATTTCGACATCCAACATTGGAGATAACACTCAAGCTGAACTTTAGAAAAGATCCTCCACCATCAATACCTAGTTTGATGAGAGGCGATGAAGTGATTGCTCTAACACTAAGAATTGAGTTATAAAAATCTCCTAAACTCTTGCAATGCACAACATCCACCAAATCTTCAGTTTTTGTTGATGGCTTTGTAAGTGAGATTTTAGAAACTTTGAATAAACCTTCAACTTTTCGACCAGCAATTGTAAAATTTTCCCTAAATTTTGTTTCAACAATTTTTGAATTTGTAGTCTTGTTTAATGTTACAGCCAGTTCTTGCATCTTTTTATTTGAAATACCAGTATTGATTTGAACTTGAACCATGTCCAAAGTAGTTAGAGAAGTTCTTGATATGCACTGAGCTCTGGAGATACCTGGAGTAATAGTTAATGCTTTACCACTTTCTCTGCTCAACCTAATTGTGCCCTGTGGAGAGGATACCTTTTGAGTTATTACAGAGGACGCAAATTTTTCAGCAGCTCTTGAATCAGTTGCTATCATTTTCTTTAAGTTTTCATACTTGGTGGTTTGTGAACAAACATGTGCTATTCCTCTTTTGACTACACTGAGACAGTTTGAGCATAGTTTATCAAAGCTACTTGATGTTTCTTTCAAATCTTGATTGGTTAAAAAAGTGAGCTTTGTAAAATGTCCTTTTAGTTTGCCAACTTGGCAAATTAAACAATTACAAGAATCCAATCTTCTGGTTTTGGTCTAATAATCACTTTGTTATAGTCATGAAGCTTGGGAAGAGGCAAGTTTCTATCACCCTTGCCATGCTTTTGTACCATCGCTCTGCAGGAATTGCATATGCCCAATGGAATTCTATCATCCTTAAAGTCAATAGAATTTCCAGAAAAAATATCTAATATCCTTTCCTTGATGAAACCAGTAATATGTCTGTCACATTTTGAAAAACAAAAAAAGCATACAGATTGCCGACATTCATGATGAGTTTTTCTTTTATATGGCATTTCAATGGTTAAAAAACTGATCTTTGAAAAATAATTTCAGAACAAGCTTGTGTTGATAAAAAATCTTTTTAGTTGTTTAGGTTTTAATTACTTTGAAGTTGCGGCTTTTGTAATTACTTATAAGTAATTACTTTGAAGTTGTGGCTTTTGATTTTTAAATAGTAGAAACAAACTTGGTCAGAGCAATAAAAGATAGGAGGTCTAGGAGATACTTCAAAACAAAAAAAAAGCACAACAAGATTATGCATTTTTGATTTATATAAAAAAAACTTGATTCTAACATTAATACTGAAATTATTTTATAAATTACCAACTAATTTTGAATTTACAATTCAATTATAATTTTTACAATATGAAAAAAGTTGTTATTATATCCAATTTTTGTTCAATAATGTTTAGAAAAAACAACAAAGCAAACCTGTGGGTTTAACTACTAAAACAAAAAGAGGTTTTTATGCGTTTTAAATTCAGAACAACTAGAAAAAAATTTCTCTATGTGTTTTTTGCTCCTACTTTTGTACAAACAAGGTCAAAAAAAGCACTCTTTTTGCAGACAAAGTACACACAGATGCGATGTCTAACAACCATAGAATCCCATATCCACTAGTCACCTCATATTGTTACTAGATTAGTTATTTAATGTAACTTTGAATCTTTAAAAGACATAAAAACCACGAAAAACTGCTACATTACGGCTGCTTTTTCAAAGGCAGGTTTTTACTTTAAGAGCTATATCTTTTCACAGATAAAAGATATCTTGCTCCTATTTTTTTTGCCTAAAATATACATGCCAAGGCTTCATTCTATTAAATTTTGAAACTTCCATAGTCAATAATAAGGTTATAATAAAAACGTTAAGCATCCGTTGTCTCTTTTTGAAGAGGTTTTAGTGCTATACTCTATACTTGAGGTCCCTGTACACAAACCACAAATGTTGAAGAGCTAATTTTTTGTCAGGTTATAGCCAACACATATATGTAAAGAGTTTTTGATATTTTTTCAAAACTCCATAACCCAAAAGTGAAAAAAAAACAAAATAGATTCACAACGGAGCTCCAAGTGCAATCAGTAGCGCAAAGAGCTATAAAACTTTAAATGTGTTTTTCTTCTTAGGCTATAGAGATTAGATTTTAATTTTTACATCTGGTGATACAAGAGACCTTGCAGATAAATGTCCAATAGGTCGTTTTTTTGGTCCTCAAAATTGAGGTTGGGACCATTTTTGGATAGGTGTGTGCTATCCACCATATTCAAGTTTTGAAATAAGAACTTTCTAATTATCTTGAAACAGTAGTTCAACTTATACTTTACATGAGCCATTACTATAAATTTAAAAAAGTAAAGATCCTTGCATGGATTTTTGTTTACATGTTCAATTAAGTTTGGTGATATTAGTTATTGATTATAATTGGTGATATATTGATGTAAATAGTTGTATTATATATACTTAATGCCGAATTAACCTAAGCGCATGGGCACAGCTGTACCCGGCCACAAAAAAATTGGAGCAGGGTGCCCTAAGCAGAGGTCCTTGAGATTTTAAACATTTTATGCCATTTATTGTGGATTTGTTGAGACTTTTATATCACTACTGTAAAGGCATAAAAGTGTATAAAATTTCTCGCTTTTTAATACATGAAATATTATGACCGAGCAGAATAAGAAAGTTGATCAAAACAATTGAAACAAAAATTTTTACAGTTAGTTTGATAAGAGTTTGTTTTTCGTCAAATGTTTATTTTTATTTTTCGTTTTTAAATGTAGTTTACAAACATTTTTTACTAAACTGATAAAAAAGCTGAAAGAGCATAGTTTGTTATGAGCATAACTTAAATTTAAAAAGTATAGAGCGTGACTGAAGCATTATTAAGCTAATCTTACTATTACCTTAAAGTACAAGCATTAAAATACAAAAAATTAAAAATGCAATTTTTTAAAAGTAGAATAGAGGTTTTAAATGGCAGTGATGAATTTGGAGTTAAACACTTTTTTATTATCATAGACAAGTCTAAAATGTGCTTGAAAGAAAGGTTTTCTGCTTACAATTCTGTAGAGAAAAA
Organism: Hydra vulgaris; assembly: GCF_038396675.1. Lineage (NCBI taxonomy): Eukaryota > Metazoa > Cnidaria > Hydrozoa > Anthoathecata > Hydridae > Hydra > Hydra vulgaris. Next base: position 34,093,196 of record NC_088926.1, read on the forward strand.
GTATTATTTTCTAACTAGTTTTCCAACCAAGACTGCTCATGTCATTGTTGCTGCAGCCAAATCCTTGAGTAATAATTATCCTTCAGATACACAATTTTATAATGAAATTATCCAATTTTACAAGTTCTTGACAAATAAGGAAATATATAAGCACTAGGATGTTCGCAAGGAAGTCGTAGGAATAAATTGGAATCACTTTTTCCAAAGAATGTTGATAATTTTTGCATCCGGCCCCCAAGACCCTTTATCCGGCCTTGTATATACTATATAAATATATACAAAATATAAGTAATATAAAAAATTAAATTTAAATTTGTTAGAGCAAATTGTTAGCGGTTAGAAACAAAAAAAAATAATTTCAATACTACATAATTTTAACTTATTTGTTAAAATATTTATAAATTGTGTGAGTTGGACAAAATGTAATGTAAATCTTGTCGTAGAAAAAAGAATTTTCAATTTTGACTATTTCTAAGTTGATTAAGTAAGTTGATTTCTAAAATGTCTTTTTTACCACATTTAGTTGTATAGTACAAAAAAAATTAAAGTTTTATAAAAAGATATTGTGAAAAACAACAACAAAAACTTAAGTCAAAAGGAAAACAAATTTTAATAATTCAATTCCTTTTTCTTTGATCTTGCAAAAAATAAATACTAGCAAAAAGCCATATAATAAAATAATTCGAGAAAATAAAAGATATAGACGTGAAATCCAAAAAAAGCAACAACAAAAAAAAACACGAAACAAACACGAGAAAAAAACAAAACAAAAAAACACCGCGTTTATGCTTTGACACTTCAGATAAAAAATAAAAAATTGTAGTAAAAAATAAGCTGAACTTATAGATTTTTCAGAGAGATTTTTAAATTTTTTACAGACTTGTACTTGCATTTAATTAATTTAATTTAAAAAAAAACAGTAAGATATAAATGAAGGCACTAATAAAAATATATTGACGAATATTTACAAAAATGAACACATGTAGAAAAAAAATTGCATTTAACGTCACTGTGTTTTACGCGCGCTTAAATATTTACGTTTTAATATTTAGAAAGTTTTTCGATTTATATATATTTTTAAAAGATTACAAAAAGTGAAAAAAAAAAGTTTAAATCGCTTTGCGCATATAAATTAGTACTATATATAATAATTTAATATTTGGTATCTGGATTTTTTATATACATATAGCTATAAATTTAAAAATTCAACGGATGTGCGAAAATAAATTAAGTTCCGACCTTGACTCCTAAAATAGAGACGTATGTCATAAACTTTAAAAAAAAAAGGTTACAATAAAATTTTAAATTATTCAATTTACCTTATGCGTATGGCTCTTGCTAAACGTATTCCAAAAACGCAATGTTTCATCGCCAGCGCCAGTAACTACTGACTCTCCATCCGGAGACATAGACTGAGTAACAAAGAAATTTAACTTAACCTTTTTTTACATTAATAGTATTAATAAATAAATAAATGAGGTATTACCAAGTACAAAACTCGAAATGTGTGACCAGTAAGCTTTGCAACTTGGGTCAAGCTTGGATATCTCCACACCAGAACTTGATTTTGTGAATAGCCGTGGGTACTCACCTAATTTTAATACAATATTTAAAAAAAAATTCAAATAAAAATATGAAAAACTTAATAACATAACTTTAAAAAATAACTGACCAACTCATTTGAATGCTTAGACCAAGCCAAGTTGCAAACCTAAATATTACAGTAAGCACAAAATTTAATTCACTTATTTACTTTTATAATTATAATAAACAACATATATATAAATAAATTTTATATATATAAATAAATTGTTGTTTATAATATAAATAGTTGTTTATAATAATTTAAAAAAGTAAATAAATGAATTAAATCTTAAATAAAAAGGGTGGGTTATACTATTTAAATTTTTAAAAAGGAAGGGCATGGAATTTTTTTTTTTTTCAAATATCACGATGTTGAAAGATAATAACGGCTTTTTTTTAATATATCTTGTGGGACTCACGGCTTTTGAAAAATGTTAATTTATAAAACCTTATTTTATAAATTTATAAAAATGTTTCTACAATTCATAGCGAATGAGAATTCAAAAGAGAAAAAACAAAAAATATTTAGAAATAATTCAGATGCAAAAATTCAACATGAACTTTTAATGATGCAATTCTTAGAGCTTTAAATGGGCAGTAAAATTAAGAAAAATGATTCATAAAAATTAAAAGTTAAAGAAAAGCTGAATTTCGATATTTCCATAAGAAATTGTAACTTTTTTTTATATAAAAATTAATAAAAACTAGTTTTATAAGATTTTGCAATTGAGCATTCTTCCAACCTAATTAATTAATATAATTAATCATAAATCTATATAAGAATTTAATCTTAGACATTTTAAATAAAAGTTTAAAAAGCTGTTAAATAATATTCTTTTTTTACTGTCACATTGCAAGTAGTTAAAATGGTTGCCAATTCAAAGCCCATGTGAAATTAGGGTGGGGCAAAAAACAAAAACTTTCAAAAATTGCCTAACAATACCTCTAAATGAATTCTATATAATAAAATAATATCAGAAATGAAAAAAAATATTAGGGATCCTGTAAATGTTCCCATGAAAAAAATATTTTAATAAATTTAAAAAAAAATACACCTTTTTTAACTTTTAGATAAAAAGCCATATTTTTTATGCAAAAGATCCATAACAAAATTTTTTTTATGAAAAAATTATTCTTTTTGAAATCATATTATGTAATGAGCAACTTAATAATAGTATTAGTTTGCACAGAACTTGCGGCACCATATAACCCAAGTTAATGGCGAGAAAGAGTCACAGCACTTTTTAATTATAAGAAAATGTGAATGAAAGTGTATGCAAATATCTAACTTATGTTATATATATCTAAATATATAACTTCAAATTATGTAATGTTAAAACATATATCAAGTTTTACAGTTTTACTTTTACTTAAAAGTTGCATTGCAGCTACATCTCCTTAATTTTGATTTATAGCACTTATTTGCTGTTTTATAGAGTCTTTTATATATAAATATTTCCAAATGAAGACAAATCTTCAATATTATTTCAAGACAATGCTCCATGCCATATTGCACATCATACCAAGGAATGGTTGGTAAAAAATAAAGTCCAAATTTTAGAATGGCCAGCATAGTTGCCTGACCTTAACCGTAGAAAATTAATGGGTAATGCTTAAAAGAAGGGTCAGGACACATGGGATCACTTCAAAAAAAACATTTTATAGAAGTTATTGCTCTTAAATGGGCTAAAATCACACAGGCAGATTGTGAAAAATTAGTTGGTAATATGAAGCAAAGAATTACAGAGATGATAAAGGCCAAAGGAGGTGCAATAAAATATTAAAATATTAATATATTGTTTATAAAATAAATACTTTTAATGAAAAACACGCTTATTTCACTAAAATCAAACTTAGTTGTATATTTTCAAATAAGGGAAAGTGGATTTTAACTTATAGCCTCGGCTGTATATAAAACCCATGTAACATGTATATGTGCGATGGTTGTCTATTTATAGCTAATGTAATATGTCAAATGGTTGCTCATTTAAAGCTGACGAATATGCAGAGGTGAAAAATAACAAACTACTAACAAACTTGTGTTACTGTAATTGAGTAGTTTTTTTGTAAATTTTTACTTTTAAAGTATTTTTTTAAATGATTACTTTTACTTAAGTATTTTTTCTTTAAATATCGTACTTCGCTACATTTAATCATATACGTTACTGAGTAAAAAAATTTAATGTGTATGAGTATTTTAAATTCACAAAAAATATGATTTAATTTTTAAAGTTGTTAAAAATTAGCGCCTGTTTTATAAAATTGTTTCCTTTTTATTTTCACTAATGTTTTGAATCTGAAGTTACAAAGAAATTAATAACCTGCCTCACTTTTGTTTCAAATTTTAATCTTTCTTTTAAACTTTTAAAAGAAACTTTAAAACGAAGGTTTAATGTTTCCATTTTATACAAAGTACTATAAAAAACATGAAAAATAACTTTATTTTTCATGTTTTTGCAAAAAAAACATGAAAAAATATATACATTTTTATTAGTAATATATATATTTATAAATAAGTATATTTAAATATATTTTTTAGTTATTTTTAATTAATTACATATATATATATATATATATATATATATATATATATATATATATATATATATATATATATATATATATATATATATATATATATATATATATATATGTAAATTATGTTAGTGTATTTTACAAATAGAGTGCTCCATGTTCTTAAAGAACAGAGCAATAATAAATTAGTAAAAACACTATATATATATATATATATATATATATATATATATATATATATATATATATATATATTTATATATATATATATATATATATATATATATATATATATATATATATATATATATATATATATATATATATATATATATATATATTTATATATATATATATATATATATATATATATATATATATATATATATATATATATATATATATATATATATATATATATATATATATATATATATACCATCATTTTAAAGATGTTCCTTTTACATGCTTTTTGTACTAAAAAAAAAATTATTTATTCAAAGCATTTTTTTCATATATGCATTGCCCGCATATCTTATCAAAATATAATGATAAATTTGCCAATTCTATATGCTTCTGCTAATTTTGCAAGAACTGAAAAAAAAACACGCTTTAACTGATAAAATGAGTATTAATGACTAACTTTAATAGAATTAAAAATAGTAGTTAAATATATCAATTGTAAAGATATACAGAAAAAATAGACCACCTTGTTTATGTTTTGTTATTTGACAGGTTACCTGAAAATGATTGTTAAAAAAGTAGCGCAGTAACTTTTATTCTGAGTACATATTTAATGAGCTTTTTACTTTTACTGGAGTAAACACTTTGACAAGTAATTTTTACTTGTACTTAAGTAAAATTTAACTCAAGTAACAGTACATTTGCTTAAGTACAAAATTTTATACATGTATTTGTCACACATCCATTTGACATGTATTTGTCACACATCCATGTGATATGTATTTGTTACACATCCATGTGACATGTATTTGTCACACATCCATGTGACATGTACATGTCCAAAAAATATCAAGATACCAAAAAATGAAATATTTTTTCTATAAGCTTAAAAAAATAAAATCGGTGACAAAAGTAGATTACAAATACAACTAGTTGATATATCAGAGACTAATCATTAGTAAAATATTTCAATGCAGATATCATGGGACTAATTTTAAAGAAGAAAAATGCCATATGTTTTATCATCTTTATAGTATCATACTCAAAATTTTAATCAATCATTTTATTAGTGAATATTTTTTTAACACATGATGAAAGTGGAGTGCTGTATCTCTTAATACAAATAAAAAAATTATTTTGAGTTTGGCATTACCTTGTTATAATTGATTTTAACTTAAATTGCAGTAATTAGTTGTGATCAAATTTGATCTATTTTTTTCGCCTCTAGATTTTATAAAATTCATCAAGCCTTTCAAAATGTTTTAGATCTTTTTTGCTGATTTTCTTTGTTTTGCTTCTTTACAAAAAAGATCAGATATACCCATTTTGTTTTTATTATTACCATAAAGTTGTGAAAGTTAGTTAAAAAAGTAGAAAACAGTTGTCACATTGTTAAACTAATAAAAAGAGGATATTTGTTGATAAAAGGACAGCATTTGATGAACAGAAGTTGATGAACAGCATTTGATGAGAGTTTTTGTTGATAAAATGAGTTATGATATTAACAAATAAAAGGACTATGAATGAATTATTAGTGTGAATAAAACTATTGGAGTGACATAAAATGAAATAAATAGGAGAAACAATTAAAAACTATAAAACATAAATAAAAACCTGGGAACCAGTATCTACACATTGCAGCTGTTGAGTATTTAATGTATTCCAAAATCGAATTGTCTTATCTTGTGTGCCTCCTCCACTGGCTAGCAAACCATGCTAAAGAAAATACTTTTTATTTATTTTAAACTTTAAAATGAAAATCATTAAAAGATTTTATACATTTAATGCATGGCTCAAACTGCTAGACAGACAAAATAAATTATATACTTGATGGGGTGACCAAGCAATAGCTTTTACAGCAGCAGTGTGATCATTATACTGTTGGAAAGGGGTTGTCAAAGATTGATTCCAAACAAGTAACTGAAAAATATTTAAAGATTCTTTAATTTCTAATAAAAAATAAGCCTTAATGATTTAAAACCTCATAGCTCTACTTCATAATGACGTAAAACACAAAGTATACAACTAAAAAAAAAATCATAAAAAAACTAAAAATCAAATACTTTATTATCATTTCCACCAGATGCCAACAGTTGCTTGTCAGGTGACCACTTTAAACCACAAACCTAATAAGAAAAGAAAATATTTTTTGTAAATTAGAACAAATATAATTTAAATGTGTTAGATTGATTGGTAAATTTCTTTATTTCTTAGCAGTTTTCTAACATGTAAGAAAAAAAACTTTTTTGATAAAATCTCAAGATTTATTAGTTGTTTTTTTTTAATTCACTTTTCTAAGGCTAATGCAACCTTTAAAGTTATTGAGGTTACTGTTTCTGTTTCTAATTATTTTTATTTTTAATTGTTGTTAAAATCTCATTTAAATTTTAGGACTATAAATGATGAATATTTATGAACAATGCCAATGTGCAAAGAGACATGAATATTAATGAACAATGTTAAATTGCAGAGTAAAATATGTGTCTTATTAGAGCTCATAGTAAAATCCTTATGAATTGGAGCTCATAGAAAAATACTTAATACATAAATGTTTGCATTCTAAAATGGTTGGTATGAAGAACTAAAATCAATTTTTGAATTGATTCTAATTTATTCAAAAAATCATGATTTGTATTCAGAGAAGTTGCCACCTCAATTGTATATAAAATTTATTTTTTACCTCTTGACGATGACCAACCAATCGCTTTTCAGATGTTGTTGGACATCTAAAATATATTAGTTTTCTCAAGGTACTTGACACTTTAACATAATAAATGTAACTAAATAAATTCAAAAAAAATAATTTCAAACCTGACATCACGTTGAATGATATTCCGGTCTCTACTACCCGAACAAAGGATATCATTATTCCATGCTAAAGATCCTAAAATATTGTTAAATATGTTTAATACAAAAACTATTAAAAATGTACAAACACATTAATATTGTATTAAAAGTTATGTTTTCTCAGAGTTGCTATACCTGCTGATTACAAACAAAATGTATACAAAATTTAAGGTAAGCATAAATTATTAATCATTCCTGAGCATACATGTTTACTTGCGGTGGAACCTAAACCATGTATTTAAGACATGCAAACTCCAAAAAACAATTGCACATTAAAACCGTTATAGTGGTAATTTTTAAATGCCTAAAGTTTATAAAAAAAATTATAAAAAATTGTGATAATGTAGCATCATCTTAAGTAGATGTTTTCATTATATACTATGACAAACCATTTTCATCAAATACTATGACAAACCATTTTTATTAAAGTTTTTGTTAAAAAACTAAATTTAATTTTTTTTGAAACAAAATTACAACTAAATAGACGAAAATGTGTAAACTTTTCTCATGTCTGGTTCAAGACACCCAGAAAACTAAGAAAAATCAGCTTCCTTATAAAAAAACACATTTTTTCTTTGATCTCTTAGGAAACATCTGAGAAAATTTTAAAAAATTTTAAAATCCGTAAAAAAAATTCTCTTATGACTTAAATATTTTTAACATAGTAACTATGTTTACTTTATGTCTGTGAAATTAAGTTTCACTTTGATATAATCTGAAAAGAAATTTTTTTAAATTTTGAAAATTTGATTTTCAAACTGAAAATTCTATTACATCTAAAATATACATATTTTCTTCTAAAATAAAGTAAACATAGAAAAAAAATTACCAAGCATTAATCTAGAATATTTTTTTTTAAATCAAAACAAATTATATTTATAAAGGTAGTTTTGGGTAACACCACTCTAAACGCCTGGTACTCTGGAGAAAAACATAGATAACGGTAACCTTTATTAAAACTGCTGTCTAGGGAAGAATGCACAGAGTACTGCGACAACACAAGTGATGGTACTATATTGGAGAAACCCACATAAAGTACTTTAATACAAGTGATGGTACTATATTGGAGGTACTATACAAAACCAGTGGAAATTTGTTTAAGTTATTTGATACACTGACATTAGTTTTATGCAAAAAAAAAAATTATATTTGTTTTGAAGAAAAATAAAAAAATTTATTTGTATAGAAAAAACTCACCAACTCTTGTTGTGTGACCTTGCAACACCTGGATTCGTTTTGAAACAGCAATATCCCAAATTTGAATGTATCCTTTGTGTGTACCAACAGCCAAATGATTTCCCTAAAATTATATACCTTACTTAGTAAAAAACATATAACTTAATCAAAAAATCATATATTATAAAAAACATATAATAACTATGCACAAAACTATTCTACCTTATCATTCCAAGCAACAGAAGTAACAGGATCACCTTCAGATGATAGATCACACAACTTGGTCACCTTATATGTTCAGTAGTAAGTCATTTTAAATTAACTTTGTAATATAAAAAAATTTCTTTTATTAACATTATTATTAGTAGTATGATTTATCACTTCACTATAAAGCATACCTGACTGGTATAAGCACTCCAAAGATACACACAAGATCCCAACCCAACACTTAAAATATTTTGACACGACCAGTCAACCAAATTCAAGTAAAAATCATCCTAAAGAAATAATATAATTTTAGAAAGAAAAAAAGTATGGAAGTACTTAATTACAACTATAATACTTACTTGTAAATCAGGTGCATCAAGAACCTTATAAGGAACTTTTGGTATTTTGCGAACTGCCTAAAAGTAAATTTTTTATAAGCAAAGGTTGATTTAATTGAATTAAATAAGCAGTAAACAAAATAAAAATTGAAATACTTTATTAGCTACATTGTAATTATAAGCATAAACTATAAGGATGCGTTAAACAGTAGTAGTGTGCTCATTACAGCAGAACATTTAAAAAAATTGCTTTTACCTTTTTAGGAGATCGTAGAAGTCTGTGGCTAAAGAAACAGTATTAATTACTATAATAATATTTATAATTGAACTATTTTTATAAGCAAAAAAAAAAAAAAAACCTGTTTGTTCCAATAGGAGATATAGTGTAAGGGGATGAGATATCAATTGAATCAAGTAAATATTTGCGTTTATTAGGAGCTCGACTCTAGTAATAATAACAAATTTTGATACAAATAATGGTGGAAGTTTTTGCAACATGAAACAGCTCATAAGAAACTTACTTTAAACAGTGAACGCACGTGCTTGGGAGTAGACAAAGCATGGCGTTCATCATTTTCATCCTAGAGTACAAAAAATTTCATTTTAAAAACATGAAGTTAAAATTATTTACAAAAACCAATTAAGTATTTTTAAAAAAAAAACAGTATATGCTGAAAAAAAAAACAGTATACGGTGAGAGTTTCAATCTCGTCTCTTAAGAGTTCATTTCGAAGAAGTGAATTATAGAGAAGAAATTCTAAAAAAGATTAAAATATTAAAAACAAATATATAAAAATTAGGAATAAAAACTTTATTCATAACAACAACATATAAAATACAAGTTTTATTAAAGAAATTATGAAAATCTTATTAAAGAAATTATAAAAAATAAAATTATATTTTGCTGTACCTTTATTTTCTGAACAGGGAACATGGTCTCTAAAAGATAAACGAAAAATGCCATATTTAGAAAGTTTTATTTCTTAAAATAAATCATAAAATATCTACTATATAGTAGACAAAAGTATCCTCAAAATCCTCATTATTTTTTATACCAAAATTAAAAAATAATAAGGATTTTGACAATGCTTTTGATGCTCTTAGTGGTATAATATACATATATATATATATATATATATATATATATATATATATATATATATATATATATATATATATATATATATATATATATATATATATATATATATATATATATATATATATATATATATATATATATATATATATATATATATATATATATATATATATATATTTGAGAGTTTATTTAAGGAAAAACAAAGTAAATATTTGTAAGAAATATTTACTGCTAGTTACATAATATATTACATAAGTTATAAATTTTCAACAAATTCATAAACTAAAAATGTTCAATGATTTTTTCAAAATCTACACAAAGTTTTTTAATGTTGATAAACTAAGGTGTCCCAAAAATGTTTTTGTTTATATTATTTACATTTGTCTGGTAGGTTTTATAAAATATACTGTTTATGTTTTTTACATTTGTCTGGTAGTTTTTATATTTTTGACATTTGTCTGGTAGTTGTTTATATTTTTTATATTTGTCTTGTAGATGTTTATATTTGTTACATTTGTTTGGAAGCTGTTTATATTTTTTTAGGTTTGTCTGGTTGCTATTTATATTTTTTATATTTGTCAGGTAAATGTTTATATTTTTTACATATGTCTGGTAGATGTTTATACTTGTTACATTTGTCTGGTGGCTGTTTATATTTATTACATTTGTCTGGTGGCTGTTTATATTTTTTACATTTTTTACATTTGTCTGGTAGCTGTTTATATTTTTTTTACTTTATTATATTACAAACAAAATGGCATAACTTTTCTTTTGCTATCAATTTATAAGAACTGGCATGTTAGCCAATGTATGCTAAAGGGGCCTGCATGTTTCAAGATTATTATATTTCTATTAGCAGTAGTCAACATTAAATATGGAAAGTTTGATTACAAAGCCAGTGAAGACTTACTTGACATATTTGGTAAATTCACTTTCAATTGAAAATGAATATTTACATTTTATTATATGAAAAATGTTTTAATGAATCTTAAAACAAGTAAGTTTTTAACTAATTTTATCAAATTTATGGATGGATATTTTATCAAATTTATGGATGAGGTTAGTAAGTTCTTTTCTGTTTCCTTTAAATATCAAAGTAGTGATAACAATTTTTTTTACAAAAACACCAAAAAAAATTATAAGAATTTAGAATAAAGTTTTTTATTTAATAGACACCTCTACTAAAAATGTTACAATTTTATTATCTTTTTAAGCAAATAGTGGCATCGAATTTGAGTTTAAATTTCATTTCTGAAAAATTGAACAATTAAAATAAAATATTTTATTGTGCCGTTGAAGTAACAGATTCAAATAAAATAACAAATTCACATAAAATGTCTGATTTTCCAAAAAATTTATTTTTTTGAAAATCAGTTTTTTTTTTTTTTTTTTTTTGTGACTCTTTATGAAGATTTTATCAAGTAACTGATTTCAATTGCTCATATGGTGAGCAATTGAAATCAGTAAAGAAAGTAAATAAATATTATAAATTGAAATCAGTAAATAAACAGTATAAATAAGAAAAAGATAAGTGTTGATAAAACAATGGCTACATTAAAGTCTTATTATACACACTTCAGAGAAAGTCTTACTGATATGTTATACTCACTTTAATTTTAATAATTGCTGATGCATAAAGTCCAATTCTTTAAAACCCAGGCTAAGCATGTAAAACAATACTAAGATCACAAGATGAGACAGCTGAACTCAAATTAGTCTCACAAAGTGTAAGTAGGTCTGGTGAACTTTGCAAGAGATAAGACTCAATAGAAAAAAAGACTACGAATATTAGTGAGTAATAGATTTAGAGAACTTGGTGATGACAATGGCTTTTTGTGTCTTATAGTTTTGGTACTTTAGTTATATTTTTGGATTTGTTAAATAAATTGACTCAGATAGTGAACATATTTTGATTAAAGTGAATAAATTTGATTAGAGTGAATATACAAGTGAATACAGTAAAAAAAAAAACAATTTAAATTTGTGTCTAAATTTTTAGCAATTACAGAACATCAATTATCTTATTATTTTGCAGAGATGAAATTTAAAAACAAAGCCTAAAATAGTTGCCATTCAAAACTTCTGTATAAAAATTTTATACAGCATGAAGCAATTTCTTTGCATTTGTTACTTTGAAAACTTACAAAATGCCAGTAAAACTCATACCAACCATACCATAACCATACCAACTTTTATACATTTAACCTAAAAGATTTGTACCCCCACTATTTTAGATTAACCTTTTTTTGATGTTACGTATATGAGAAACTGCATTTAAAAGTATTTTAAACACTAAAGCTAATTGTGTTACTCAATGCGCCTAATGAATGGTGCAACAGGAAAATTTGCAGAAAGAGGCAATCATCTTAGGCAAAAATCTTCTAAATTTGAGTGTCAAACTCCTTTTTTTGTTAAAGGAGTTTGACACTCAAATTTAGAAGATTTTTTTCACAAATATTGAAACAAGTCATTGAAATCAGTTAAAACATGATAAATATAAATACACAATATTTCTACATTATTTTTGCAATAATTTCTTACTTTGTTCCAGATAATAATGCAGGATCCACATTTTCCTAACATAAAAACATAATACTATTTTTATAAAAGTAAAATTATATAGTTAGAAATTTACCAGTCAAATTGTTTGATTAATTTAAAACAATTTACAAAAACAAAAAGGTTCAATTAATTTTCTTACATTTGGAGGCGTTGAAAGAAATCCTTTACTTAAGTTAACCACAGCTCGATTAGGAATAAATCTAAAACAAGAATACAACATACAGATTAGAGGCAGAAAAATGCTTTTTTATTTGTTTGTTTATTGTATTTTTTTAAATAAAAGTTAAACTCTTACTCTCGAGTCCTTAATACAAGGGAGGGGGGAGGAGAGAGGGGGGAGGGGGAATAAAAGGATGGGGAAAATTTTAGTCCAGATCAAACAAACGGAGGGGGGGAGGGGTTAATAAAAGGTGGGGGGAACTTTTTTACTTTACAATATATATATTTATTATAAAAATGTTCAGTTTATAAATCTGAACTTATATTTATAAAAAACACGCTTAAAACTATTTTTAAACAGCTGTTTTATCATAATTTCAATAGGATTTAATATGCTGATATAAGTTTTATACCTTAGTGAGAAATAAACCAAAAGCTCATTTTCGACAAATTGAGATTTATTAGGCCAGCAATTTTTAAAGCCTGTTTACGCTGAAAGCTTTAGTTTTTATCAGTTACTGATTGAATTATTTTCTAATTTTTAAGACCAATTTTTTTTTTTTTCTTAAGAGATATAAAGTTTTTGCTGACAACAAGTGAAAATTAATAAACAGGGGTGTCTTAATAAGCTTGGGGTGAATGGGAAAATTTTCCAAAAGTTAATAAACATCCCTCTCCCCCTTTTATTAAGGACTCGAGAGTAAAGGTATTCTAGTTTTATGTCTTAAAGCAGTACAGGCTAATTTTTATTTCAAATAAAACTTGGAGTTTCTTATTTGAATCAAAGTATTTAAAATGCATTAATTATCTATTGTATTATATATTATCCACAATACTCTTGAATATCTACATTCTCAAAATTATCAATTCATTCTTTCGCATTCTCCTGAACATTTGAGCTCCATTTGAAATCTATCATTGCATTTTTAAGCAAATAATGTCAATACTGAAAGATACTTTTATAATACAATAAAAGGCTAACTAGTTTACACTAAGTTACCTGCCTTCATAAAATTTAATGCGAGACAGTCTTTCAAATCAAGTATACATTAGTAAAATCTGCATAGACGAGCCTCTTTAGAAAAATCCTGCATGGGCTTTTTGGAGATCGCCTCTGAGTGTGATGAGAGTGTGAGTCCAAAGCAGAAGTATGAGATAAAAGATTTAGAGATGTTGCATAGTCCAAATCACTTAAAGGGAAACTTAAGGGAGGAGAAACTGAACACAAGCTATGGTTAAAGATAAAACACAAATTAAAAAGTGAAGGTAAGTGACTAGGATTGGCTGGAAAATATCTGAATAAGCAATTGAGAAATACAGAAGTTATGAGCTTTAGTGCCAGCAGGATCAGTGGTGTTAGGGCCAAATCATTCAGCAAGATAGCATTAAAGTCACCAAAAACAACATTATTATCTGAGAGATAAAGAGAAAGGGTTTAGTCAATTTGATTGTAAATTATATCTAAAAGAGTGCAGTCATGAGAAGGATAATAATATAAAACAAAAAGAAAGGTGATTGAGTGAAGTGGTGCTAGACAGAAGCACCTAAAAGATTAGTCACAAAATTAAAATTTGATTTCACTGCAGATAGATGAAATGATGCATTAGTATATGTCCAGGTCACACATGTGATTATCGAAGTATTTGCAAATCAATGAATAATAACAGTCAAATATAAACTAGTCTCACAAAGAACAAGTAGGTCTGGTGAATTCTGCAAGAGGTAAGATCCAACTGGTGAATAGTTATTTATACTTATTATATTATAAGATAGAAACAATTGGTGGCGAGGGTTTTTTTATATAATAATTTTAAGTACTTTAGCCATGCTTTATATTAAAGAGAACTCAACTCAATTATAGAGCATGCTACCCTAAGCAATCAGCTATGCAATCGCCTCACTCCTGCTAACTAACTTATAAAGTTAGCACTTAAATTCATAACTAAGGAATTCTATTGTGGTCTCAATGCCCACCAATAGCACTAAGAGGAATATCATTCATGCACAAAATTGCACTTTTAATACTTTGATGTTTTACACCTGCTGATGAAGTCAGCCTATTTGAAAACTAACACAGATTTCAGAAAACCTTACTACCAGTTGGCTTCAGAACTATTTAACTAAGTCTTTGAGCTGAACCCACATTAGAAGATGACAGAAAGAGTTGCATAGCTTCTATCAAAAAGGCCTAAGATGAGTATTTTATTGAGACACTGTTTCTATTCAAAGCCCTAAGGTACTTAAGTCAGTTGATTACTTGAATAATGGGGGTATAAATAACCCCTAGAAATATTGTATTATATTATAAAGAATTTTATAAGGATAAGTTTATATACTATAAACAGATGTTTTTACTTAATTTAAGTATTTAAGTCAAAGTTTATTTTACCTAACCTTTGCCTAGAAAATTAAATCCTGCAAGGCAGCAGGATATGGGGCAGTATATGTCACCAGAAGCAGGTTGATAATGATGATCCTTTTGTAAAAAAAACTTCTGTAAGCAGTACTTTAACATATTGAACATGAAAAACATATTATCTATTTGAATACTGGAAATTAAGGTGAATGGTAAAATATACAGTTGTAATTAGAAGGTAGTAACTGACCTAACACTACACCAGAGGTTCAGACAGAACACAAACATACATACATGATAAATAACGGAGGAGTGAACAGAGTAACTAAGACACCTTTAACTATATAACAGACAAAAGCAGATACCACTGTAGACATGACAGATATGAGATAGCATTTGATAACAGGAAGTTCACTTTTAGCCTTTGCTTAGAAAATGAATCCTACAAGGCAGCAGGACATTCAACAGGTTGTAATGGATTACATAATACCATTAACAGGGAGATCATGATGATCCAAGTCTGACCTAACCTAAATTAGGGCCTATATTCAGCAATATCGACCTAACTGCCTATATAAGAGTGTCTGAGGTCAGCAATTATTTGACAACCTTGTTTCTATATTATTCTGGTGAAACCTTTGCATTAAAAATTTTGTGCAGAACTTATGCCAACCAAAAATAATTTTTTTTTTTTTTGATTTGGAGAGCTGCCTAATGATTTTTATTGTTATTGTTATTATTTGATACATTAAATATATTATATACAATACATTGACTTTATAGATATTATTATAAATTACATGTAACGTTTATATAAAAGGAACAAATATCTACCTATCTAACCCAGCATCTTGCAACCGCTTGGTAGGCGTTACCTGCCCAGGACTTTTTCCAAATGGTGAAGACTAGGTAAAAGTTAAATCTTTAATAAAATTTGAATAAAAAATAAATGATTTCAAAAAAGATTAGCAAGTTTACATAAATGCTATATATATTATATAGTGCCAGTGCCTAGTAAACATCCGAGCTATAAGGTTTACTGTCTTTATTGAAACTACCAACTTGTTGTGTACCAACTGATTATAAATGTTGAAGTGCATATAAGCATGTTAATAAGTCAAGAAAGTAGTCTGACAAACAGGATAATAAAAGTTATATGCAACCTGATTAAGTCATTTTAGTTCATAAATCACTAAAATGGATTACTTAATAGCTCTCTACTTCATACTATATCTTGAAAAATCTTGAACAATCTTTTAATTTTAGAATTAAATTTCTATATGATTAATGTAAATAAAAAACTATTTAATAGAATCACAAATAGTGTACTAATAAGATAAATACTGTTTATGTCATACAGCTCTAATATTATATATTGTTTAATATAAATGGTATTTTGTATATCAGCTACAAAATACAGCAAACTGTTTTATGAATGCATGTTCACAAAGCTCTTTCACAGAGTTTGAACAATACTATCTGTTTAGAATATTTAGAATTATTCTTTATTTAGATTACTTTAGGTATTTTACAGAAGATTACTATCCAAAGTAATAATAACAGTAATATCCAAAATGTAAAACTGTATACTGTGTAAAATTTTGTGCTTTTTACACTATAGGAGCAAACTAGCTTAATTACAAATCTGTTTAATAGTTTAATAAAAATAAAAAAATGACTTAAAAACTTTAATAAAGACTAAATATATGTATGTATATATATATATATATATATATATATATATATATATATATATATATATATATATATATATATATATATATATATATATATATATATATATATATACATATATATATATATATATTTATGTTTATATATATATATATATATATATATATATATATATTTATATATATATATATATATATATATATATATATATATATATATATATATATATATATATATATATATATATATATATATATATATATATATATATATATAACATTTGCACAAACACTGGCTTAACTGGAGATTGCTATAAACACAGAATAGCAAAAATGATAAGTAAAAACAAAAACAAGATTTTTCAGATAAATTTTTGAAATAAAAGTGTTTTGCATCATAATCAAAGTTGGAAAACTTAAAAAACTAATAACCAGCTCAATGAAATTGTAGCTCAGCTTTTAATTATGCTAATAACCTCATGGTCATTTGCTACTTTTCTGTAAAACTTACGATGGAGTAGTTATTCAACCAACTCATTACAGGTGACCTTTATCAGAGATATCATGAAAATAGTTAAATGATGAAGAGTATAAAAATGTTAAACTAAAATTTGTTTTACACCAACATTCATTGCTTGCAAAATTACCATCACAATAACTTAAATAAAGTACTATCTTAATTATTTTGAAGTATTTCCAACATTTTTTTATTGTGACTACACACATATTATACTATTTGAACATTCTTAGTGTAAAATACAAAGAGAAAAAAACAATTTATATAAATTTTCTGACTGAGTTTAAGTTTTTTATACCATTAAGTTATTTAAAATACCTTTAAGTTAAAGTTAAGTTAAAATAACTTCAAGTTATTTAAAATTCTTTGACTGAGTTTAAGTTTGTTATACCTTTAAGTTATTTAAAAATTAATGCATATACGCTAAAATAAAAATGAAAACATCTTAACTTACAATTGGACTTTTTGTTGGAGTTTTAATTCCATTAACTTGTCTGAATAAACGTTGTTCATAAGCCGGATCCATTTGATTGAGAATACAAAGTTTCAAAATAAGAAATATAATTGTTTGTATGTTTAAATTAAGAACTGTTAAAAAATAAATAAAAATTAAAAAAAAGTAACTCTTATATGTGTATACATAAAAATTTATGAGTTATTTAGAAAATATTCTTTAGTAGCTCTTTGCATTCTTTTTACAGCATAACATTTGTAGATGTTTTTTTACAATATTTGACATATAAAACAGACAGGAAATTATTGTAAACATTCAATATATTTTATATCCGGAGGGATGTTCTATTAATTACAAAAATTAAAAAAATACATTAATTAGATATTACCATGTATTTCTATTGTTTTATATTTGAATACTGTCGTTTGTTTTTTGTTGTTGTTGTTTTTTATTACTGTGTTGTTATTTTTCTAACTTTATATTTTTACTTTTTATAAAACAAACGATAATATATATGTAATATAAAGTAAATAGAAAAAAATACATAGGTCAAGAAAACAATAAAATTAAATAAATTTTGAACATATATAAATTATAATATAGTATTGTAAATGCAAACTGTAAAAGATAGCTTGTGTCAAACACTTTTTTTTTAATGCAATTTATAGTCCATTTAAAAAGTAGCGGAGATCAAAACAAAATTTGAAAATTTGAACTTACGATCAAACCGAAACACCAATTTTTAACGGTTTTTTTAATTAAAATAGTTTCGAGTGATTTCTGTATGATTGCCAACATCTACGAAAATACGCAATATCTTAAATTTTAGAAATTTAATATTTATTAAAGTTTATTAACCAAAAATTGAAAAATTACACACTTTATTATAATTTTACAAAATTAGGTTAGATGTCACTCATAAAGTTGAAAACTAGTCATTGGAGTTACTATAAATCACTATAAATGCTATAAGCGCACAGTTTTATCATATCGTTAAAAAAAATTTCAAAACTAGTTTTTTTTTTTATCCAACTGAAGCATATATAATAGATTATCGCATATAGTATATATTATTTACATAATAGATTATAGAATATTTGTTAGAGCGTATCTCCTAACTCACGGGAAATAAAAATGTATTTTTTGATAATACAGGTCTTATAAAAAAAATGAGTTTGACTAAATACAATTGAAGGGCTATTGTTTTAGCCATGTTATCCAATTCTACCATAGAATTAAAGTTTAGAATACACATTTAAATTCTCAGTTAGTAATTTTACAATAACCTCAGCTTGTTCTACATATTGTAAAATGTTTCCGGTATATTATTATTATATTATATTAGTATATTATTATTTTAGTATTGTTGTTTAAGTTATTATTTTAAGTTTACGAGCTTTAACTATCGTTTACTTTTTTTATATGATGATATCAATGTAGATAACAACGGATATTTTGATAAGCAATAATAACAATAATCACAAAAATAATAGCAATAATAATAACAATAATAATAATAATAATAAAACTTTTTATTCTTACTTTTTATTAAAAAGTCTATTATTATCTTATAGAACTATTTTAAAATCTTGAACCATCACTTAATCTACGCAACAACAAAACATATTTCTTATATTTATAAATACTTTTAAAATGTGTTCATATTTACTGAAGTTAATATTTATAAGCCATTCCAAGAAGTAGTCAATCTCGGGATGATTTTTCCGAATCCAATTTAAACCAAACAAACTATAACTATTAAAGAATTAATATAGTAAAAAAAATTTTTTACTGCACAATAAACTTTTTGCTATAATGTTAATAATAATTTTGTTATAATGTTAAATATAATCTTAACATAAATAATAACATGTTAATAATAACAATCTTCTCTTTACTTCATTTAGAAAGAAAAGATCTTCCTTTCACTTAAAAAAGATATTGAATATTTTTGAAATCATTTTTTAGGCTAGCAGGTGTTAGAAATATTGTACATACATTATGTCCTATTTACCAAATCATTTTGAAAAAAAGAACTCTTGAAAATCAGGACCTAAATAGTCATACTTGAGTCTTAATTATTGAATTTAATTTTTTTTTTCTCTTGAAAAAGAGCAAAATTAAATATAGTCAAGCAAAAAAATATTAATTATATAGAAGCAAAAAAATATTAATTATATAGAAGCAAAAAAATATTAATTATATAGAAGCAAAAAAATATTAATTATATAGAAGCAAAAAAATATTAATTATATAGAAATTACCACAGCAATGCTAAAAATGATAGCCTTAGATAAAAATAAAAAAAATATACAAAAATACAGCACAGTTTCATCGAAATAATAAGATTAAAATACCATTTTTACCCCAAAACCCAGCTGTTATCGTTTAAAGTCATGCCAGTAAATTTGGCGATAAAGTTAAAAATTTCTTTTTTAGAACAGTCATTGCACTATACTAAGGAAAATAGATGAAAAGGAGATTAACCTCATCAACTTTTTTCCAGTGTTTGGAATTATATAAATGTATGTTATGAGGTCAAACTCGGGACAAATTCAAAACTTTGGTCTAACTTTTTTGATCCTTATAGTTACAGGGCCAAGACATGGGTTGTTATTTTTTTTTAAAAAAAAGGTCCTTTAGAAAAAAGTGTCTCCGGCACCCCAACCCCCTCCCTGGTGTTGTCGGCTCTGGGTTAGGCAGCATAGTAAACATTCAACTGCTCTTAGAACAAAGAAATGACCAAGCAGCCATAGGCAAATGTGATGCATCAATAGCAACTCATGAGCGACTTATTAGACTGAAAAGCTAAAAGGACTGTCTACAATTGAATGCGTTAGTGCAACATAAAAGAATGAATTTTTGTAAGAAATTATTCTCTTTGTATTCTATATACTTAATGTTGAAAAGATTTCATATTGCAAGGCAACAGATAATTTTCATCAAAAAGGTTATATAACTTAAATAATAAATTTAACTTTTTTATAGTTCTTAGTGTAATAACTTATAATTCGAACAATGTAGATTACGTCACAAAATTTAGTTCGTTGCATTACAACTTTAATAACAATTACCAGCAAACATTAAGTTCGAAAATAAACTTTTTGGAAAAAAGGTTTGTCTAACATAGCAAGGTTGTGGTCTAGAAACTCACACTTGACGTATTTCAGCTCACAAAAACTGCACTTAGTTACCTGTTAATTAAAATAAGCAGTTATTGGACAGCGGTTATTTTGAGCTGCCATGACGCAGTGGTTAGAGCGCTTGCTTTAAAAGCAAGAGATCCAGGATTTGATGGAAGCTCTTGGGAATATTTCGCGCCATTGGTAAGAAAGAAAGCGTGAGCTTCCGAGTTAAATGCTTATTTGCAATGCTTTGTGACAAGACCGTTAGGTTTTCTTGGGTCACTGAAAACAAAAATCATCAAAAAAAATTATTATAATAATAATGAGTACTCTCTATTTCTTCGTTACGTCACATACCAAAGTATAAACATTTTTTATGATTTTTGAAGTTTTTTGACAATCCTTAAAATAGGTTATTTCAAAAAATTATCCAATGATTTTATAAAAGATTTTTTTTTATTCTATCTTGCAAACTCTTTAACTGTACGCTACGTTACATTAGAAATAACTGGTATAAAAGTAAGAATTTAAAATCAAAAACCAAGAATTTAAATGTCAATTTTTCTTTTATTAATTACGATTGTAAAAATTTTTTCTTTACTAACTGGCAAATACATAACATTATATTTAACTAACTTCAATATGTCAAATATGTTCGTGTATTTTATAAAAACTTATGATGTTCCGTACGAGAATCATGAGTTTTTGTAAAATACACCACCTGTTAGTGATTTGAGACAAAGAACTGTCGCATACAACATGTTATTGTAGACGTTTATTATAATTAGGGTTTTAGAATTTTTTTTAACAGTATATTTAATATTTAATATATAATCATACTTTTGTATAATTCTATCAAGTTACCCTGCTGGCGCTATTGCAACAAACAAGTTAATAACTCAGATACGGATCAACAGCTTCATGCATAGTTTTTATCATATTTTTATAAAATACTTTATTTTTATAAAATACTTTATGTAATAAAGAAATTTCTTCCATAGCTCAAAATGCAAAATTAAAATTAAGTTAAATAAATAAATGCGAAATTAAAAATAATGATAACTAAGTTAAAATCGTAATAATAGTTAATAATAATAATTTTTTTATTATTTTAAACTTCTCTAAATATGAAACCACGTTTAGAAAGCTCCATAAAAATAGAAGTCATTTAAAATGCAGTGCATATAGTGTGCTTCATTATCTTGCAGATTTTATTTATTTATTTTTTGGCTAGAATGATATTTTGTTTTCATATACCATTCCTGATCTTGTCTTGTCTTTTCATAAATTATTGATGACAATGTTTAACGAGCGTCAAAAATGCTTGGAATTTACTCAGGTGGTACTTAAGTATGCATAAAGAAGCAATGAAGCTTCAAATTTTGTTTCAGAACTTTTAACGCCAGATAGATTTAGAAATTAAGTCCTTTTTTTAATGAAATTAAAAAATATCTTTCAGAAAAAGAACAGGTGTTCCAATGACAAGTACTTGTTTCAAAATAAACTATGCGAAAGAGGTAGTAATAACCATAATAGAAAAATACATTAATTCGA
The DNA here is from genome assembly GCF_038396675.1 of Hydra vulgaris. NCBI lineage: Eukaryota > Metazoa > Cnidaria > Hydrozoa > Anthoathecata > Hydridae > Hydra > Hydra vulgaris. The sequence goes on from NC_088926.1 coordinate 34,115,589, forward strand.
GAAAATTATTAAGAATTTATCATAACTATAGTCACTTATTTGGCCAGAGAATTACCCAGCAACCCAGCATTACCCAGCAACTGTTTTTTTTAATTAAAAAAATCCGGGTTTTATACTGTGCAAGACTTATGTACAATAAACGTTACATTTCTAAGTAAGCCATGTTATACTTACAAAAAGTTTATCGGCTCACGGTTGTAAGCAAAATATTTTTGGAAAAATGAAGTTCTGATGCACTGTCAGTCAATCAAAAGTACATCTTTAACATTTAGATCGCAGCAGATACAACCCTTTAATTCTTCAGGCTTATTTGGTGTTTGACTTACGGTTAGTTACGTTTATCCTGTTTGATGAATCAATTCCAGCAGTTGAATGATAAGCATAGGTTTTACAAATGGTTAACATTAATAGAAAAATTATTAAGTCTGGAAAAGCATTTTTTTATGCGGAAAAAAGATACTGATGCTTAGCTGTTGTTCTGTTTTCACAACTTATGATAACAATTTTAAAATCTTTGATATACTCTCATTATAGCAAATGAAGAAGAAAATATTATTTTTTTTGAATTAATTTAAAAAAAAAATCACCAAAGAAGATCAGTTTAAACATTTATTCTGCGGACGCACAACCATTTTAAACTGTTGAATCACAATTATTCTTTTAAATAAAAGTTGACCAAATACAAAACTTTTATTTATACAATAGCAGTAAACTCTTTGCATTTTGTCCGAATTTGTTGATGACTTTAAATATAAAATCATTTTTCTTTTCAAGAGTCATCACTCCCCTCCCCTTCGACCGCAATTGTTTTCTTGTAGTTAGGTAATTTCAATTAAGCATCTAAACATAGACACCCATTAAAACTTGGTTATTAATTTTCCCGTAGAAAATCAAGAACAAAGATGGTAGCTGCTCCAAAACGTACAAGTAATACAAAGTTTGTCCTATGTATCAAATAACTGTTCTTTAAAACATAAATAAGATATTTTAATAAATAAAGTTTTTTTATACCACTTTTTTTTTGATAAATACTCTTGCAAAAAATAAAAAGTAAAATAGATATTAATATCTAATCAAGATATTAAAAAAAATCGATAATAACAAAATCAATAATAGTAAAAAAAAAATTATTGGTTTTTCTATTTATTATCCTTAGTTATCTAAATTCCATTTGACAAAAAATTATAACAAATGCCAATATTATTAACAACGTTTTTATGGAACCATTTCCTAAATATGTGATTCATCATTTCTCTCGTGATTCGTTGATTTTATTTTTATCTTTTTCTGCATATAATGCATTGAAAATGATTGCTGCTACTCGCAATGTTTAAGATGCTTTTTGATATTTTAATAATTTAATTTTGCATACTACTTATTTCTTATTGCATTTTCGGTTTATTTTTGTTATTGTGGAATTTATGTGATTACTTTTGTTTTCTTACCATAGAAACAGAGGTAATTTTAGGGGGAAAAGAACTTGTTTTAAAGAATCGCTTCCCCCCCCCCCCCCTCATTTTATTCGTAAAATCGCCTCTGCCTAGAAATTATTTGTCACTTACGCTTCTGGAAGCAACAAGTTTTCATTAGCAGACATTCTGCATATTGATTTATCTGTAAAAAAAGAAAAGTTATATAAGTAAAAATTTATATGTATAAACTGCATTTTGTAATTATAAGTAAATATAAGATTGCACACTTTTATGTGCATTTTAACCTTCTGCGTCATGCTGCTACGAGATGTAGTTTGTGCATCTGCTTTAGTTTTTGATTAGGAGCAGCTTTATAATCTAGCTAGCAATATTGATTGAATAATCAAGCAACATGGTTTTAATAAAAAACAAGCAATATGGTTTGAATTGAAGTACTATTTTGGGATTCAAATAAGCCACTGGTTGTCACATGAATTCTACAAGGTTAATATATTTGCGTAGACAAATTTATTACATTTAAATTATCAACAGCAATTTGTTTGACTTGTCTATTGGTTGCATGGTTTATATAGTCATGGCCTTTAAAACTCATAAATATTTTATGGCTAAATACTGTATTTAGTAGAGTTATTACTGGGAGCAATGTTGCAACTTTATCATAAATTAATGAAAAGGTTTTGAACACTTCATATTTAGAGAATACACGTCTTGTATGGATTTTTAGCCAATTAACTTGTAATCGCAAAATTGTAAATATCCAACGATTTCCTAAATAACAAACTAGTGCTTACTTTTAAAAACATCCATTGAAGTCTCACATCCATTGAAGTTAGTGAAACAAAGGCTAAGTTTAAATTTCTTATAGATCATACATTCAAGTGGCTCGTGAAACGACAAAGTAAGAAAAATTTTAAAATATTTAGATGATAAAAGAAAGTCTTTAACAAATTGATATAATTTATAAATTATAATTTATATGGACGTAGTTGCTCAATATACTATCAACGTTTTAATAATTTCAATTAAAATAACAATCAAGATTCGGAATAAGATTAGATACAGCAACATCTTTGACGCCATGTACATTCAGATAGAAACAATATTTTGTGGAATAACGTAGTTATTCCATAAAGTATAAGATTTGTAGACCAATTATGCTGGAGTATATAAAAGAAAAAAAATGGTTCCAAAATTAGGGAGGAAATTGATAAGAAATTTTTTAGTTCATATTTTGCTAAAATTTACATTCCAGGACATAAATATGTTTTGATCAACTATAGTTTTGTCCTTTTAATTATTGATGGGAAAATATTAGTTTACATAACGGACACTTCCTCGATACAATATTGTTTGAATTTTCAAGCTAACCCTAACCCTTTGTCACCATAACCCTAACGCAATGAGCAATCTAAATATATATATATATATTTTTTTTTTTGAATTTAGGTACTCCAAGAAGATCTTATGGTCTTGTTACAGAGCACCGCGGAAGTGAACAATATTTAATTAGGGAGTTGTTTCAGATGGGCAGGCATTGTGCTTTGGCATTTCACACTACATGCTATGGTTAGTTTTTTGTTTTACAAATGTCACATAGAATTGAAATAAAAATTCAGAAATTGAAAAATTAAAGATCAATATTTATCGAGATAAAAGTTTATTTATTTTAGGGTGCTTAAAAAATTCGATTTGAGAGTTTGTGAACCAAAAGCAGGAACAAGAAATATCGGAAATTTATGCCGACAAGATTTTTCTGATTTTTTTCTATTTAACAAAACTTTAAAAATTAATGAGGAAAATATTATCAGCCCAGAAAAAATTTTTGTAGTGGCTTTGCAGTGGACTTTTATACATATTTTAGGCGCTTCAGTGAAGTTTTGCTCATCGGTTACTTAGTGAACTATTAGTAGCATTCGCTATTAGCGACCAGCCAATAACTTTCCAGCATGTGATATAGTGGCTAATCATAGACTAACCACATTAGCGGTTGTCACTATTGGTTCACTAAGTAACCGAGGAGGAAAACTACAGTGAACCGTTCAAAATGCCTATAGAGGTTCATTGAGGTCAACTATTGTTTGCTGGGAGGTTACATATAATAAATGTTAGAGACATAATATTGATTCAAGGTTTTAGCTTCCATTTACTAGAGTATTAGAACATGCTGGTGAAATCATCATTAATTCACCAGTTCCACTTGGTTTAAAGGGAGATGAAACAACTGAATCCTAACATAGGAGTTATAAATTTGACCGTAAACACGATACAAGGAAAAAAAGCAGAGCAATGAACTTATTTGACATCTTCATTTGAGCAACACATACTTCAAATTCCCTAATTAGTTCAATTTTTATGACTAAAGGGTTACAAAATAAGAAATTTTTGAGCACACCGCAAAATGCAAAACGTTTTTTAGCAGTTTAGAACTGCGATAGGGAGTTCATCTGATATAAAATCAGATGAAATTAATGACATTCGACAAATTATATTTAAATGTTAACAATGTGGTCGTAAATTGAAAATTAGATATAGATGCAGACGAATAAAGTTTTGAACTGTATATAAAGTATAGCTTTATAGTCGTTTGTCTATTATGTATGTTTGTTAAGTTTATATTAAAATATAAAAATAAAACATTTTAAAAATTGCAGTGATTGAGCTCCTATAATTGGAGTTGAATACAATAATAACCCATAAAGTTACCCTACCCCAACCAAAAGGGTAAAGAGTTAATAAATTATTTTTTCTTTACTATTTTGAACTAAGTTTAAAATCACTGACAGGTTTTAATTTTCATCTATTATTTCGTTAGAGTTTGAGCGATTTGACAGTATAACGTTTTTACCATCCCTAAAATGAGGGGGTTATAAAACTTACATGATCATAAGTTTCAAACAATAAAATATTATTCAATGAAAGTTAAAACCTGTCGATGTGTTTATATTTATTAAAAAGTATATTTTATTAACTCATTGACTTCACATCTTGGGTGGGGGAGAGCTAAACTTTGCACCTGATTCCCTTACTTGCTGCGTCCATAACTTGGTTCAAAGACACTAATAAAAAATATCATATTTTAAGTTTCTAAGGCTTTAAAGCTATTTAAGGCTTTATATCAACATAAATACAAGAATTATATTTTTGGCTACCTATTTTAATGAGCTGCTATCCGTGAGCACTGTGCAACTTACTTGTAGTTGGCATTGCGCGTGTTTGACTAGATTTGTGTTCCATTGATCCACCTTTGGTCTAAACAAGCCTTATGTACTCCTCAAAGTTTGTAAAGTTGTTTACTTAATTATTTAGTTATTTAGTGTTATTTTTTTTATTATCAGACAAAAAAAACTTAAGAATGTTGTCAATCAGAAGGTTAGACCAGCTAGCTAAAAAAATTTGCAGCTTTTTCACTGTTTTTTTTTAATTACTCTATTTGATGGCATAGTGGATTGTTCTCTTCCAGATAACTAATATCAACAGAGATTAAATACCAAGATCCTCAAAAACCGGTTCAATTCACATGGAGACAAAACCAGTTACCGCGGACTGAGCATAGGTGTTTTGGAAGAATGAAAACGTAATGTGTGAAAAGTAAATGAAGTTGAAAGTACGTCTATTAAAAGAGCACATTTATTGTCTCATTTAAGAAATTTAAATTTTTTATTTCATTTGCAAACAAATGTACTGTAATTAAATAATCTTGTTAAGTAATCTTACTAATGCTATCTTGTTAACTAATCTTACTAATACTATCTGAGTAATGTAACTTATACTTAAGCTTTCATTTTAAGTTTTTTTAAAAAATTACTTGCTGCGCAAGGTATTGTGCAACCATCTTAATTACACAAACCAAATGCTACTAATATACCAACTCGACATCAACTGTATTTCATTGCTGAAATATTTAGCGCAAATTGCGATTAGCCCTACTGAAAATCCAATTGAATTGTGCCAACTAGCATATGTTACCGACCTAACTGCAAATCCATTGCGGTTAAACCAATAATATTGGCTACTTGGGTTACGATTGCGCTTTCAGTTGGATCAGTTGTATTAAGAATTGTTTTAAATAATTATAATATACAATTAACGAACTAATTTACTAAACTATTTTCGTAAATAATAAGTAATATATTTACAAAATTCTTACTTGTGATTTTTAAAATGTAGAAAAATTTTGCTTTTATTAAGTATTCATAAAAGAGCAGTTGAAGGTTTAAACATTACTTTTTACCTTGTACCTTGTCCGTAAACTGTTTTTGCTCTACAATATGTTTAACAAAAAAAAAATTATTTTTGAGGATTTTTTTTTTTTCTGTATTGAACGTTTAAATATTTTATTACAAAAAACGACGTTTAACTTTGTTTTTAATAAATGAAAAGAAAATATTAAATGTTTTTAAAAACAAAAGTAAAAACTTTCTATTTATGCGGTTGGACCCAAACTCGTTGTCGTAATAGTGAAAAGATGGTACATAAAACTGTTTAATTTTAAACAAACTTTTAATGTCAAAAAACTGCTTAATTTTTAACAAACTTTATTTCTTCTTATGTTTGTTTTTTGATTTTTATTTATAATTCCAATTATTTTGGTTCTAACTTGTACTTTTGCTGAGTATTCCCGAATAAGAATATTACAGAACAAGAATATTCCCCAATAAGAATATTTACATACTAGTTGCAACCCGTGAACAAATATTTGTGTAACAGTTAAAAACTGTTTGTTATATATTTGATTTACTATTGATTAATTTAGACTTTAGTAGTTAAAAAAAAAATATTCATAAATCTCTGATAACAGTTTTTCTTCGTTTGTGGAATTTTTCAACAAATTTACAATTACTTTACATTTATTATATTAAAGTCATTTTTAGAAGTTTTAATTAGAGTAAAATATACCGGCGCACAATGTGGTTAATGGCGCACAGTGTAATAGTCTATCGATTTAGGCAGCCAAAAGTCATAGTATTCATACAAGGCTGATCATATATAATTGTTTATGCGTTTCTTTGCGACATTTTTTTTTATATATCAGCATTGACTATAGGTTGATTAAAAAATATTTTGAAAAAAAGTGATTAGCGAGTTGTAATGCTGGTAAAAAGGAAGTAAATAAATTGTAATTTTTTTATATGCAAGAGCGTTTTTTAAAGACTTTATTTTTTCAAGTTTCATTGCAAAACTATATGTTATTAGTTAAGTAGCCGTGAGGCAGTGGTAGTGCACTTGCCTCAGAAACAAAAGATCAGTGGTTCAAATCCAACTCTGGGCAAGTTTTGCGACATCGGTTAGGAAGGAGGCTTGAACTTTTAATTAAATTCTCATCCGCGGTGCACTGTGATAAGACCGTAAGGACTTCTTGGCTTAGGGCACCTAAATAAAATTTAAAAAAAGTTGGGTGACCAAATAAATGCTCTCAAAAAGCTATTTTTTGAGCGCTTTCGTTATCATATAAAAAACCAATTTGAAGCAGTTAAAAATAAATAGAATATGATCTATAAAATTTTTTTTTTTCGGTATGTATATATGTAATAGTTGCTAATTATTAGCATTATTTTATTTTACTATAAAAACAGTTTTGTTCATAAAAACAAGTAGCCAATGAAACCCAGCAAAATATATTTCTTTAACTACCTTTTTTGTTAAAGTAAATAAAAAACATTTCATTTAAATTTTAAAAAAGAAAACTTTGTCCAATGAGGTTAAAAAGGTCTTCTCAAAAATGTAGTTTTATGTTGGATTAAGGGCTAGTATACATTGCTCTAAGAATTCTTTAAAACGTAAAAAAAACTATTAAAAAACCATCGTTTTTTTAATAGAAAAAGCATATCTTTTTGCAAATCAAATCAGATACATCAAATTTATATAACCATTGGGTTGTCATGGCTTCCCCTTAGATAGGCATAAAAAAGCTAAATTAGGTCAACAGAGGAGATACTAAATGTTATTAGTATGTCCTTCTTTAAATCCACATGTTCTAAAAAAGTATAGTATTCTTGGATGGCATATAACATCAATAAATATTATAGTGCACAAAGTTACACCAATTAAATTGCTAGTGTTGCATTATTTATTAATCCAACCAAATACTGTAATTACTTCTTGTTTAAAGCTCGCGTTTATCGCTACGGCTTTTCGCTTTCAAAGCGTGCAATTTTGTAATTTCTTTCTATATATATTTACTTCTTGAGTGAGAACGCTGTTTTAATAATTGTTTCTGTAATTTACTTAAAAATAAGAAAGTAGTTAAACAGCTAGTATTACAAACTATTGCTTAATATTAAAAACTATTGCTTAACGCTGTTTTAATATTGTTTCTGTAATTTACTTAAAAATAAAAAAGTAGTTAAACAGCTAGTATTACAAACTATTGCTTAATATTAAAAACTATTGCTTAACATTAAAAACTATTGCTTAATATTAAAAACTATTGCTTAATATTAAAAACTATTGCTCGAACTGTTGCAACAACAATAAACATCTAAACGAGTTTTTAAAAACTCTTTAACGCATTTTTTTTGGAAACCATACATTGGTTTGATAAGATTGTTGCTTCGGAAACATTCAACAAATATTTCCAAAGTTCTGCAACAAGAGATAGCATTTAACATCTTTTAGTAGAAAAAATGATAACGTATAATTTTACAGTACTTTTATAGATCAAATTAACTACAATAATATATTTTTTAAATAACATACTTATTTGCAGAGCTAAGTTTATGCAGAAGATGCTTATTAGATATTCTCATTAAATTCTTTGCAATATTGAAGTTGCTTTATTTCAAAAACAGGTAAAACCGTTAAACATCTATGGTTAAATTTTAACCTCAAAAAGAACTCCCTGACCCAGAAAAACCCTAATAACATATTGATGGTTTAAACCACAAAAGACACATATTCATACTTGATAGTTTCAAAAACACAGGTCTTTAAAGTGAAAACTTTCAAAACCGTTTTTCTTAAAGTGATTAGTGAATTAATCAACTTACTAAAAATTATTTTAGAATATCATTAAAGTTGTAACCTTTATTTATTTTTAACGTTATTAATTATTAATTTTTTATAATATTTATGACAAGAATGTCAATTATGGTCATGTGTTTTTTCATTTTATTATTATCTAAATTTATGGAATACCCAATGTATTAAATTTACAAAATAAAAAAAAATAAAAAAGTTCTTTCTATTGACTTTCACTTTCATTTCTTCAAGAAAATCATTTTTTTTTAAATGTCATTTTGCTCTTTTGCATTTCAGCACCAGGCGCCGACTGGGGCTGCAAATCCCACCGGGAGGAAAAAAGGGAAAGGCGCTATAGGGGAAGGAAAAAGGTAGAAAATGGGTTGGGATGGGGGTATTAGCTATTTGAAGTTACAACATTTATTCTTATAAAATTTTTTTCAATTTGAATACGAATAGGTAAAATAATAGTACACTTCAAAAACTAAATGTCATTATTCAGGCTTACAATATAATTTAATCTGTCATGTTACTTATGCATGAAATAATTGATACACATAATAATTAAATAGACATTAATAATAATAATAATAATAATAATAATGATAATAATAACATAATGAATTTTATAATGATAACTGCCTAATAACACTCTTTTTAACTCACTACAGATGACAAAAAATCAAAAGTGGAGTGAGGACTGTGGAGTGGAGTGTGGACTGTGTGGTGTAACTGGTATTTATAATGTAACTGATTACAACCTCTTAAAATAATTAATAGAAGCAACATCTTTGATAACTATACAAAATCTTAATACAAATAGCCAATTACGTCGTGAACTGCAATTGAATCCAAAATGTCCTTCTCGGTTGACATCAACATAAATGTCTCAAGCTTGTCATTACCTAGTGAGGAACGCAGCCTAGTTTTGAGGATTTTCAATTTACTATATGCCCGTTCACAGCTCTCTTGTGAGAAAAAAATGAAAATAGATATTTGTAAGCAAAAACAGATTTGAATTAGTGGTTGCATTCAAGGAATATTTGTATAAAATACAATAACAACATTTTTAATATTTTTTACAAAACCCTACATAACGTTCAAAGTTCTGAAAATCTCTGTCATTTTCATTTTCAGTAGATTTGTTGAAATATCTTTGACTCTGAGACTGATTTCAATTCTTCTGAATTACCTTCACTAAGATTGGCTGAAAACTCATCTCGGAGTGTCTTTGAGTGTCCATCAAAGTTTATAGCAAAGCTATGCAATTCAGCTCGCAAACTGTCAGAACCAAAATTTGTTTCCTGAGAATTTTTTGCAAGTCATTTTTCTGGAATACCATTTTCAACATATTCTTTAAAACGTCTGGGATAAAAATATGTAGTTCCTCTAATGATGTACCTATCAACTGAGAAAAGTTCATCTATGCTAGTGGTAATCTGATCAATTGCTCTGCTGAAAACTTCCACTTTTAAACGATCAAGAGGATTCTCTGGTATGTCATTAAACGCAAGTTTTCCTGTCATACGTTTCTTTCAATGAACTCGTTCAACACGCAACTCTATTTTAACGTCTGAATCAATTTCACTGGCTAAAAGAGTGTTGATTTCTTCAACAAACTCAATTGACTTATGAATGGACATCTTCAAAAGATATTGTCTGCAGTTCTTGTTTTGCTGAGTCCGCCATATTCCAAGCACTTAAACGATCCAGACCCCTTGTTTGAAAATAATCGGAATCTTGTCGCAAAATAGTGTACCCACGTAGAAGCAGAAATATATATATATATATATATATATATATATATATATATATATATATATATATATATATATATATATATATATATATATATGTATGTATTTAAAAGCCCATTCCCCCCCCCCCCCTTCACTCCTAAAAAAAAAAGGGTCAACCTGATTTTGATAGAGATGAATTACGTGGGGAATTGCAATTGCTTAGAGAATTACTTTCTCAAGAAAATATGGGGCTCGTTAAGATTTTGAAAGTTTTGAAGCAATTTCATTATTTATCCAATGCGATGATTGCTTATAGAATATTGTTGACTATTACTGTTACAGTTGCATCTGCAGAACGAAGCTTTTCAAAGCCGATGTTGTTGAAGTCGTATTTGCGTTCTTCAATGTCTCAGGAAAGACTTAATGGGTTGGCGGTGATTGTGATCGAGCATAAGCATTTGGAGAAAATTCAAAGAGTTAATTGATGATTTTGTTTTTAGAAACGCTCGGAGAATTGCATTTTTCAAATGAATATTTTATTTATGCATTGAATGATTTTTATATTTGTGTTGTTATTTATAAAAGAAAAAGTTTATTGAGGGGGCCTCATTTTATATTTTGTATTATTATTTATACTATATTATTTTATATTTTGGCACACTGCCCCTGATATCTATGAGATGGCCCTGTATATATATATATATATATATATATATATATATATATATATATATATATATATATATATATATATATATATATATATATACATATATATATATACACACGAAGAGTACACGGGAAAAAACGACAGTCACATTTAAAAAGTTTTAAGAAAGTATATATTAATCATTTATAAAAAGTCTTTGTATAAAGTTATATATATATATATATATATATATATATATATATATATATATATATATATATATATATATATATATATATATATATATATATATATATATATATGTATATATATATATATATATATCGAATCTGAAGTTATTCAAAGTTTTCGTTTATTACAAGTGATTTTTTGCTCCCCTTAATTAAGGGGAGCAAAAATTGTTTGTTAATTAACAAACACCCCGTTAGTTAATGGAAGTTTTTCTCTGACTCAAGATACCAATGCATAGCATTTCAAGACAACTTTATCGAACGTAATCAAAATTTATGCACACATGTATGTAAAAAAATGTTATTAGATGTAAAAAATAATCAAAAACAACAACAACAACAATATATATTCTGAAATAAAAGTTTAGATTTCAAGGTTGTTTAAACGTAGACATTAAATGTAATTTAATGTCTACGTTTAATTAAATCAGATAAGTGTTTTTACTAATATATATATATATATATATATATATATATATATATATATATATATATATATATATATATATATATATATATATATATATATATATATATATATATATATATATTATATATAATTATTTTTTACAAAACCACTAGTTTGATGAAAAACATGAAACTTTGTAAAAATTATAAAACTGCAGCAAACAGTATAAATCACATTGCTCTGAAAAAATAAATTGGGAGAAAACTAAAACTCTTAAAGTTGAAATATAAAAATTCGACCGTAAAGTACGAGAAGCACTCGAAATACAGAGGCACCAATGTTTTCCATCGAATGACGGAATAAATCTCGATAATGGGCAATTTGTCAAAACTAAATTTTGGACTCCATTTTTTATATTCTTGCGTAACGAAAAACGAAGCCATTCAACGGCTGATGTCAGTAATAAAAAATTTATATTAAACTGTTTTAATAATAATAATAATAAATTAGTAAAAAACCACTTATCAAACTTAAATCATTTTACACTGTGTTTAATCAATAAAGGCTTATAAGAAAGAAATGATATTTTCAGAATTAATTTATATATATATATATATATATATATATATATATATATATATATATATATATATATATATATATATATATATATATATATATATATATATATATATATATATATATATATATATATATATATATATATATATATATATATATATATATACAGTGCCGGTTTTAGCACTACCAGCGCCCTGGGCGAGATTTCTACGGCGCCCCAACTCAATTTAACCCCATTCAAAAAAAAGGCAAAGGGTAAAATAACCAATTCTTTTCGCCCCTTTAGATTCGGCGCCCTGGGCCATCGCCCAACCAGGTCCTACCCTAACGCCGCCACTGTATATATATATATATATATATATATATATATATATATATATATATATATATATATATATATATATATATATATATATATATATATATATATATATATATATATATATATATATATATATATATATATATATATGTATACATATGTCAAAACATAACAAGTTCCAAAAAACAAATTTTTAAAAGTTGCGACTTTTGTTCTCTATTATTGTCATCTCCATTAACACATTGCGTAAGAAAAGATACGCACTGTCTCACGAAGCTTGAAAGACCATGTTCAGTAATGTGCTCACAACCGTTCCTCATTCGTTCTAATAAATCGTTATTACCGATCGGAGTTATTTGTCCTCTAGTAGTATTCTTTATTTTCGAGAGTCTTTTTACAAGGATTTAAAAAAAGTTGTGTATTGGGGTAAAAAACTAATATCATAGGGATAACTATCATAAAAATCTGATAATGAATGATGAAAGTTAACGTTGTCCATCACCAAGGTAAACTCTTCTTCCTTACCTGAAATACTTTTAAATGTATTTAAGAACCCTTTAAAGATCTCTGCTGTCACCCCTACGTCAATTATTGCTTCACTGTGGACAATGTTTAATCAACTTAATGCTAATATTATGGTTATGTTACGGCCTCTTGATGACGACACACGTTAATTTAGGGTCGTTCCTCGGAGACTCTATCCGTGGTTTCTTATCATATGAAGTTGGAACGGACTTTCAGTATAAATGATATTTCTGTAACGTTGTTGCAATATCAAGTTTAAATACCATGAATCATATGTTTTTAAAATTCTGTGACAAAATTTTAAAACATATCTTCTTAAAATTTAGTATGTATAATTCAATTTTTTTAACCATCGCTATAATGTAGAGACAATGACATCAATTCCCAATTCTACCTTTATCTCCTTTGATTAAAGTTTATGTTATCTCCAATTAACTCGTTTAGCTTTTTTCTTATTTCCTCAGTACAACCTGATTCTCGAAAACCACCTCTAATACCAGGATCGATATAACCTGTTGATATATATGTTGATATATATATATTGATATATATCAATGGACCAGGCGTCGTAATGAAGTCTCAATTCTATACACGAGTTCTGATACTTCTTTTACACTTTTCCCTTCGTTAATTTAAAGATTAATGATCAAATTTCTTACTTCAACATTAATTTTTGAGCGTTGGTTCGTGCGTTATTCATTTTAGAGTTTTAACAAACTAAAGAGAAAACGGGCTTAAATTGTATATAAGGAAATTAAATTAAATGAAGCAATAAAAGCAAAACTACTTATCGTGATAAAGAAAAACTGCCAGAATGAATGCAAAAAATCGCCAAATTAAATGCAAAAAACAGCCAGATTAAATGCAATAAACCGCCAGATTAAATGCAAAAAACCGTTAGATTAAATGAAAAAAACCATCAGACTCGTGCAAAAAACCACCAGATTAAATGCAAAACAGCTAGAAAACATTGAAAACATGTTCAATTCCTCTAGGTTGTTAAAAAAAGTTCACCCGCAATTAAAATTACAAATTGTCATTTTATTTAATCTTGTTACTATTACTACTAATACGTGTGGCTTCGCTGAAAATCATTTAAAACTTATATAGATTAGAAGTGTTAAGAACTTTAGAATATTTTGGAAAATTCTAGAATATTTTAGACAACTTTATAACATTCTGGAACAATTTAGAACATTTTAGAGCAATTAAGAATATTCTCGAAAATTTAGAATATTTTAGAACAATTTAGAACATTCTGGAACAATTTAGAATATTCTGGAACAATTTTTTTTGTAATAATAAATAGTATTTATATAAAACACAAATTTTTCTTGAAAAATCAAACTCAACTATATACAAAAATTAATATACAAAAGAATTATATACAAGTATCAACTTAATAAATGTATACATACACACTATATATACACCTATCAATAAGTGTATATAGATTCTAATAAGACAGCTAAGTGAATCTATATAAACTTATTATTAAGTATATTTATAGTTATAATAACTACATTTCTGAATCCTCTGCCAACCCTTCTGCCACCGGGAGTTTTGTATTTAAAATAAGGCATGTCATTACCTCCATTCTGGTCCCATAAGCGGAAGGCCCTTTTTAATTTAGGCCCAGGGTGGCTTCGGCGCCAAACCCAGAAACCACTCCTAGACAAGCCTATATTTAAAAAAAAAAGTTAAACGAGTGTTCAAAAGGCTAAAATGAAAAACAAAAACTAAAACATAGTAAAAAATTTAACAAAGAGATCTTAGTTTTCACTCTGGGTGCCAGATAACAGTGATGACTTGGAAATTACAGTGAGCAGATTCATCTTTAAAGTGATGAATCTGCTCACTGTAATTTTATTTTTTTGTGTGTGTATTTTTTCAGATCTGGGATTTCTGCCCTTAAAGCTTTAATTATTTTTTCTTTTTGTTTAACATATTGTCTTAGAACACGTAATTGATTTGGCATGCTATTTAATTCAGCTTTTAATAGTGCTATCTTCTTTCTTGTAAGAGTTAGCAAACCGAGAAAACAAGTAAGATAACCTACCTTTTAGTTTTTGTTTTATAGGACCTAATTTCTATCTAAATATATGTTTACTTACGTCTCATTCGCTATAACCTACAAATGTTGATGTTCCACTAGTTAAAGGAGATAAAACATTCGTATTGGTATATGAAACATCTGAGGAGCCTGATGATAATACAATATTAGGCAAACTTGATATATGGCTTAAAAAAGGTTTATTGCAAAATTCAAAAAAACGTTTAGTGTCCTCAGCCCTGTTAATATTTTTTAGCCCAATACAATGATGTATTTATGAGACACTTAAACTGATTTTTACATGTTTCTATCTTGAAATGTTTAGTGACTTGTTGAGATGTTTTAAGAAAAGAATTACTATTTTTTGTAAATAATAAAAAAATATGTCCATTTCTACAAACTGTATTACACTTTGTATTAGAGTCAATGCCTATTTGCGACAGTTCAAAATTAGCAGTTAAATACTTTTTGCATTCACCCTAAAACACAAACTTTGTTTTTGGCCCCATGATAGCAGAAAAAAAAGTTTAATTTTTATAGATAAAAAATAATATATTTAAATTTTGGTAAATATAATGGTATTACAATTGCTACATTACAACTATTTATTTTACAAACTACATTACAACTATTTAGTACAACTAAATAATCTATATGCGAGTGCATCGCATTATTGAAGCTTAAAACAGTTATCTAATTGGAGTATAATGTTAAGGTGTCTGGGTATGCTTTTTTTTTTTTCAATGAAATAAGGCAGGTAGTAAGAAAAAAGGTTTTTAAAGGCTAGAGAATGTATTAGAAAAATGAACCAGCATTCCTTCGATATATACTTTATGTCCAAAAAACAGGCATATTTTTAACAACAATCAAATTCATAATAAATAAAACTTTACATCAAAGTATTCCATACAAAATTAAAGTTCCATAATTCTAGTATTCAAAAAATATCTATGTTGATACATATTTCAAAAAAATAATAGAGCAAATTAAGTTTATACCATGCAACTTTTCAACAAACTTGAAAAAGCGTGTCACAGAATTTGGCCGAAAAAGCGGTTCCGTAAAATCCGGATTTACGCGTACCTAATTTTAGGGGAAGAACACCGAGACAGATCATGTTTCAAACCATTACGCTAACACTCACGCACACGTTCATTCGGAATGCACGTCGGATCAGCGCTCGCTAACTATGTGCTCGGATCTAAAATCTCACTCCATAGCACATCAGTCCACACCAGCACGGGGCAGTAGCTCTTTTGACTAAGAGCGATGGCTTGTGGCCTACGGTGACTAATGTGTGTATTCGATCAATTGAAATCCATTCTGTAGGTCTTACGTCTGGCTCTGATGTGCTAGCCCATAAGCGCAAGGAGTGAGTGTGTTTAGCTTTCTATTCACCCGATTTGAAAGTGAACGAAAACATAACGAGACCAGACGAGACGACTAAACGATACATACTAATGCACTACACCATCACACCTGTAGACATCAACAGTCTCTAAAATCAGTTTATCAAATACTTGTTCTTTATTATATACTTTTGTTCATAATCTTTTTTTGACCTTATCCTTGTATATTTATTTAGATTTGTGTTATTACAAGTGAATGAGACCGCATTTTTGTGAGAAGCATAACAGCGCCAAAAAATTTTTCACAAAATTACGTAGTAGCGTATTTTTATAACAAATGTATTCTTGGTTTGTATGTACTGAACTATTCCACTAGATAAGTTTAGACATATCACAATCTTATAAGGTTTTTTGTTTCTTTGTTGTTTCTATCTAGTTTTCTTAATCTGACGTCGCCAAGTTAGTTTGTTGTGGTTTGCACTATACAGTGTTTACTAACGTTCGTAAGGTCGTTTTGTCAACAACATTGTTTTTAAACGTTACGTTTTTCAGTGGTTATAAGCTATAAGTAAAAAATCGCATTTATTGTCTCATATGTTTATTTTTTTACTATTCTCTGCCTACTGATTATATGTCTGTATCTTTTTATCTCTGGCTAATCATTTTTGTCTCTACTTATCAGGCAAGATTTATATTTCTCATACTATTGGAGTCACCAGATTTTCTGCCATATTTTCTACTTACTACTTTTATACTAACGACAAACATTCTTAGTTTCGATGATTATGAGTGGTATTTACTTATTATATTATAAAACACATTTTAGCCATAAAAGTTACTCATAATTATTAATTACTATTTTCCATTTGCTTTAATTTATTTCTATACATTATATTGTTTATTTTTATACATACGCATACATGCATGTGTACACGTTTGTCTATTCTAATGTAAGTGTACATGATATTTATATGTATTAACATATTTGCTTATATTCACACCACGCGCATCCCTTACCACCCTCATGAGATCTCTAAGAATGTTGGAGCTGTATTAAAAATTGGGTTAGGGATTGGGATTTTTGGCTTTTGTAGAGTAGTCCTGTTATATTGCAATATTGACTAGCATGACGTAGAGTGCAGGCGGTGAGATTTGTTGCAGGGACACTGCACTAACGCCCCTGACGAGTGGCGTTAGTGCAGGTCTCGGGCTCTCCGAAACGTCATTGGTGATCGTAGTGCATTCCTGAGGAGGGGAATCACCATTATCCACTACTTAATTCTGATTGGTTACCATGGCACCAACATTTTTTTACCTCTTTCACCCACGTATTATAGCGCTTTGTGAGCTTTATATTATGAACTTGTTACATTAACGACATTTATATACTTTTATCTCACACAGGTGATTATCAGTTTTCATTTATAATCTAGAGTTTAGACCATAAATAGTAGCACACTTATTAGCCTATTTTTTCTTTTTATATTGCCCGTACGATCATTTTTGATCATTTTTCTTATTATTTTGTTATCTACTTATTTTATTTTATTATTTTTTATATTGACTTGTTTAGTCATAGACTAAACATTGTTTCATCATTTGTTTAGGATGACTAGAGCGTGAGTTATTTTTCACCCTATCCCTGAGTCCTAATATTTTATTCCTCCTGAAGAATAGTCTTTACATTCATTTATGATTCTCACTCAATGACATCATCTACAATCTACTTCTATTTTCAAATCTCCCAGGTCTACGTAACTGGACGGCTCTGTTGGTCACTTACTGCAATCATTGTGTCGCATAAACAAACAGAAGTATCTTATGAGGACATATTATAAGGTCCATTAGCTTATCTAATTTCACTATAAGTACTTCTTTTACTTTTGCCTTAGTTCTTCCCCATTCAACGTTTTCTACTTTCTCCCAAAGGGTTTTAATTCTATGATAAAGCGATTTCTCACCAACAATAACTGGTTGTTGAAACTAAACATTTGCTTTTCTCCATTGAGCAAGAACAAATGGAATCAGATCGCTAGCAAGATCTTTGTTAGAATATTTATTATGGTGTAGATTGCATGTTATGCTTTTTTGTTCTTTTAGTAAAATTCCTTTTTAAATAACTGCTCTGTTTGTAGGCAGCTCACTAGGAATAAAATCTTTTCTAGGCTCAATGAAATCTGAAATAGCAGTGGTGGATGATCTAGTCTTAACTTCCGACATTTATAAATATCTCAATTAAATAACTAATAACGAATAAAAGAGTAACAGACTACGATCTTGTATAAAGCTTTTATACAGCGGAGAGCCAAGTGAAAATATCTTTTAAAATTAATTCGGCGCTTATTAGGAGAGTTTATTACATAAAAACGGATTTTGTTTATTTTATAATAATTTAAGTTTTTTTCATTTTAATAATGTGTAAATATGAAAATTTGGGTATCAAGACGTTTTCTGATCAAAAAGTGGTCCATTACAAACCTACCTTGAAATTTAATTTTACATATGAATACACCTTTTCTTAGGCTTGAATTTTATTTTTTTCAAATTCATATAAATCTCACTCTACCCTAATACGCATGTTTTAGGCTATACGCATGTTTTAGGCTATACACATGCTTTTTTAGTTTTACGACCATAGCTTAAAAGTATTCAGTGGAAAAATTTTGAATTATTGTTATAAAAAATATTTAATTATGGAAAAAGGCATTTGATAATGTTGGTATAAATAATGAGGTATATATTTTTTTATTATTACTGTAAGTTTTCAATATGAAAATTTCAATTATTTTAAAATAAAAACAATTATTGGAGAATATAAGGAAGTTATAAAGAAATTATTTTCTTTTGTGGCACAATGTAAAAATAGAATTGCATATTTTTTATTAACCTTTAAATAAACCAAGCTCATTGCGCTGTTGCCTTAATCCAATTATTCCTTTGTGCAATTCATTTCTAGAGTGCAATTAAAATTCATTTCTAGAGTACGAGTAAAAACACTATGTTATATATTTTTCTATACTTTTTTTTAAAAAAAGCTGTGAAGAATGCATGTCTTCATTCAAGATCTCATCAGGGCCGTCTCGAAGTGGTCTCTTTAGGGGGGGGGGGGCATGGTAGTATGTATTTTTTGCCAACTAGTGACACACACACAAAAAAAAAAGGTTCTCAATATTTGCAATTTGCCAACTATATTTCAAAACTTGCTAAATTTGCCAACTCAAATGCTTATATGACAGCTTTGGGGGGTGGGACACCACTACACCCCCCGTTCGGGACGGCCCCGGATCTCATGTTCTAAATTGTTTATATTTAATTCAGGAAACAGTGCATCATTTGCAAGTTATTGATTTATTAAGTGCACCATCAATTTTTTAAGATTATTTCTTGAAGATATTTCCAGATTGTATGGAAATATTTTCAAGAAATGAAGAAAAATGTTCTCACATTTTTCAACAATCTTTAAAGCACTATAGAATAGAAATATTAAACTAACCAGATTTTTAAACATTATAAAACTTTTCCACAGTAAACTGCAAAATATAGAGTATTGATGATCTATGGAAAAACCCTGTTAAAAAATCAAACTATTTGCACATGTCAATTTATAGTTTCCTTATAAACAGAAGAAGAGACTGATAAGACGCAACCAGCAATGCCTTTAACATAGTTTAAATCCTCACTAGATATTTTATTTTGTTCAATAAAAAGATATCTCTTTTTACTCCACTTTAATAAAAAGATTGACCCAGAAGATCTTTGGTCAAAAGTAAGACAATTGCTAAATTTTGATCCTATAATAGATTTCTTAATAAAAACCTTTTTAGAGCAGATTTTAATCCTGGATTCTTATTGAAATTATTTTTTCCACGAATACAAGCAAGTAACAATTGAATGTGATCTTGTGACATTTTATACATCATTTTAAAAGGATTCTCAAATTTTAACAAAAGGTTAAGTGATAGGTAAATCTCTAACATTCATGGTAACCCTAACCCTGGAAAGGTAAATTCTAACATTCGTGGCTGCTACAATAAAACAAAATACAAAGCTTCTATGAAACTTTTAAAAAATTTTTTTTGAGTTTAGCAAATCGAGAGTTTGGCTAATATTCTAATGAAAACTTAGAAAATTTGATGACTAGAAACTATCTAGAAAAGTTGGATGACTAGAAATCATCAAATATATTTATTATTTTTATTATTATTGTTATATATATACATGTATATATATATATACGTATATATATGTATATATATATATATATATATATATATATATATATATATATATATATATATATATATATATATATATATATATATACAAATCAATGAATGGATTAGTTATTAATAACAAACCGTAGATTGCCGCAACTTCCCGCTCTCAATGAGAGTTCGTCGCGTTGGTTTAACAAGGTTTTAACTGAAATTTTTTATTTTAGGAGAATTTAAAAAATTATATTTTAATTTTTTTCAATGATTAATTAAAATTATTTATATTACTATTTTTTTATTTGTTTATGTATTCTTTTTACACAATAATAATATGTAAATGATACACCGTATGAAGAGAGCTTATAGAGAAGACCAACATACCAAATTTTATCAAATTTTAGAAATGTTGAGTGCAATAGACCTAACCTCATAAAGGGACAGTAGACATTTGTCAGCAGGAAGATGAAAGATTTTTACCCAAAGGCCGTCACAAAGAAAATCAAGGAAAGAGTTCTAGCCAGTTTAAAATAGTTGTAAGAAGTATAATGATTGGGGGATTCTGATGATGAAGAAGAACGAGATAACAGTTTTAGAGAGATCAAACCGTGATCAGAATCACCTAAGGGTAAATGTGAAGAAATTGAGCACTGACTAGGATCAGAAACAATAATGTAAAGAAAATGAGCACTGACAAGGATTAGAAGCAAGACATAAATCGAGTAGAGAAGGTAAATGATTCAGATTGTTAGGAAAGCATATTGGAAAGCTGATTATTTGTGTTAGAGATTGAGAAAGGAAAAAGTTGTTGGCCTTAACACCTGCAGAGCCACTGACATTAGAACCAAGTCATTCAGTGTGATGATCAATTAATTCACCAACAACAATGATATTGCCTGAAAGATAAAGAAAGGGCTTGGTTAATTTGATCAGAAATAACATCAAAAAGAGTGCAGTCTTGAGATGAAGTAGAGCGATATAGAACATAGTTAGAAAAATGATAGAGTGAAGTGGAGCTAAACGAAAGCACATAAAAGAACGGTCTGTAGATTCAAACCTAGTTTCCCAACAAATGAGTGAATTCTTACAAATGTAAATGCCTAGGCCAAGCATGTGACTATTGGAGTCTTTACAAATTAAATGAAGATAGCCATCTAGTTTAAATTAAAGGAAGATAGCCATCTTTACAAATTAAAGGAAGATAGCCTACCTAATTTGAACTCAGCTGTCTCATCACAAGATGAGACAGCTGAACTAAAACTCGTCTCTCAAAGAGCTTGTAGGTCTGGTGAACTTTGCAAGAGATAAGAAAAAAATCTCAACAGATTAACAACAATTTACTTCAAAGACCACGAATATAAGTGATTGATTGATTTGATGATGACGATAGTTTTTTGTGTTTTATAGTTGGTGATGACGTTTTGTGTTTTAATTTGGTGATGACGATGGTTTTTTTTGTGTTTTATAGTTTTCGATACTTTAGTAATTTTTAAGTTTGTTAAAGAACTTGACTAAAAGCACAGATAGTACTCAGTACACTATATAATAGTTCAAGCAATTGCCTCATTTCTATTAATAAACCCTAAGTTGTAATAAAGACTCCAAATGAGGCCTCAATAATGCACACTAAAAGTTCAAACATGGACACTATGTATGCGCAACATGGCACTGTTAGTACTCTAATATTTTACAGCTGTTGATAGAATCGGTCTCTCTGAGAGTGACAACAGAGTTTGGAAAACCTGGCTACTAGTTGGCCTCAGAACCATAAAACTGAGTTCTAGAGCTGTACTCTCATTAAGATATAATAGAATAAGTTGTCTAGTCATAAAAACAAAGACACAAGCAAAATCCATGATTTTTTTTTTATTTGTTTGTTTATTTTTGCCGTTCAACAGCTTTTACAATTTAAAAGTTTATAAATAAAAACACTGGCGGGGCAAGTAGAACCCATTATTTTGTCTTACCACCGAGCCCCAATCGTACGTATTTACAATAACCGTATAATATATTTATACTTTACAAATTATTTATTGAAAATTATAAATGTAAAAATAAATAGCAATTAGTTTAAGAAATACTTCAATAACAATATTCATGTTAAGAGTAATAATCATGTAAACAAGAAAAATCGAAAGAAAAGTAAAAAAGAAAAACAAAAAATAAATTCATTAATTTAAGAGCACGTATTTACTAGAGCCACACTATATACGTATATTATACAAAGTATTTTTTGAAAAATATGAAAATAAAATATATAACAATTTTTAATAAAGTAATATTTAATTAAAGAACGAAAAATTAAAAATAAATAAGTACTTAATTTACAAAAACCGCAATATTTATGTATATTTTGAAACCAATTTGTATAAAAGTAAAATAAATAACAATTCATTGATAGTTAAAAACCGGTGTGATTCAGTGTGCAATTTTTAATTTTTTCTGGTCAATACCTGTTTTAAAAGAAAGATTAAAGATGTGAAACAAAAGAGGTTTGATCATATCATAAACAGGTTTTACAACATTAACGTTAATTTTATAAAATCCAGCACTTTTGTTAGTTTTAAGATTATAAAAGGCGGTTCGCAATTCAATTAAATTAAGATAAGGTTCATCCATAACCTTATCATAACTTTATAATAAGTTAAAAAGATTCAGCATTTAACATTCTAAACTGGAAACAATGTATAATAAATACATCTACGCCAGCCTAATAAATAAAGAAGGAGTGCAAAGCTGGTCAACAGATAGAATCTGTTTACCCCTTGCATGTGTGAGCATGACTTGTGTTGTGTTGGACTTCTTAGAACTTAAGTCTTGATCCCGGTTTTGTAACTCTACATCTCTCTCTCACTCTCTCTTTCTCTCTCTCTCTCTCTCTCTCTCTCTCTCTTTATATATATATATATATATATATATATATATATATATATATATATATATATATATATATATATATATATATATATATATATATATATATATATATATATATATATATATACATATATTATAAAAATATAAATATGAGCCTCTCAGTGCACTCTTTGGTTAACTCCATAAAAATAAAAGTTAAGTAAAGCAATGAAATAAAATACATATATTATATAAATTCCCGTTATGATATAATAATACTGTAGCTTTAATTTTTATTATTTGTGAAATTTATTAAAATGCAAAAAGATAAATACATTATAAACATAATAATTATAAACATTATAAACATAAACATTACAAGCTAAATACGTTTAAACATAAGATTTTTCAAAAATTGGAGCTAATCGAAATGTGACACTTAGAGACTCAGATACATATATATATATATATAAATATGTATATATAAATATACATATATGTATATATATATATACGTATATATATACATATATATGTATATATATATATATATATATACATATGTATATGTATATATATATATATAAATATATATATATATATATATATATATATATATATATATATATATATATATATATATATATATATATATATATATATATATATATATATACATATACATAATACATAATACATAGTTTTGTATAGTGCCAAGACCGGTAAGAAGTTATAAAAATGAATCGCAAAAAATTAAAAAAGGGGGAAATAAGCCTAAGTATATTGAATGTATATTTTTTCATACGGTATACGGTAGAATACGGTACAGTAGAATTTCGACCAGGAATAAAATAATATAAAGCAAAAACTTTGTTCAAGTAAACACAACGTGATAATTGTGATAATTCAAAGAACAAAAGCCCCAATTATTGTAGCTCCGAAAGGTGAACATTTTCGGCCCATATAAAAGAGTTACACATAAAAAATTATTTACCGTTGGAACGATTTAATTAATTCTGATTTATATTCGTATAAGAAATGTGGTCTAAAAATGAGTATTCAAGAGGTTGTTATTAAATACGCCAATCAAAAAATTATCAGTAATACAGATATACATTGTAATTTGACTATTGAAGTAATCCTTTTATAGAAGATATAATTTATACAAAGTTAAATCTCTTGTATATAACTATTCATTATATAAATAAAATAAATTTCAAATCCAATTAGTGGTGTGTGTTGACTAACCACGGATCTATGCCAAGGGTGGATCCTTAGGAAGGGGGAGGCAATCGCCCCCTAAGACATTTGCAATTTTTTTTTTTTTTGTGTAAATTTTTATATTAGCACAGCACTTTTTTTAAATTACGTGAGTAAATTAAAGAGGCTATTTAAAATCAGCATGATATATTATTAAATTGTCGGGTGCAAAATTTAAATTATGGACTTGCTTGCTTAAAAATTATCAACCCCCCCTCCCCGCTTCATAAGTAGTCAGGATCCACCAAATTGAAAAAACATGCCTCCCCCCTCCTATTGCTACAAAGTCTGCCCCCCACTAGCCATCAGACAATACTATGAACATCATGTTATAATTAATATTAGCATATGCCAATTACAATACAGCCTAAAATCGATTTTGTCATATGTCAATTACCATGACATTTTTTTCAAGTGTCAAAAGTATAACAAAGTAATTTTTCATTATTTATTTTATTTTTTCATAGATATAATAAAATGAAATGTTCCATAATAATACTAGAGATTATATCACAGATCTTAATAAAGCATTCAAAACTCGTCTGTCTCTTCTGATATATTGCTTAGAAGGCTTTAACTCATGAGATTTGCAGTCCTTTTCTTTCTTTTCAAGGATTTCAAGGTTTTACTTTTGTCATAGATTGCTTGTGAAGGGGTAGCTTCAAAGTAGGTTTGAGATTGAGAGTCTGGAGATGATTGTATTTCCTCCACGGGCTGATCTTCAACATCCTCCTTGCTGAGGTACCACTTTTGAACAGAAGGTGACAGTCTGGAATAGTTGCCTTTAATGAATATGCACTGACTTGCCAGCTCTGGTGACAAATTGAATCTTTCTCTTGTTATGACTTGTCCTGAAAAAATGCTCTTTCTGAAGATGCAGATGTCGCAGGTATTCCAAGGAATCCTCTTGCCAAATCAGCAAGGAGTGGGAGAAGATGTTCATGTGTCTTCCACCATGCCAAAGGACAGGTATGCTCATCAGCTCTTGGTAAACCAAATTAATGAATGAACTCACGTAGTGAATTACTACGTGAAATTACTAAATAAACTAAGTACAATGTACTTAGTTTATTTAGTAAGAACTAATCATCTGGGTATCAAAACTTGCCACATTTTGATACCCATTTGGCTTGTATACATAAAAAATAGTTAAACTAAAATTTAAATTTATAAAATAATGAATAATTCTTACCATCAATTTTTCTGAAATATTTCCAAACAGGAGATTGCATATTGACCTTGAAAAAAGTCTTCTTTTTGCTATGAAATTTTGTACACAACTAACAATTATGGACAAAAACTGCCGATTATATATCATTTTTTCATGTTCACATGCCCTACGATGCTTACTTATTAAATTTGCAATAACGAAAAATTAATATTTAATCGTCGAATGAAATGGCATTCGTATTACAACTTAAGTATCATAATTAAAATTCAAATGCCGAATTCGAACAAAAAATTACGAAATAAACATATTTATGAGAAGATTTTTTCGTCTTTGTCATTTTAAAATTGAATTGGCATCATTTCGTAATATTTATTTTTTCATTTTTTCAGAAAAAATTTGTCATTGGCATAGTATTAGTATATAACACTTATCTGCTATGACGGCATGTCTAATGATACATAACAATTACAATGCCAAAATCATGCCAAAGAGCTAAAACCAGCATGGTATTTTCTGATGGCTAAATATGAAAATTTAGCCTTCAGAAAATTCT
The DNA here is from genome assembly GCF_038396675.1 of Hydra vulgaris. Lineage (NCBI taxonomy): Eukaryota > Metazoa > Cnidaria > Hydrozoa > Anthoathecata > Hydridae > Hydra > Hydra vulgaris. Next base: position 34,141,909 of record NC_088926.1, read on the forward strand.
GATCGTCAAAATATGCAAATTTATAGAGACCATTATCCTATATCTTGTCTTTTCTGTAAAAGAATTAAATAGTCATGTTTTTTCTAAACTTATTTTTAATTTATTTTAAGTTTCTATCCTTAAAGTATAATATTGTGGTAATTTGAGGCTGGGAACTAAAATATCCCAAAATTTTGACACTATTACCCGAGATGTGGGGGCATTGTGCTAATAATTTTTTTTTTACCATCTTATAAAACATTCAAATTTATCAGCAGGTTTTTTAATTTGATCAAATAACCTTATGTTTAAAAGTTATAATCATGTAAGATTTCACCTTCCCTAAAATGAGGGGGTTGTATACTTTACTGGATCATATTTTTGGAATACTTAAATAAAATTAAAAACCTAGATTATAAAATAAAATTAAAAACCTGTTGACGAACTTAAAAATATCATAAAACTGTGTGAAAAAAAAATAATTAAAAAGGAGTCAATTAAAAATAATAATTTTTAAGATTATATTTTTACAAAAGCTTAGAGCAGTTACTACACTTCCGCTCCATGACTTTAACATCATCTAATTCAGCTATCATTGTACATTTTACATGATACCAAATGTCACAAACATTGCAGCACACCCACTGATCACCTTTATCTCATCAGCCACCACATTCAGGACATACAATGTTGCTGTTGTCATCATTATCATTTTTATAATTTTTTTGTTTTGTTTTGTTTTTTTGAAGCTCTTCTTTTGTTTGTTTTAAACATGCTTCTGATGTTAAACTTTCACCATAATAAAACCTTTTAACCGTGCAGATCTTCCACGAAGAGAGATTTCTGCACATTTAGACTGTAATTGTTTAAGAAAAAAATCTTTGATTTTGGAAGTCGATGTGGAAATTGGTAATGATGAAGTAGATGATATTGATGTTGAAATGAAGCATCGTTAACACAAATGCTTTAAAGATTAGGCATTGAAGATGATCTTGTGAGATGATTATTGGAGAATGTAGGTTTCTTTACTGGTAACTGAAAACACTGATTAAATAAGCGTGTGTCAATAGCATCTTTGTTAAGAGGGAAAATGCCAGTTCCCTTAAAACCACTTTTGACTTGTTCCATAGTAAAGGAACTCTGAAAAAGGGTACGTAGTAGCCCTGGAAAATATTTCTTGGATACTGGTCTTATATGTGTTCTTGCATATTTTATAAGCAAACTTTGCCATTTAGATTTTACAGGTTGAAAAACTAATGTGTCTAAAGGTTGAAGAAGATGGATGAGATGAGCAGGAATGCGTAGGAGAATAACATTTTTTTTTTTGCCAAATCAATAAGTGGGGAGCTAATATAAGAAATATGACCATCAAATATAAGAACAAGTGGGCGGTTTGCAAGATGCTTTGTATACATTAGAAATATGCTTTGAAACCATTCTAAAAAATGTGGGTACTCCATCCAGCCCTTACTACTAGAAGTATAAATAGCTCCATCAAGGCCACCTTTAACCCAGTCTATATACAAATTTTTTCCTTTGTAGATAATATATGGTGGCAATACATGCCCACTAGCAGAGCATGAACAATTGATAGTAATTTGCTCCCGGCCTAATCCATCAATGCTTTATGACACTCGAGAAGCACCTCGTTTTGCTAATACAATTTGCTCCTTTGGGTCAGTTATGAACCCTGATTCAATATTTGACTAGGAAGTCAAATTATTAATTTCTGCATTTTTTAAAGTTTTTTTGACTAGATCAAACCAAATTTTGATGGTCTCAAGATTTTCAGCATGGCATTAAGACCTACAGGGGGGGGGGGGCATTAAGACTTGTTTTAAAATAAAAGTTTTACACTCTAAGTAAACAAATAAATAAAATTTTTTGAAACAAGTATCTCAAATAAGTCTTACCTTTGCTTGAAAAACAAAAAAAAATTGTGTGCAAGCTAATTTTAAAGGTATATGTTTAAAATGTCAAAACCTTGATTGAACGGCTCAATAACTCAATGTTTTTTACTAAAGAAAATGACATTTAAATTATTATTTTTATGTCTAAATATTACTTAAGTAAAATGTGTAACTTTAAAAAAGAACTTACTAAACTTGGATAGTACTTTACTTTCAAGAAAAAGAAAAGCAAACTACTTGGTATAGACTTTTTAATTAAAAACTGAGGAGCACCGATATCGGAAAAGTTTTTCATAAACTTCGAACAAAATTAAAAACTGCCATAAAAAACGTCGGTATGGAAGACCAAATGAATAATGTTAAAAAATTAGTTGTTAGTCCAAGAAATGTTTTAAACTACTCTCTCACGTAGTAAGTAAATGTATATCATGAAAAACTTAGTAAATTATTATTTACACAATAGCATAAAGGAATTTAGCTTTAGCTCTGCTCAAATAGATCTTATTACCCCTCTGATCTTATTACCCCGTCTTACCCTCTATATATATATATATATATATATATATATATATATATATATATATATATATATATATATATATATATATATATATATATATATATATATATATATATATATATATATATATATATATATATATATATTTATATATATATATATAGAGAGAGAGAGAGAGATTCGTAACCACCGGGGGGCCGGGGGCCAGGGGGCCATGGCCTCCGCAAAAAAATTTTAAAATTATAATTATTAGGGAAAAACATATAGATCTACGTAAAATATTTTTAACAAATATTTTATCCCCTCCCTTGTTTGACGAGATAAAGTTAAAATTAACTACATATTTACTACTAAAAGTTTCATGTCTTAGCAATCATCAGGTAAAAAAAATTATCAATAAATATATTATTTTTTCCGTTAAAAATTTTATACAATTATTTTTACTTTATTTCGTCAAACAAACATATAAGTCTCTGATAAAATAATTTTCTTCACAACGTACAGTGTTTCGTTTTATACAAGCTAGGTGGACAAAAGTCAGTTCAAGAAATCGACTAATTTATAATATTTTCACAATTACAGTCCCGCATTGGTAATAATTTGCAGTGTTAATTATAAAAAACATTCTAGAGCAATTAGTAATAAGCAATTAAAAAGACTTATTGTTAATTTTTCAACTTATACAACTTTATGTATCCACATGTATTCAAGTATCCAACTTTATGTATCCAAGCTAATTTTTTAAAAGTGTAATGCTCAAGTCCTAAGGTGCATAATGATGTAAAATTATTCAGCACATCAATACACATTTTTTAAAAATTCAATTATTTTCAGATCACGTGCGCTTTTTTTCAAAAATGAAGTTATTTGAAGTATGGCGGAATCATAATCAAGAAGAAAGAAACTCTCGTTTATTGGATTTTATTTTACAAAGATTTTGTGTTACTGGTGTAATGTATCTAAAGATTCAGAAAGGTCTTTGCAGTTAAAAATTTCATGTTTGGCATCAAAATTCGCAACAAAATGGTCTGCAGCATTAATGATGGTGGACCGTTTTTTAAACAAAAATAAATGTTGGTTAGAGGGAGCAGATGTAGAATTTGAAATAAGTATATATCAGCGACGTCCCTTTTCATCATCTGGAGGATTTCAAGGACGGCCCAAAAAAATCTTTGACGACTCGTCCTTTCAAACCAAAAAGCGGAAAGTTGAAGACTTAGTAAAATCCCAAAGTGCAACTGAGTTGACCTTTTCTGCTGAAGTAGCATGTCGTAGTCGGGGCACAGAAACCAAGCTACTTTAATCAGAAAAAACTTAGAATTATCAGAAAAAATAAAATCAAAAGGAACTATATGTGGTGGCAGGCAGTTGAATTGTAACGAGGCATTAGCTTATTATATTGACTCTAAATGTAGAAGTCATTCTTATAAACAGACGCGAAAGTTGTCTTTAAAGGCAGGGCATATTGTATTTCCATTTTATCATAATCTATGCAAGACAAAAAAGTTTTGTTATCTATTAGATGAACATATTTTTATTACAAAAACACGTGCCGAAATTAATCTACAAGCCAGACTTGATAAAACTACTAAACGCCTAATTAAAGCCCAGTGTGAAGTTTTTAAAAATTATACTTTTACTACGCCGTTCACATTAATTAGCGAATGGGGATGTGATGGGAGCTCTGGTCACAGCACGTATAAACAGAGATTTACAAACTCTGATGCTCCTGATGAGTTTCTGCTTGTATTTTCATTTATTCCATTGAGAATGAGTGACGGCCAAGAAATTATTTGGCAAAATCCGCGACCATCATCCACACTTTTTTGCCGAACAAAAAAGTTTATTTTTTTAAAAGAAACAAATGTATTTACTACAACAGAAGCTAACCAAGTTTTAAAAAAAGTATCATCTTATTCCAACATCTAGAAGATTTGGCGAATCTCAAATTGCTGATAAACATGACCTAATACTCTCAATGATAGATGGAAGAAGAAAAAAAAGAATTACATATGTGATGCAACTCCAAAAAGGATGAACGGTGAACTAAAGGACTTAGTTGTTAAAAAAGAACATTATGGTTTTGGTCTGTCTGCTTTGCATGTGTGGATTCGCTTTTTTGAGTGCAAGTTACACATTAGCTATCGTTTAGATATAAAATAATGGCAAGCTAGAAGCGATGAAGATAAATCTAGTGTCCAAAAAGGTTCAAAAGATATCAAACAAAAATTTAAAAAATTTTACAAAATACTTGTACATAGCACTTAAGTTATAAAAACATGTCTTCTTCCAATCGGACAGCTATCGGAAGAGTCTCAAGAAGCCGTAATTAACTTTTTTTATTACTAAAATTTAAAAGTTCTTAAAACTTTAAAAAAATACTTACATATAAAACTTAAAAATAATCAAAAAATGTGTAACTAATCAAAATATTATTAATTACATTCTTTGGAATCAAATCGCAGAACAAAATATTTTTGTCCACCTAGCTTATATAAAGCGATTCACTGTGTAACGGCAACCTAAGTTGGATATCTATTAAATATACCGTAAAATTGCCTAAGTTTGATCACCGGAACTTCGGTCATATAAGAAAAAATATAAAAAAAGCATACAATACTCAAAATTTACAAACTTTTTTTTTTTGAATAATATTTGTAATCACTTCGTAAATATAAAGCTATAAAAAAATTTTTTAATGTTTATTTGCAACCTGCAGAAATAATTCTTTAGCAAAACAACAATTTAAAAAAAGACACTATTAAAATGTAAAATAAGCAAAGTATTAAAATAAATGATCAAGTTAAACCAGAGTATTATTAAGGATCACCAAACTGATTATATTTACAAAAAAAAATTATTAATTTTTAAATATTAACTACCTTTTTTCTTAAAAACTAGTGAAATTTTGAAATACTCTAACTTCGGTCATTCATAGATAAACAACGAAGGAGCAGGAATGTTGTAAAATGTTGATATGTTAAAAATGTGATTTTGTGAATATGAACTTGTTTTGCGATTGCGTAAATTTACAGGTAACTTTACCTGTAAATTTACTAGTAAGTTTTGACATTTTTATAATGAACACTCGTCATGGTATTTTATTTAAATAAAGAATTTGTTTATAATTTTAAAATTAACCAGTTTTAAAATAAGGTTTACCGGTCAATTTGCAGGTAAGTTTTGATTTTAAAATGGTAAATTTAAACCACTGAATTTGAACTAGTTACAAAAGAGTAATATATATTGCAACGCACTGAAACAGTTCTTTTTTTAAGTTAATACATCTATGTCATCTATGGATTTACATGAGAAAGCTCGGATGGCTTGTGGTTTGAAGGCTGTGGATAGAGGAATGAGTAAAAGGAAAGCAGCTATAACATTTGGCTTCAAAAGATCAACTTCCATCAACGGTTAGCATACTAAAAAAAAAAATTCCAAAAAATTATTTTTTTATCTTTACACAAACTTCTTCGAGCTCATTAAAACAAAGACCTCCTTTCACATGTTGCACTACTGCTGGTGAGCATTTAAAGGTATCAACTTTAGATGCTTTACATGTTGGTCTGCCCAAAGGCTCCGTATCAGAGTCAAAACTAAATGTTTCTAATATATTCATGCGCCTCATGAAAAGTTACAAGATGACTTCTGAAGAAGCGTTGATAGAACTTAAAATAAGCAAATAAAAAGCAACAACAACAGCAAAAAAAGCTAGAAAGGTTTTGCGTGAAAAAATAAAATATGAGACTAATTCAATTAGGACTCAAAAACATTTGGCAAAGGAAGCTGGTTTGCTTAACCGACCAACTATTAAACAATGTAAATGACAACTAGTGGAGGTAATCAAAGTTCCGACTATATCAGAATCCAAAGCTACTTTCATATATCAACACTGTAAAACTGATGGTTCTTTGAATTCAAAAAAATGTCAAACTTGTGACATTTTTTTTGGAGATTTTTTTGGAGAAAATCACAGCTCAACAACAACTATTGATGTGTTTCGAATTTTGTGACATTTGGTTGTGTGGATCTTGCTGTTCTACTTTGGTCGACGACATGTGCAAGAACTGACAATAAACATACAAAGCTTATTTAAAGTAAACTAGTCTTTTTTTTGTTGAAAAATTCTTTAAGCCTAATTGAAAAATATCCTTTCAATTTTATTAACCAGCGGCGCAGCGAACGTAGCATGTGGATGTCCCAAAAAGTCCTAAAGGTCTGTTCTGTGATAAGACTTCAGGACTTCTTGGGCTCCTGGAAAAAAAAATGATAAAGACCAAAGTAATAAATTTTTGGCTAATTATTAAAAAAAATAAAAAATAATACTATTTATAATTAAAAAAGCCTTTTTTTTTATGTGCTTCATGTTGTTTGTTTTGGCGCCCCAAAAAACCTTTTTTTAGAGTCAGGGACAACGCCCTCCTTGGTTACTGGTATGACCTGATGTTATACCATCATTAAACAACAAAACAACATTTAAATCTTAGTTTTCATTATTCGTGATGTATTATTAGGATTTACAGTGGGTGGCCATTGAAATAGGGCCATTGAGTTTTCTACACATTTTTTGTGAAACTTTATCCATAATGTAAAAAAAAAATAAAGGTTTACTGTAAAAAATAATTAAAAATTTAAAGAATAGTTGTTTATTATCAAATATAAATATAAAAACAAACAAATTTTTTTTTTTTAATATATAAAAATTGTAATGTTATCAATATTTTGTAAATCCACCCTTTGCTGCTATAACAGCTTCTACTCTCCGTGTCAATGCATTTCTGTGCCAATTCTTTTATGTTAGGGTTTTGATGCCAACCTGCAATTAGTTTTTCAATAAGCTGGGTTTTATTTGTCACCAGTTCTTTTGAAGAAACCTCCCGTTTTAATAGCTCCCACAGGTTTTCTAAAGGATTAAGATCCGGGGAATTTCCTGGCCGATCAATCAATGGAATTTTTTTCTCTCCAAGAAACTTTATAATGGATTTTGCCGTATGGCATGGGGCAGAATCTTGCATAAATATAAATTCGCCATCTGGAAACCATTCCGAGACTTAAGGAATGAGCTTTTGCTCCAAAACTTCTTTGTATTGGTCTCGCCTCATTGTCCTCTGGACTATGTAAAGCTTTCCCGTAGCCTTACCACATATAACGGACCACACTTGTATTGACAATAGATGTTTTACTGTCTCGATAATGCAGTCTGAATTAAATTTTTCACCCACCCTTCGTCGCACAAATGAGGCTTTGTCGTCCAAGATCTGAAACGTGGATTCATCAGAAAAGCACACCTGAAAACAAATGTTTCAAAAATGTTAGTCTTTCATTATTCTAAAGAAAATCGAGAAATAAAGCAGAAAATGACATGTTTAAGAAATAAATACCTTTCTCCAATCATCTGTTGTCATATTGCGGTGTTTTATAGCCCATTTCAGTCTTTTATCTTTCATGGCAGGCGTTAATTTTGGTTTTTTCCGAGGACGGTAACACTTAAAGCCTAACTCATCTAAGCGTCTCGTGACTGCGCGATCACTAATATTAATTCCAGCATCTTTAATCAATGTTGTGATTATTTTTCTGGGTTTCTTTCTATTCTCCAAGCAAATATAACTTTTAATACAAATCGATAATAAAAAGATATTAATAACAAGGTATATATGTAACACGTACATATATACCACGTATG
>NC_088926.1:34482500-34487500 GCF_038396675.1 Hydra vulgaris
ATCTTTCAAAGCTTTTAGCTCTTTCAGATTTATGGTATTCTTTAATCGTAATTTGCTTTGCATCTGATAAAGGAATTTACACAGTCTCGAAACAGCTTTGTATAATATTATGTATAAAAATATGTTTGCAAAACTAACATTTTGTTACATTTATTCAATTAAAATAAATATTTCTTTTGTTGCCATAAAACTCTTTTATTCTTTATTTCTCTTGCTTTTGACTCGTCCAATTGTGTCTTTTAATCATGAGACTCTTCTTTAAGTCTATCACAATCCTAATTATTATGTAAACTTGGTTTTTGTTAATAAATACTTTATAAACAAAAACCTACTTGCAACAAACAGGACAATATAATTTTCGGCAATTATCGGAAGGTTCATTATTTAACTAGCAGTAAGCAACTCGTAATAAGGATTATTAGTAAATAAATCAATAATAACAATTAATTTGATATATTATCTGAAAAATATAATAAAATACAAATTTTAGTTTACGACATAAACAATACATTTCATACATTCAATTATTAAATCAGTAAAAAGCAAAAGCTTATTAAAGTCAGTAAAAAGCAAAAAGTCAGTAAAAAGCATAAAGTCAGTAAAAAGCAAAAGCTTATTAAAAAAAAGCAACCCCGAAATACCTAAGAACTTAGTAATAACATAAAGGGTTCCATTAATGATTCCTTTGTTAACAAACCCTAAATAAAAAGAGAAAGAAACAGACAGCGTTTTCAATGGCACAGCTACGTTAAAAAAAGTTAAATAACATACAAAGTATTATGATTTATTAAAGAACTTATTATGAGCATAATAAAAGTAATTTGACAATGACGAAATCAACATAGTGTTGTTATAACATGTCGTTATAATAATATAATATAATAAAATAGTAGCACACAATAGCTATAAAACAATACCATAAAAACTGATTTTGTAATGATACCAATAAACAAAATTATTTTTACCTCAATTATGCAGAATTCTAGTTTTTTTTCAACTGTTGACTAATGATTAATACAGTAAATTTCAAATGATATAAATTTACTAAATTAAAATCATGTTTCAACAGTAGGCGAATTTATAAAGCAATGACAAAATCAACTAAAAAAAAGGAAGAACATAATTAGACAATGTTTGAATTTATAGAACTAAAAAAAAAAAAAAAAAAAAAAAAAAAAAAAAAAAAAGAAGGTTACTATGAAAAGTAAATAAAATATATAGCAACTAATATTAAAACTATGATAACTCTTTAAAAAGTAAGTTCTGATAATTCTTAAATTTATTGATTGTGATATCTTAAAATATTGAAAAAAAATTTGAGGAGTAAAAAGAAAAGTATAGTAAAAAATAGATATCCAGTTAACAATATGTTGGGGGAATATCTTGATCTAGCTTTTTTGATGTGTAGATAAGATTATCTACACATTAAAAAACTTGACCACATATTCCAAATCATGGCGGCCTATGATTCATAGCTTGAACTACATTAGCTGTAAATGAAACAAGAGAAAGACAGGCATTAATATTTCTTTCTAATATTCCACTGGTATAGTATTATTTCTTTCTAATATTCCACTGGTATAGTATTATTTCTTTATAATATTCCACTGGTATAGTATTATTTCTTTATAATATTCCACTGGTATAATATTATTTCTTTCTAATATTCCTCTGGTATAATATTGTTTCTTTCTAATATTTCACTGGTATAATATTAATTTTTTATAGTATTCCACTGGTATAATATTCTTTCTAATAAAGGCATTAGTATAATAATAGGTATTATCATAATTTCTAATATTCCAATATAAAAAATTTATATTAGAATTATGATCTTTTTAGCTCCCTGTAAATATATCTTGTAAAACTTGTGGAAACGATAAATGTGGAGGCAAAACTACCTTACCATTATGGCAACATAAAAAAAGTGTTTCATCAAAATATTTTTTATCTGGCAAATCTGGTTCACTTCTCTTAAATAGTTTTGATCTATAATTGTATTGCTTTTTGTCTAGCAACATTTCAAACAGTCTAGCAAAGTAGTATACTAATTATTATGTCTAGCAACATTTCTTCCTTGTCTAGAAAAAAATTATTTATTTTGTAGATGAATAATTTCATCTCGCCTAGCTCTATCTATTTCATTTCGAGATTATCAACATGCCTAATCACATTATTTTTATTTCCACAAATAACTTCTTAAAGCCTGATATCATCCATTTCAATTTCACTAATTCTATTGAACATTTAACCAGTAGTATTACTTCTACTGCTTTATTACTACTACTACTGTAGTAGCAAATAAACGTTAAAAAAAACGTTAATAAAAAAAACCTGTTTTTTATAGTTATTTTAATATAATTATTTATTTTTGTACAAAAAAAACAACATCTGTAAACATAATAAAGCCATGAACAAACTATTTCTGCCTTATGTCTTCCACCCAGTTTAAAACTATTAAATTTTTACATGAAAATAATATGTAGTAAATAAAAAATTCACTTTTGTTTTAAGACACCTAAATAATGAAAAAACTATTTACAAAACAATTATATTGTTTTTTCTTTCAGTTCGCATTTTTACGATCAATGATTGTAAACCAAACTTTTTTACAAGACCCTCTAGTTTTGGTTTCTTCAACATTAACGCAAACTTGTCTTTCATAATTTGCTTATTTGAATATATTACATTAGATAAATGTGTATAAATAAGCCTCCTATCTTCTTTAGTGAATTCTTTTCGACTTCTTTTAAAAGATCTCAGCACTATCTGGAGAAGGTGGAATATAATCATCATAGTCAAAATCTTCAGATTTATCTACGTCCTTTGCAGCATAAAACAAACTTTCACCATTGTTACTACTTTTAGTGCCGTAAATTTCTTCTTTTCTTTTCCTAAGTGGATATACTTTTTTTTGAATTTCTTGAGAAATAGGGGAGCTTAATGGACTAGAAATTTCATTTACAAAATCAACATTGTCAATATTAGGTTCTGTTTCTGATAATTCTTGATTTGGCATTTGTGTGAGTTTTTTTCATTTGATTGCATATTGAACTTTATCAACTATTTTTTTGACCTTTTCATCAAATATGTTTTCTGAAGAATTAGCCAACTTTTTCTTTACATCAGCTACTTTTATAGACCCCTTGTTTATTTCATTTTCAAACAAATTCAAAGGTATGTTTTTCTTTTCAATTTTTGTACCCTGTTCATCTGTTAATGATCTTTGAATTAAACACAGTTGATTACTTGTACTTGACGCAGCATTATATTTGTCAAATATGGCATAATTGCTCTCAGCCACTTTCAAACTGTGACATAAATGATGCGCAACATTTTGCTTCAAGCTGGAAAAATTTTGATGAACTTTTGTTGTCGTAAATTTTCTCACTAACATTGGAGTCATTTTAGTATAATCTTCCTTTACCTTTTTACCTAAAGCACGATTCCAAAATAAATGAAACTGGGAAGTAATCATTGATGAGTCCATTGGAGCACCATTATAACTCAAAAACACAACTGCTGTATCTGTGGGAAGAGAAATTCCATTAAGTTCCGAAAAAACTCTATATATTTATTTAGCTCATTGTAAAGCTCAAAAGTCAATACAATATTTGCAGGCCCCTTCTATGATGTTTTATGCTTTTTAATGCTAATTGTATAACAATTTTCTTTATATAATGCTCTGCGTAACTCACCAATAGTCATATTGGCGGAAGCTCCTGGTCTTGTGGCATTATTAAGAATTGTATACACTATCAAATATGATCTGACCAAACAATAATTGGATTTTGTAATTACAAAACTGGAAGATTTAGAGGTTTTAATTGTGTCTTTTGCACATTTGACATAATCAGGTTTATCTAATGCATTTATTTCTTCAGAAGATGGAAAGTTGTGGAAATCATCCATGTCTTTTTCATGTTGTCTCTCCTGGATGCTCTTCCACAAACTACGCTTCCACTGCTTCATAGAGATTTTTAACTTGGTGTATTCTTCATTAGAAATAATTTCAAGTTTTTCTTTAGAAATACAAAAGTCTAAAAACAGTTGTAGAGAACCTAAATAGGTTTTTATTGTTCCTGGCTGCTTTTTATCTTCTTGCATTTTTAACACCCAAGAATTTAAGAAAGAAACACACCCAAGGTGCTTGTAATTTACATCATCATCTGTGGCATGACGAACAGCTCCTAAAACAACATTTTTATGTTTCAGGGCAGTCCGAAGTGGTTTGATACCACCCTCAACACTTTGAAGCCAAATTAGAAATTCAGGGCAGTCCGAAGTGGTTTGATACCACCCTCAACACTTTGAAGCCAAATTAGAAATTCATCTAATAACTTATCTTCTTCAGATGTAGTCATATAAAACTTATCTTCACCATCATCAAAGTCAATATTTGATTCATCAGAATCAGAGGCATCTTTTTCATTTTTGGTACCTGCAACATTAAACAAATTACTTTTGCTATGTCCAGCTTGAAAACTATTACTCGATTTAGGGAGCCTTTTATCTAAGTATTGCAAACTTAGCCAGTCTTGGTTTTCATCGTCTGAATAACTACACAGGAAAATGTTGTCATTATGAATAGCTCTAAAAATTAAAATTATTTTCTAATAAATCATCTAAAGATTCAGAAGAAACGCATTAAATGCCTCTTTAAGTCTACCACACTTCTAACAATAAAAAATAAATCTTTATAATTTAATATCGTTTTTGAAAAAGTTTTCCTTTTTAATATTAAATGTTTTCAACTAAAACAACAACAACAATAGCAATAATAATAACAATAGTAGTAATAATAATAATAACTTAATAACAAAAAATTGCAGCTTTATTATTCCTTTTCCTTGCTTTAAGGACAAAAGTTAAGTCCTTGACGTTTAAATAAGGAACAAGTTATCATAACATCAGAACTGGTAATATGTCAAACTAAAAATTTAAACTATAACATACTTTTCACAAGCAGGATATCTTACTTTGCGGCGACTGTTATTAGA
>NC_088926.1:34492500-34517500 GCF_038396675.1 Hydra vulgaris
ATTCTATTAAATGTTATAGTTCTAATTCACAAAATAACCTCGATTGCTATCACAAAACTAGCCCATGACATTAGGGCTCACGGAGCCCTTTCGCTGCCAACAAACGGGCTCAAATTGCAGCGTAAGGGCTCAAATAGTAGCATAAGGGCGCAAAAAGCAACGTGAGGGCTTTTTACGTAGCGTCAAAGCTCATGAAATGCAGAGTAAGGGCTCACAAAAACTACTACTACTACTACTACTACTATATATAAATGTGTTTATGTATATATATATATATACAGTACATATATATATATACATGCATGCGTGCATGTATAAATACATACACAAAATAAATTAATATACTTTATATGTATAATATTTACATGTATAATACTACATTAATAATAAATGCATATAGTATTGATAAAAAAAAATTTTTTATATAGCCGGTCTGGGAAGAACAGGAACTTTAATAGCTTGCTATATAATGAAGCACTATCGATTTACTGCAGCACAGGCAATAGCATGGATTCGGTATGCTTTTAACATCAATAAAAATTATAATATTAGGTCATAATGTACAGACAAGGACATTACAACATAATAGGTTTTCTAGAATAGTGTCTAAAATATTTTTATATTACAATTAAGTTACCTGATAATTTGTTTTTTATGCTTTACTTTAAATACATTTAAAAAATATTTTTTTAACAAAATTTAATAAATAATTTCAGACCATGTTTCACATGCAACATTTGCTTTTGGCACATGCTTTACTTAACTTTAGTTTTAAATTATTTTGTTTGAAATTATTTAGTTCTTTAAACTGTGATTGTTTAAGTTTTAAACATTAGGTTATTGTTAAGCATTTTTAACAACAATTTGTTAAAAGAGTTTATTCCAGTTAATCAAGTTAAACAATTTATTCCAGTTAATTCAAGTTAAACAATGCTTTTATTAAATAAAAAATAATCAGGACTCAACAATTCACCAAACTTGCGAATGTTTAACATAAAATTGACAAATGTGTGAATGTTTAGCATAAAATTGATGGAAAAACAAATGTAGAGATCACCAACTATTCTTTATTCAACGTTTGCTTTAAAATTTCAAAAACAAAGCTGTTAAAATTTTACCATTTTTGTTTTTAAGTTTGTTATTAAATATTTATTTTACACTAAGTAGCATTATTTTTGTTTTAAAGATATTTAAAAATACCAACGAAAAAATTCTGTTAGCATTCTTCGAATTGGCAAAAAAAAATTTAAATTTAAATTTTTGTACTTGATTTAGATGCAGTCTTCTCCATTAGTTTAGGATATTTAATTTATATAAGTGCTTGCAGTAAAACCTTCAATTTGTCATTTAATTATTTTATTGAGAATTAAAATGTTTTTTTTTCTTCTGTTTTTAATCATTTTATTAAGAAATAAAATAAAACAAGTGTTTTTCTATTTTTGTTTTATTTAGAGTTGAAATAAAACTTTTTTTTTAAATAAAATTTTTTCTGTTTTTATTCTAATTATTTTCTTTAGAATTTTTTTTTTATCATTTTTATTATAACTAAAATGGCAAATAAAAATTAGGTTTTAAAATTGTCACTCCAGCCTAAAAATGTTTATGATAAATTATAAACAGAGAAGGCTTAACTTTTAACATTTGTAAATAAATATTGAGAACATCAGTGTTTGTCAAAAAAAAAAGTTTGTCAAATATTAAAGTTACAAAAAAAAAACAAAAAAAAAACGCAAAGTTTATATGGTATTGGATACTCTTCAAGTCATTAACATGTCATAAACAAAGTCAATATTTTTTGGTCAATAATAATTTGCCATTAACAATGTCATAAACATTCAGAAGTTAACAAGAACTTTCTTTTTAAATTGTCTGCTCTTTTGCACAGAATTGTCTGTTTTATTAAAATAGTTTTATTAAATTAATAAAACAGTAAAAGTAAAAATAAAAACTTATTTAAGTTTTTATTTTTAATTTATTATTTTAATATTAAAGTAAAGAAAATTAATTTATAATATCATTTTTATTGTGATTGAAAAATAATATTATTGTGAGGTGATTGAATAGTCATGGTGTAATTAAACTATATAGAAACATAAACATAACTTAAGTTTAGATAAACTATATGTTTATATATAATATATATTAGAGTTGCATTATTCTTCAAATTTTATTTATGTCAAGTAATTTATTATAATTTAAAAGCGATTTCCAAAAAAGATAAATTATCAAATAATTAAAGATACTAAAAAGTTATTTAGAAAAGATGTTTACTTTTTAAAAAGTAATGATTCTTGATTAACAATTTGTTCAATTATGTTGGAACTCAACTTTTCAGCTATATTAGCATCTCCAAGTTTACAACTCATAGTAAATTAGTTCCAGAGCATCAGACCACGGAAATGGAGAATTTTGTCAATTAAGATTTACTGAACAGTTTTTAAAGTCTTTCTACTGGTCGAGCGTTGTATCAGTTTGATGTTTTTTAAAAAGTATTTTTATAAATCCTCAAAGTTTTTTTCCAACTAACGGTGAAACATAAATTGTATGATTTGAAGACATTTATTTGATAAATATTTTTTAATAGGTTTAAATTTTTTCTTTCTTGATTATGACTAAGCATTTATTCTTTACAAAAAGTTATTAAAAAGCTTAAATTGTACAGGATTTGGGTCAATATTATTTTTACAAAATTGAATTAATGCTTTCCTTTTAATGCTCTTCCTTTATAACATATCCAAAAAGGAACAGGTTACTATTGTATTCTGTTAAGTTTAGTTCTTGGTCCATCAATAATTTTAATTCTATATCAATGAACAAGCTGACCTATGGTCCAATTATGGCTCATGCATTTCAACAAAAAATAATGTAACCTTATGCATATCAGCCAGTCCAAATCTATTCCCGGCATTTATTTCATTGATAAAAACAACTCAAACAGCTAAGTCAAAAGTATTCAGCTAGAATCAATAACATTGGAAAGATACTGTTAAACTGTTTACCTAAAATAAAAGAGTAAGAAATCTTTAAAAACACATTAGTGCTATATAATGTATACAACATTGTGTCAAGAATTGAAGCCCTTTTATTACAAAAAGAAAAATGAAAAATCGTTCCTGAGAAAAACATGTATTTTATCCAAAATGTCAAATGTGAAAATTAAGTTGATCAACAGGTATATTGACCCAATGTACATTATGCTCATTTATATTCTTTGCAAATGTTTTAATCACAAAATTAATAGTAGCTGCCTAGTTCGATTTAACTTTTGATTTCAATTGGTTCGATTTAACTTTTTCAACAATCAGGTTACAGATACTTAAAGCATTCTTGAGTTTGAGTTTGTCAATATCTCTACTATTGAAAGTTTTCAAAAAATTTAGATCTGCAATTAACATAATTACCACATCTCATCAGTGTTTTGCTGCAGCTTTTTCAGCAAGCTAATGATGAGCGTACAGCTCATTTGTGTTATTCAAATTACAAATAAATAAATAAATAATATAGATATATGTAAATAAAATATAGATTAGTACTTTTTAAAAAATAAAACCTTTATAGTGTGACTTATACAAATAGTAATAACTAATAAATAAGTCATATTTGTTTTATTAATCCAAAAAGTTTACCAAAATATTTTTTCTCATAATTTTTACACAAAAGGTTGTTAATCATGTAATTTAGTTTGTAGAATTTTTAAAACAGCACATTGTCACAGAGAGAAATTAAATTTTGAGTTACTGAAAACTTTTTTTTTTTTATAAAATGTCTCATAATCATAACTCATAATCATAAAATTGTTTTTAAAAAATGTATTTTTTAAAAACAATTTTATGTATTTTAAAGTATTTTAGTAAAATATTTTAAAATTTTGATCTTTGTAAAATGTTTCAGATAAATATCTGAACTATGAACATTTTAAAAAGTCCTGCAAAAAAATACTAAGTACTGGTGTCAAGCTTTTTTTATTTATTTGTTGTAGCATAGAAAACTTAAGTATTGTTTTTTCAAAAGAAAAAGTTTATTTTTAAGTTTTTTTTAATATATTTTAATTTAGTTTTCTTTTTTTTTTCCTGTATTTATTTAGGCCACTACAGTTTAGACTAATCTTTTTAAACTATTGCAATTTTAAATTATTACAAGTTATTCAACCCTTTAACTACCAAGCATAAGTTGCCTTAACTTTTATTGACAACATAAGTTAACAACAACTTTAGTTGACAACGTAACTGGTTTGCACCTTATCCTCACTATGACTAATCTAGGCTCTGAGCCAACACTGAAGTGGTGAAATTACTACAGTTGCAGTTACACATACAGTTGCCAAGCCTAATATGGTGCTATGTTGAAAATAATCTTCCATTATTGATATAATAATAGCTTTTGTGTACTTTATACAACTTATGTATGATCACCTGGGTTGGGGTCAAATATGTATTTGTTTTTGTATTTGGTAATTATAGGCTATGTTACGGTATTTAGTATTTCTATTTGGTTTTAAAAAATTATAAATATTTGTATTTGTTTTTTTATTTGATAAAATATAATTGTAGTTTCATAAACTAGGTATTATTCTTTTATAATCTTTTTTATTCTTTTTTATTTTTAAAACTAAAGTAGTTAAAAATTTGTTTTTAAGTTTTTAAAAGACTCATTTTCATTCTTCTATTTAGTATACCATTTTATCAGTATTGACTTAAAAAGATGTTTCTATTTTTTCCTTATCTAAAATACATATATTTGAATTTGTATTTGTATTTGATCAAATGTATTTGATGCCAAACCTAATGTCCACATCTTGAGTAGGGCATCCAATACCGGACCAAAAATGGAATACCGCTTTTTCCGAATTAGGTTAAGTGAAAACCGAAATACCGGTATTTACAATTACTAAAAAAAAAATTAAGTAAAACCCAAAGCAACAATTAAATGGTTCCAAAACTTTATTTTTAAGTTAAAATAATATATATAATTATTTAATTTGAAACAAAAAACATAAAGTTATTTAATATTAAAATAGACCCGCAAAAAACATAAATTACTTAAAGTTTTGTCATTTAAAGATGATCGAATTTTCGTACATAACATTCCCAATGAAGAGAAAGCCGTTCAGCTTCTACGCTTGTTGGGGGAATAATTAAAATATAATCATAGACCAACGTCAAGTTGGTACCACGTGTACCGTCTTCCTCATATATAGAAAGTTCTTTTCATTACATTTTAGTCAAATCGTTAATATTTCGCTTTGTTTTTGGTACTGTTTTCATTTTCATCTCATTATTTATGGCGATGTCTAGCTGCTCCTTTAATGTCAAGCTCAAAGGTTCGTCTTCGCACATTATGGTATCTTCGTCATTATATGTTTCTGTAGGGAATGCTGTAGTTTCAGTTTGTACAGATGAGAGCTGCTGGATAAGATACACAATTAAATTTACCAAAGCAGTTTTAGTTAGCTGATCAAATATGATATCTGAACCAAAATTATTTTGGGCTTGATCTCCTTTATGAAGATATTGTATGAGATAAGATAAATTTGTGCGTCTTTCTTTTATTCTTTTAATTAAGGAGGTCTTTATATTGTTACTTAATGGTCCTACGCCTAAATTTTGCAGCATTAATGCCAGGGTAGCTTCAGCTGATAGTAGATTAGCGTCTCTCCGACATAAAGCCTCTACAGCCAATTTCACTGATAACAACATGGAAACTGTTCATAATATTAATTCTAATTCAGATTCTGTAAAATTAATACTCGAGTTTAAGTCAATCAGGGCTTTTTGAATAGAATTTTTTAGTTTATAAAAACGCTCTAGCATAAAAAGTAAGCTGTTCCATCTGGTCTTATTATCTAATATTAATGACAGATTATTACCCTGTTCAGTTTTTACATAAATTTGAAGGGTTTCATTTTTTGTTGGTGATCGTCTGAACAACTTTACAACTTTTCTAACTTTGCTTATCAATGAAGCCAAATTATTTGCAAGTTCATTTGAATTTGGTGAGCTCTGAAAAATCTTTAGTCCGTCTAAATGGTCTTTATTATATTCATCGGAAATCTCACCATCACTATCTTCATCAGATTCAAAATAATCATCTGTTGATTCCACAACTGTTATTTTATACAAGACATCAACCACAGCAAATGGATTCCATGGGTTAGACAAAGTTGTTGGTCGATGGACATTAATCGGCCTACTTTCTTCATAACCGAAGCATCATCGTGATCAATTTTTAAGTTGTGTTATTTCAGTATGTTTTCAATTAACTTAACACACATTTCTGCTGGGAAATGTCCATTAACTCTTGCTTAACCCAAATTTCAAAATCTATTTCGAGAATGAACATTAATGTTCAAATAACGTCTGTTTTTTATTTTAAGTCCACTTGTCAAACATAAAACTAAATCAATTTCCTTGATGTTGAAGTTCAGATAATTCTTCTGTTATTGAATTTCGAATTTTAGTAGCATATTTCATAACTATTTGGCGAATGGATTCAGATGATTTTGGCGCATCAAAACCTCGAGCTACCAGCGATTTTCTTAGCTCATTAGATGTTATAAAAACTCTAAATGGCAAGCCATTGGTGGCCCTCATTTTAGCTAAAACATTTGGCAGTGTATCTTCGTCTTCGCTTTTCGTATAAAAAATGTTGTAATTTTATTTCTGGGCCTATCGAGTTGCAAATCAGGCGTAGTCGAAACACCAGCAGTAGATAGCGAAGTTGAAAGTTCAACTTGATAACGTTTCAATAAATTTATTTGGTGAGAAGTTCTTAAATATGTATGGAGTCCACTAGTCGAGCCACCACAGATCTTCATTTTTCTAGCACATTTTTTACATTTTGCTGCAGCTCCAGACTTTTCGCGCAAAAAGTAATTCCACACAGAGTTTTTGTCCTGAAGTCATTTTTTAAAATCTTCAAATACTTTTGGTTTATCAGCCATGGCAGCACGTTTTTGAATACTATAATTTGCAAAATATGAAAAACAATATTGAAATACAAAATAAATGAATATTAAAAATTTATAAAAATGAAGATAAAGATATGAACTTATATGAATTTAATATAATTATATGAATTACATATTGAATTATATGAACTTTTCATATAATTATATTTTATTTCGTTAAATGTGTTATACTTTAAACTGACTGCGAATCATAAACAAAAATAATATAAACTACACATATATATACACATTATTTTGCAATCGCAATTCCCAAGCAGTCTTAAAAAGAGTGCTTATACAAGCCTATAAGTCATTACTTCCAAAATCGTTTTCTATTTTGAGAAGTTGTTATTTTAAGCACGCGCAAACCAGTGATTACAAAATATCAAATATCAGACGAGATTTAAAACATGAAAAAAAATATAACATCTCTATATTATATTAATAAGAAAACATAACTAAATCTGTAATAGAGATGTAGTTATGTCTTTATATTATATAGAGATGTTTTTAGGTTTTTTTATCTTGCCTATGAAAACGTTTGTGTTAAATATTTATTCTTTTTTAATTTATTCTTTGTCTTTATTTGTTGTTGTTATATTTACAAATATATATAAAACAAATAAAATGAAGCACAACACAACAAAGTTACAAAAAACAAAGTGAAAAATTTTTTTGTTATTCATTTTTATAATCAAAGTTTATTTCTGTGATATTTTCATGCTTATAACTCTCTAAAAAAGTCTGTGTCAAAACACGCACGAAGTCTAATGGAACAGTTTCTGTGCGATGAAAAAAATAATTGAAATACCATTATATACCGGTATTGAGAACTCGGTATCGGTAATAGAAATGGCCGGTAAACCGGGATACCGGTTTTTGGTATACCGGTATTGGATGCCCTAATCTTGAGTTCTGCTCTTCTGCATAAAATCTTCATGGAAATATTTGTGCTTTTAAAGCAGTGCCAAAAAGAGCCTTGTGAATCGTGTATTGCATAACTTGTGTATTGTTTCAAGATTTAAAAATGTCAGCAAAGACAAGCTGCATTCAGTAAGTAATCACTTAAGGACAGTTAATATAGAGGTGACCTCATCCAGTATTTCAAGATGTACCGCTGTCTTAACAAAGTTGAAATTTGTATACTGAACCAACTAGCTCCAGCACTAAGTTAGCAGGACCTGTTAGAAGTCTCTGTGATCAATGTGATTGACTTCAACATCAAACAGTTGCTAATGTGCTTAAAGGGAATTCTTTTTCTGCCTTTGTTTTATATTTGACTGGGATATTTTTCTGAACTTCATCATACCTGCGGTATCAGTTACAGTCATTAAAATCAACTGAACTTACTTTTTCTGGAATTTCTGCTAAAAAACAAAACAATTTTTCAAAGTGGGCTTCGCTAGTTGGATCAAACTTCATTAGTTGGTTGCAAATTTTGTTAGTTGGTTGCAAACTTCTTTAGTTGGTTGCAAATGCTTTTTAATATTTTTTAATGCTTTTAAGTATTTTGTTACAAATTATTTGTATTATTATTTTTGTCTTTATTATTATTATTGTAATTGTTGTTATTATTATTATAAGACTTATGTTATTATTATTATAAAACCTCATTCTTTAAATTGCATTCTTAAATAAATAAATGCAATTTGCAGGCTTAAGTTCGCCCATCTATCATTTATTCACATGGCACAAAATGTTAATTCAAAACTTGTTCTACCATATTCTTACCTTAGTTTTGAGAAAGTTTTTATTTGCAGCTTTTTTAGTTTTTTTTGAAACTTTCAAGTTTTATGGTGTTCTTTATTATTGTTATTATTTCTTTATTTTTTTGTTTTGTTTTATTTAGATTGTGTCGTCCAGGATCTATTATTGGTCCTCAACAGCATTTTCTCGAAGAGTATGAACTTGTTGTTATAGCTACAAATAATTGTTGTTGTTTTTTCTTTTTTAAGTAGAAGTCATTAAATTCCAAGTTTACTATTATGTTGTATTAAAATTAAAAACATGTAAATTACAAGCTGTAGATTTTAATTAACATTTTTATTGCATATGTTCATATATTTTTCAGAAAACAAACAGCAATGTGGATACAGGGAGATATTTACAAATCACGGTTAAAATCAGGTATATTAAGAATCGTTTTCTCTTTTGCAGTTTTAGAAAATAATTTCAGTGTCTAAATATCACTGCATCAATGATCCAACATTTATTAGTTGGCCAATTATTGGCCAATTTACCTTTTTTAACTTAAAAGATTTTTTTGTCATGGCTCTAATTATATTAATTATTTTAATTATTATTCTAATTATATTAATTATTTTAATTATTACTCTAATTATATTATTATACATTGAAAAAAAGATTTTTTTATTATCATTAAAATAAATGATTTAAAATTTAGTAAATATTTAGAGGTAAATATTTAAACCTTGTGTTTTGTTTTATTCTACCTTAAATTTTGTTCTCTACCTTAGGTTTTGTTTTATTTGACCTTAAGTTAAGTTTTCTTTTGTTCTTTATTTAAAAATTATATAAATAAAATTTGTTTAGAAATACCAGAAAATAATATTGAGAACATTTTACAAGGAGTGGACTCAATATCATTACTTGATTCAAACCAAGATTTTAATCATGAAATTTCAAAGGTTTGAATTAAAATTATTTAACTTATAACTTATTTTGTATTATATGTGTCTAGGTTTAAATTTTTCTTGGAACTTTATTCTTCTTTTTTTTTATCACAAGTTCACTCTCAAATATAACAAAAACAAAGCTGCAAGCTTCTATAAATTTAATTGGTAGTTGTACATCGACACAACAAATAGAGATATTTCTAAAGCAAACAGTTTAACATCCAAGAATAAAAGTTTTTGAACAGTAGCTACTGTAAAGGGATACAATTTTGATGGATCTCATATTATGTGTGTCACTAAATGCCAAATAAAGCAAGTTTGAAAAATGAAAAAGTTCCTCATGAACCATCTCAGATTTGCCAAAACTTTTTGATTTTGAGAAAACACTATTTAGTGGATTATTTTGCATAGATTTGTCTTCTTCAAGCAAAAAAAAAAAAAATTATAATATTTTTTAACAGCTGAAGCAACAGATATTTCAACAAGCATTTTAAGCAACAGAAAAATAAACAAACTTAAGTTCTGCAATTTATTTTTAATTTAAATTTTAATTAAAAAAAAGTATGGCAGTGAGCATTCTATTTTGGTATTAAACTCTGTTGGTTTTGTGTCCTAGCTGGGACACAAGTTTCACAAAATTCTATAATACCTGGGACCAGGTATTATAGAAGGTGCATCTTCTCTCCAAATTAAACTTTGAATTGTGTTTTCTATAGAAACTTTATCAACAAAAATAAATTTCTTTGATGCACTGAACCAGCTGTATATTTTACTTAGTGTGTCAAGGGGTTAAGTGATTAAAAGACTACAACAAAATATTTTACATTTTAACCTTTTGCCACAAGACACTTTACACTGTTAGAAAATTGATAAATTAAAACTTAAAAAAATAAAGTGAATAAAAATAAAAATGAACAGTAAATAAATGTTTTAAGTTGTCTGATACCTTAACAAACATGTTTTTTATCTTTTTAAAAATAAATCTTGCACTCAATTTTTTTTTTTTTAAATCCTCTTGCTTGTGTTACAGAAGGGTGTTTGTACTGTCTGGGCTAATTATCATAATTAATAATTGTTATTCATAATTATCGTAATTAATAATTGTTATTCATAATTATCATAATTAATAATTCTTAGTCATAATTATCATAATTAATAATTGTTAGTCATAATTATCATAATCTTTGTCTAAATCTTGTTTTCATTTTTTTTTTCTAAAGAGTTGTAGAAATACAAGAGTTGTATTTCTACACAACAAAAATATTGACAATAGCTTTTTGTGTTATATCACTTATGTTAATAACATTTTTCATGCGCAATTTGATCAACATAAATGAAACTTTAAATTAGTAAAAAATTTAAAGAGAGTAAGGCAACTACTATTAGATAATTATGTACATCACTTTTGTTTTTAATTGTGTACATCACTTGTTTTTAATTGTGTACACCACTTTTGCTGTATTAATGTTTATGTAATTTGCTTTATGATTTTGAGTATTTATGTAAATAAATATACTCTTTTTTTACTTGTTTGTTTTTGTTACTGTGTTTATCTTCCATTGAAATAACAAAGTTTTTATGTCTATCAGCAACCCTCGGAATTAGGGTCGGCATTCGGCAATGCTGACCTAGCTGCTGACTTGAAAGTGTTTGAGGTCGGCAAAAAATTGCCAACCTCGTTTCTATGTTTTATGGTAAGACCTTTGTATCAAATTTAATTTTTGTCGACCTGATGCCGACCTTAATTAATTTTTGCCGACCTCTTAAGGATTGAGGTCGGCAAATTATTGCCGACCTCATTTTTCCTTATTCCGAGGGTTGCTATCAGAAATATATGTTAAAACTTGATACAATTTGCTAAAGTAGGTTTGTATAAATCTTAGTTATTTTTTATTATATTTATAAATATTGAGTATTTTGTAATGCTTGTAGAAAAACAATGAAGGATAACATTGATTTTGGAATTTTTTTAAGGATAATAAACCTTTACGTGCAACTTATCGCCACTTGATTTCTGAGAGTGCAGAAACAAATAATAATCTCAAGTTAATACAAACTGATAGTAATTTAAAACAACCTGAAATTAGTCAAGGAGATGAATTACTTATGCTAAAATGGAATCGAAATAATCATTCTCATCCAAAGTCACAGTAAAAATTTTTAATTTGGGTTTCAAGTTTTTAGTTTTGTTTCTTTTTAGCTTCATAATAGTTAATTGTAATGAAATTTTAAACTATAAGTAAATTTTATTAAATATGATTTAATGAAAATTAATATATTAATTATTTGATAATATAATTACTGTATTTCTTTAAGTTATAATAAATATTTTAAGTAATAAAGAATAAATAATAATGATAATAAATAATTAAATAAATTTGATATACCTAAGTACTATAACTAATAGTATATTAATCAATATATTATAACTATTACTATAATTAATATATAAAAAGTTAGTTTAAATTTTTTTTTAGTTTAAATGACGGTATGTTAACTCGTTCAAAATTGCAAGCTATACCACGGTTTGTTTAATTTCTTTTTTTCTTTTTTTATTTGCAATTTCAAAATTGAAATAAAACTTTTTTTTTTTAGGGCTACATCGCTTGGAAGCAATGTTCAAAAATCACGTTTAGTAAACACCCGTCGAGTTAATAGAGCTTCTACTAGCCATCACCTTTTAAGATCGTAAGTTTATGTGATGCTTATTTTTTTGTAACTACTATTATGTATTTGTCTATATTTGAATATTTACAAAATTTCTAACCTGACAAGGTCAATATTAAAACAATCCTTACTAGCAATCATTACATACAAAATCTGAAAATTTAAAATTAAATGAAATAATAATAAATTAAAATAGTTAAATCTTTAAATTAACAACAGATAAAATCCCCATCACCAAGATAAACTTTATTGAAATTTTGAGATTTTTACTAGTGAAAATTCTTTTGTACAAATAGATACCTTTAAAATGCTCTGAAGAGTACTAAAATAAAATGAATTTCCTGTGTTGATAATAACACAATTGATAAACTGAGTTTGTTATAACTTTGATATCTATTTCAAAAGTCTGCTTGAAAAAAAAAAAGTGTAAAAAACTTATAATTAAATTGTTTATGCGACACAAAGATTGCAAAAAGTGACCAACGGAGCCGTCCAGTTACGTAGACCTGGGAGATGTGAAAATAAAAACAGATTGTAGATGGTGTCATTGAATAAAAAATAAAAATCATAAGAAAATATAAAACATGTGGCAAGACTTTTATGAAGTAGAAAAACGAAGAACAGACGATAAGGGGGTATGGGGAGGAACAACTAACACTCTAGTCACTCTGAGTGTTGAACATATGCAACAAAGAACAAATATTTGATATACTGATTTTAGAGACTGTTGATGTCTACAGGTGTGATGGTGTAGTGCATTAGTATGTACCGTTTGGTCGTCTCGTATGGTCTCGTTATGTTTTCTTTCACTTTCAAATTGGGTGAATAGAAAGCTTAACACACTCACTCCTTGCGCTTATGGGCTAGCACATCAGAGACAGACGTAAGACCTACAGAATGGATTTCAATTGATCGAATGCACACATTAGTCACTGTAGGCCACAAGCCATCGCTCTTAGCCAAAAGAGCTACTGCCCCGTGCTGGTGTGGAATGATGTACTATGGAGTGAGATTTTAGATCCAAGCACATAGTCAGCGAGCGCTGATCTGACGTGCATTGTGGAGCTTCCGAATGAATGTGTGCGTGAGTGTCAGTGTAGTCATTAGGTTATTAAGCGCCGTAACCACATCCAGCGGGATAGCCTAATGTCCATTTTGTCGTTGTGGTGTACATTGGAAAAAGTTGGGGCTCACCAGCCACAAAGAATAAATTTGTTTAAAGTGACCAACGGAGCCGTCCAGTTATGTAGACCTGGGAGATGTGAAAATAGAAGTAGATTGTAGATGATGTCATTGGGTGAGAATCATAAATGAATATAAAGACTATTCTGCAGGAGGAATAAAAAGTTAGGTCTCAGGGATAGGGTGAACAATAACTCACGCTCTAGTCATCCTAAACAAATGATGAAACAATGTTTAGTCTATGACTAAACAAGTCAATATAGATCCGCTGGTTTATAAACAGCAACCATGGTTAAAATTATCGCACCATACAAAAACAATAAAATAAGTAGATAACAAAATATAAAGTAAAATGATAAAAAATATAAGTATGAGCAATATAAAAAGAAAAAATAGGCTAGTAAATGTGCTACTATATATGGTCTAAACTCTAGATAACAAACTGAAAACTGATAATCACCTGTGTGAGATAAAAGTATATAAATGTCGTTAATGTAACAAATTCATAAGAGGTAAAAAATGTTGGTGCCATGGTAACCAATCAGAATTAAGTAGTGGATAATGGTGATCCTCCTCCTCAGGGATGCACTGCGATCACCAATGACGTTTCAGAGAGCCCGAGACCTGCACTAACGCTACTCGTCAAGGGCGTGTCCTTGCAACAGATCTCACCGCCTGCACTCTACATCATGCTAGTCAATATTGCAATATAACAGGACTACACTACAAAAGCCAAAAATCCCAATCCCTATCCCAGTTTTTAATACAGCTCCAACATTCTTAGAGATTTCATGAGGGTGGTAAGGGATGCGCGTGGTGTGAATATACGCAAATATGTTAATACATATAAATATCATGTACACTTAATTAATGGTTAATAGGATTTTTATGCTAAATCTTTTTTTTTACTTTTGAGCGATTTTGTTATAGAAATACTCCACTGTGTGCCGTTTTAAAAATAAGATATAAACAAAAACAAACAAAAAAACTTTTAAGCTGAAGATGCTGGTCACAACAATCCAGCGAAAATTTCTTATAGGACCATCATTATTTATTTAAAGCAAAAGAAGACCTGAAAAGTAGTTCGCTAGTTATGTTAACTCTTTTCTTGTAGCATACTTTCTGTAATAAAGTGTAAAAAACTTATAATTAGGCTGTTTTTAATTGCGGTTTTGGCAGATTATTATATTATGGAGAGGGGAGAAGAACTATTGCAAATTGATAACTGTAATTATAAATTTTTTTATAGAGTTTGTTTTAATACCTAAGCATAAGCATTTTTAGCTCGATGAATAAGTGCCATGTTTTCTGAATAGTAAGGTAATAGTCATCAAAGGTTCAAATCCTCTGCTTGGATAAGAAAATAATTATTTTGTTTTTTAATTTTGCTGATTTTTTTAATACAATAACATAAATACATAAATTAATGACATATTAATAACAAATACAAAGATGAATAAGAATTTTTGGAGCACTTAGGAACAGTCACAGTAAAAAGATTAGGCCTAATTGAATGATGAATAACACGAAAATAAATTTTAGTAGATGGCACAAAAGAGTTGTACTGACATTTACACTTAGACACTTTGTTTGTACATAGCATTATATAAGTGAATTTTTTACAATTAAATATAACATTGTTTTTGCATATATGATATTCAATTGTAAAAATCCACTTATATAACTATTTATGCTATTTTTTTTTAATGCTTTTTTTTTTTTTTTACATTTGCATAATACATAATAAAGTTACGTCGTTACATTTTTATGGGTTCAGATTTGTTGTTAAATTTTTGTGGATTCTTTTTTTTTAATACAAATACAGTTTAACAAGATCCCAAAGTGCCGAAACAAGTTTTGTTCATACTAAAAAGAATGTTTATAAAAAATATTTTACGTCACAAAAATTTTTATTTTTTTTATTTTTTAAAGATGTTAACTTTTTTAAATTACTGCAATGATATTAATTACTGCAAAATGAGTTGACTGTTATTTAACTCGTTTTGCGTTATGTTATTAACTGTTATGTTATTACCTTCTTTTTTATTATTACTACAAGAGAATGTTATTTTTTTTTTTTTTTTTTTGATATTGAATAATTAAATTTGATATTACATTTAAAAAAATGTTTGATATTAATAAATTTCTTTCTTTTCTCAACATTTGTATAAATGAATTAAAATATGTTAAATTTTTGAATTATTAAATGATTGTTTTTTAAATTTCTAATTGCAGCTTTGCAACTACAAATGATTTTTTATTTAAAAAAGTTAGAGAGTAACAAATGAAAAAATTATATTATTTTATTTAAAATATTTATATTAATTAAAAATAAAATATTTACATATTAATTAAAAGTTTAGTAATAGTATTAGTAATATATTTAAATAAGTCCTCGTAGATAAAATGACAAGTAATTAAAAACCAAACGAAAAAAATTTTACAAAAATTTATGGTTTGTGAAATATAAACTTTAAGTAAAAAAAAAAAGCAATTGTTATTCATAGCAAGTAAGTTGATATCAAAATTTATTTATAGTTTTATTTTTGTTTTGAAAGAAATAATATTTACATTTTTCCAAATACATTTATTAAAATTATATCACTGTATATATCATTTATTAAAAAATCATCGCTGCAATTTAACTTGCTTTAAAAAAAAAGTTTAACTTACGTTTTGTGCAAATTTTTGATGCAGCCATTAATTTAAAAATTAATTTTGAGTAAAAAAAAATGTTTAGGAAGGAAAAAAAAACAATTACGATAAAAATGAGCTAATTTTTTTTAAGAATAAATAAAATTTAAATATTGAACAATATTTAGTAATATTTTTAAATAAATTTGACAGTTAAGTTAAACCCAAGCATTAACTTAAATATATTTTTTTAAATCAAAATTAAAAACTTTTGTAACAAATATTTTTACATAAACATATTTTAAAAGCTAATGTGCTTTTTTTAAAAATTACTTCTTTTATCTTACCGCTAGAGTAAGATAAAAGAAGTAATTAATTTTTAAAAAAAGCACACTAGCTTTTAAAATCCATTTATGTAAAAATATTTGTTACAATCAATCAATCAATCAATATATTTCTGAAATATTTGGTATTACATTTCAAGGTTGTTTACAAATAGTATAAACTACTAATATAAAGTAAACACCTAATGACAATAATTAAAATAGTAATGGTAATAATAATAAAAAATAATATTTATAATAGCAATAATAATTGTAATAATAAATAATAATAATAATAACATGTTATTTTAACAATAATAATAATAATATAGTAAATATAATAATTTAAATAAATCGGTATAACTTTCCAAACATCAATCGTTTATACATACAAAGTTACAGTTACAAACAGTAATAAACTGACAAAACGTAACAACTAACGATGACATAAAATTGACTGCTGCTAAAAAAAATTATAAGGATTTAGTAAATGTATTAATCATAGTTCTTATAATATAATAACTAAAATATATTGCAAATAATATGACTAAATAAATAAAATATAAACAGAAAAACACTGAGAAAATCACATCGAACATTACAAACAAAACAAGAAATTACCTTATATACTTTTGGGGAAAAAAAAGATAAAAAACAACAACAAAAAAGCGACAAAATAAAATTAAAAACAATAAAAATAAAGAAAAACGAAATAATTATAATACACGTATATTAAAATATATATAATAAATGGCTAAAATGAAAATAAAACAAATAATATTTAACTGTATAAAAAATTATATATGACTATTTAAAAATAATTAATAAAACAAAAAATAAAAATAAACTACTAAACTACAAAAAAATAAAACTAAACTAAACTAAAAAGTAAAACAATAAATTATTAACAAAAAATAATAAGTAAAACTTTTTACGCAAAAAAACTAAAGAAAAATCATTACTATAAGACTGCATAACAGCATAACTAAAAAATAAATCGTAAATAAAAAATCCTACAAATATATGAAAGAAAACTAAAGAAATATATGAAATAAAACTAAAGAAATATATGAAAAAATAATAAATCTTGATTTGCCGTTCTTTTTTCGATGTATAAAAAGTTTTTCGTTCTTTCTTTTCCATTCTTTTTATTTATTTCACTCATTAACTTTTTTAACTTCTATTTTCAATACTTCTTTACTTATTTTCTTTCAGATATTTCTTTTTCTTACCTTCTTTTAAATCATTTATTTATTCTTCTTTTTAGATGATTTTATTTTTTGTTTAATTTATAAATTTTTTCTTTTCCTTTTTTCCTCTTACTTAGTTATCTTTATCCGTTAGAAAAAAGCGTCCACCATTTGCGATGTCATTGCAAAGAAAAAAAAAAAAATATATATATATATATAGGCTTATTATATATATATATATATATATATATATATATATATATATATATATATATATATATATATATATATATAATAAGCCTGTAGATTGTGTCAAAAAAATGTATACTTTAATTATTTAAAAAAAAAAAATATTACAAAAGTTTGAATGACAATTATGAGTAGTAATAGAAAATATTAAAAATAGAGTAACTTAAAAGTTAAAAAATCATAAAAAGTTGCTTAACCAAAATTGCTTACTGCTTACATAAAATTGCGTAAAAGGCATATGTAAATCGCTCTACGCATAACGCTTTAAAACGAGGTCTGTACACCAACAAAAAACTGACTTTGTAGTTTTAGTCGAAGCTCACCTTCTCCATTTTAGTGTAATTTTTAAGTCTTTAAAATAATTAAAGTATACATTTTTTTGACACAATCTACAGGCTTATTATATATATATATATATATATATATATATATATATATATATATATATATATATATATATATATATATATATATATATATATATATATATATATATAGTTATAAGTTTATTTACATTTTTTGTTTTAAAAATAAGCATTTCTTATGAATTCATAAACCTTTTTATGCAAGTTATGTATTAGCATAATGCTGTGGATTTTATGTTTCACTGATTAAGAGGCGCAGCAGACAAAGTTTGGGGATCAAAACCTTTCATTGGATACTTTTTTTTAATTTTAATGTTTTATTTAAAAGTAGTTTTATGTTTTAACTAATATTATTGTTTATTTATTGTTATATTTAATATTTATTTTTATTTTTCAAAGTTACATAGAGTAAGTGCATCAATGCATACATAAATATAGCCAGTCATAGTGCAGCCTAAAAATTTTTAAATATTTTATTACGTCTTGGCAGTTAAGTATCCCTTTAAGCAAAAAAGACTTATAAATGTTAAAAAAATTTTATAAATTATCTTAAATTATACAATTATTATACACAATTATTCCATATACGATCCACAAACTTAAATTTATTGGCGTTTACACTTACAGACATCTGTACGCAACGCTATTTAATCAGATATTTTGTATTTGGATAATAGGTATTGTTTTTACATTAAACATTGTATATGCTATGCAATATAGTTACACTTGTGTATATTACCCGCTTGAATTAATTTGAATTGGTATATAATAGTTTATGCGGGTTCTAATTATAAATGTTTCAGTGAGTTCAAATGCATTTTAGTTTTTTCAATTTTGTTGCTTTTTAAATACAAAACAAAACAGTTAAAATAAAAAATGTGATCTTTACTCAACTTACAGGTGTTCACACAATCGTTACTCAAGTTATGAGACATTATAAGACGTAATCGTTACACAAGTTACGATACAGATGATTGTTGCTCTACTTGTTCTACAGACATTTACAATTTGTGCATAACGCTATACAAATGAAATTTTTACATTTACAGGATTTTAAATGACGTTTAACTATTTACATATCTGAATATAGATTTCTCACACTTTCTTTAAAAAAGGGCTGAAAGACTTTTTCTTGCCATTAACTCAGCTTTAATGACTGCTAAAAGAGTTCTGTGTCAAACACGCACGAGTGGGCACTATTAAGTAGCTTTTGTTTTGTTTTTTAGTAGATTTTTATAAGTTTTTTTTTTTTAAATGTTAAATGCTAAGTGCATTTAAGGGTTGCAATATCTTTGTTTTAAATGTTGAACTCATTTAAGGACTGCAGTGTTTTTGTTTAAATGTTGAACCCATTTAAAGACTGCAGTGTTTTTGTTTGAGTAAAGCACACATACAAACAAAAAAATTTGAACAAAATCAGTTTTACCAAATTAAGTTTTTCATTTCATATTTTTCATATTAAAAGTTTTTCATATATGTAACAATGTAATGATGCTCATATATGTAACAATGTCATGATGTAGGGGCTTAATGATAAGACTAAATTCGTCTTCTTCTAGCCCTGGTCATGTAATTATTTTTTATAAGTTATGACCGAAATTTTTTTTTATCGGCAAAAGTGTAAATAAATAAAATGTTCATTTATGTAATGATGTTCATATATGTAACAGAATTTTAATCTGGAAAATTTTTTGATTCTAAGAGAGGTCTCAAAAGAACATAAGAACATATATATATATATATATATATATATATATATATATATATATATATATATATATATATATATATATATATATAACAAAATGGCTAGCCCTGGTCATGTAATTGTTTTTTATAAGTTATGACTAAAATTTTTTTTATCGGCAAAAGTGTAAATAAATAAAATGTTCATTTATGTAACGATGTAATGATGTTCATATATGTAACGAAATTTTAATCTAGAAAATTTTTTGATTCCAAGAGAGGTTTTAAAAGAACATAAGAACATATATATATATATATATATAAAAAAATATATATATATATATATATATTAAATATATATATATATATATATATATATATATATATATATATATATATATATATATATATATATATAAAGTTCCATATTTGTTTTTCCTAATCTGGTGTATCAAAACCAAAAAAAATTGTTTTCATTTTTTTTTTTACTCATTATTTTTTAATATTTATTCAACTTGTAATAATTTTTTTTTTTAATAATAAAGTATAAAATCTTTAAATTGTACAATTTTTTTATTTATTTTTGTTTCAAATTGGTATTATTTTCAAACTGTTTTAATTTGTATTGTTCATTTTTTTAAGCTGTTTTAAATATTTTATATTGTTTCATTACAACATTAAAAAAACTTTTTATTTAATATTTTGTAATCAAACTGCTTATGGTAAACAATTAGGTTTTTAGGGCAGGTATTATGAGCTACAACATTTGTTACAAGTAACGAGTACAAACAAATGCTTTTATTAATTTATATGTACTAACATTTATTTAAGTAAAACTATACAAACATATGAAAATAGACAAATATTAAATGTATGTAAAAAAAAAAATTTTCATTTTTTTAAGGCGCTCTAATGGAAAAAAGAACATAGATCTCAGTTTTACACCAAATATGGCTGCAACATATTCTAAGGTTGTTTGATCAATTAACTATACTTTTTATTATAAAATCTGGTTGCAGACTTTGAATAATTTTATTATGAAAATACTTTTGTCCAGTTGTTATATGTGTTAAGCTGACTATTTTTTGACGATATATTTTCATAGAAGTTTGTAAAATACAGGTAAAAATGTACTCGATCTGATTATTAAAAAATAGGTAATTTTTTTCAGGTTTTTTTTACACCATTTTAACTTGTTTTTAACCATTTAATCATTTATTTTTTGAACTTTTGTAAAAAGTTTTTTCTTGTAGATTATTTTAATAATATAATTTTCAGGACTTTGCAAAAATTTTTGATATCATTAGTTTTATTGTTAGGTTTTTAATTTTAAATTCTTAAAATTTTAATGTTTTCAATTCAATAATAAAAAGAAAGAGAAAGGAAAAAAAAATAAAGCGAAAGAGAAAATTCTTTTTTCAATGCAGTTCCTTTTTTTGCAGAATTTTATGAAAGACTTATGAAAGAGGAATATTATTGAACTTTTGTATTTATTTATTTATTGTCTTGGGAATTATTACATCAAGGAGCAATAGCATTTGTTTAAACTAAATCAAAATCTACTGCATTCAGTAATTAATTTTTTTTTTTACAAATATCTACCCTTCTTTAAATTTTTTTTTTTTTTTTTTTTTTTTTTTGCATTTAAAAAAAAGATTTTTGTATATTTTTTTTTTTTCTGAACAAAATTCGTTTAGTTTAGTTGCGGTTGACTATTATCATATAAATACTATATCCAATATATATCTATGTAAATATATTCTGCTATTTTTTGAAATATGTTGTTTTTTTTCCCCACCTTAATTTGCAAACCACATTTATTTCTATTATGAATTTATATTTTAGTTGCAACCTTTCAAGCTTTATAGGTAAACATTTTGAGATTTAATTGAGATTAGCTGGTGATTTAATTTTTTTTCTTTTAAATTAAACTTGAGTTAGTTTAATTGAGATTCGATAGTGATTTTTAAGTACATTCATGGTTTTTTCCGTAAATTTTAAAATTTATAGAAATGTTTGAATGCAAATAATTTAGATTAGATAAACAGATAAACAGGTAAAACAAGTTGAACATTAATCAGATGACAGGTTGAATATGTTGAACAGTGATAAGATGACAAGCAAAACATGTTGAATTGTGATTAGATGACAGGTGAAATATGTTGAATAGTGATTAGACAACAGGTTAAATGTGTTGAACAGTGATTAGATGACAAGCAAAACATGTTGAACTATGATTAGATGACAGATGAAATATGTTGAATAGTGGTTAGATGACAGAGTAAAAGTGTTGAACAGTGGTTATATGACAACTGAAACATATGGAACTGTGATTTGGTGACAGTTTAAACATATTAAACAGTGGTTATATATGACAGGTGAAATATGTTGAATAGTGATTAGATGACAGGTTAATCATGTTGAACAGTCATTAAGCAACAGGTAAAACATGTTGAACAGTGATTAGTTAAATTATTATAATTTAAATAAATAATTGGTTGAAAGGTAATATCTAATTTAATAGATATAGGTAAAAATTTGTTAGAACTCAATCAGATATTTTTGAAATTTTATCATTTTAAATATTTTTTTGGACTTTTTTGTAAAGATCATAATTTATTAGAATGGAATGTTATGGCAATTTACAGTGCACACTTATTGTAGAAGTTTTGAATCAAAATGGACAGATTCAAAGGCGTCAGGAATTTTCGGGTGTTAATATAAAATTAGGACGTGACCAGTTTCGAGACATTTTAATTAAGTTCGCCAGTGAAACATACGCCTTAAAAGATTTTAGTATATTAGATAAGTTTTTGAGTATGGGTAAAACAACAATAATGTTCCAGAAACTTCGTACAAATTTATTAATATCAAATGCCCCCCCTGATCAGCTAGTTATTTTTTTAAAAATGATAAAAATTAAAGCAGCTATTCATAAGACAACAGCAACCGACCGCATTAAATTATATTCTAATGCAAAGAAATCATTTGAAGAGATCAGCCCAGTGACTTTGCAGGATGTTAAGTTATTTAAAGATAAACAAACCATGAGTACCCTTTCTTTAAAAAATTCAAATATGCAAGTTACTCCTATTCGCGCTACTAAACGTGGTCTAGAAGTTGTTGATGACAAGCCAAGAAAAAGACTTCATTCGTCTACCTCTGCAATTAGTTTGATGAAACTTGGAAATAAAGTAGAAATACCTAAAAAAGTGATATGTCCTGACTTAATACCTATTCATTCATCAGATGATAAAGCTGTAAAGCTCAATTGCTTATTAACTAAAGAGCAAGAAGGGGTAATCAGGGCTGTTAAACAAGGTTTCAATGTTTTCTTCACTGGAAGTGCCGGAACAGGAAAGTCATATTTGCTTAAAAGAATAATTGGTGCTCTTCCACCTGACACAACAGTGGCTTCTGCAAGTACAGGTGTTGCCGCATGTCAAATTGGTGGAGTTACATTGCACTCTTTTGCAGGTATTAAATAACAATTTATCATAAACAATCTAATCTTTTTGTGGCTTACTATATAATTATATATATATATATATATATATATATATATATATATATATATATATATATATATATATATATATATATATATATATATATATATATATATGTATATATATATATATATATATATATATATATATATATATATATATATATATATAATATATAATATATAAATTATGTTAGTGTATTCTACAAATAAAGTGCTCAATATTCTTAAAGAACAGAGCAATAATAAATTAGTAAAAACACTAATCTAATTTTTATCTTGGACAGCTTGTTTCTCAATCAGTAGGTTCATCAGGAAGAAGCTTCTTCCTAATGAACCTACTGATGGAGAAACAAGCTGTCCATAAATAAAAAATAGATAAGTGTTTTTACTAATTTATATATATATATATATATATATATATATATATATATATATATATATATATATATATATAAATAATTTAAATGTATATTTCATTATATAAACAAATAAAATTATATAAAAAATAAAGTTTACCTTAATAAATTTGTTTCTCCGCGCAGCGGCCTTGTTCATTGAGGTTTGTGTTTCGGAGTTAAAGAGTTGAGAGAGGGTTGTAACCATAAAAAGTAGCCTCCCCAACTGTAGTGGCCCTCTCGGCCATGGGAAGGTAAATAATTAAAAAAAAAAAGCTAATTAATCCTGTATTTTTTTATTCTTTTCTTGTAAATTTCTTCATTATTTGCTTTCTTGTTGTTCTTATCAGCATATTCCATCTGAATTTTAGACTTTTGGTCTTAATTCTTTGACTGTATCACCATCCAAGCTCCATTGTTGGAATTTTTTTAGTAACAGCACAGGTGCAATCAGTGTGATTTTGCAAAAATTTACTGAAAAATGCTTAGATATTAAACAAGGACATAACAAATTTTAATTTTTGTTATGTCCTTGGGTTTAAAGTGTAT
This sequence comes from Hydra vulgaris, assembly GCF_038396675.1. Taxonomy (NCBI): domain Eukaryota; kingdom Metazoa; phylum Cnidaria; class Hydrozoa; order Anthoathecata; family Hydridae; genus Hydra; species Hydra vulgaris. The sequence goes on from NC_088926.1 coordinate 34,516,834, forward strand.
TTTACTAATCTGTTTTTCCAAAAACAAATCTGTTTTTTTCCAGTTCTGTCTGCTGTAAAATGAGCAGGTATCTTCATTAGACCACAGATCCAAGAAGATCATAGAGTGTGATGAGTTTGCCAAGCTCCTTAACAAATTTGAGTGAGTTGCTTGGAGCAGTTTCACAGTAGTGTTCATGGTTTTCTGGGTAATCATAAGGCAGAATGTAATTCCACAAAGTTGTAGTGTTGGTTCAGGTTTTCATAAACAATTATGCCAAATGGAGAATGTTACTCAAACTCCAACTCCAAGTCTCAATAAATTCAAGGAAAACTTGAGAGCTTACTTAGAGGTGCAAGGCGATCACTTTCATCAAGCTATATTGATCTTTGAACGTTGTTATTAAAGACAGTATAGAAAAAACATGATGGGGGAAAGAAAACATATATGCCTTATTAAAATATAACACATATTTTAATAAGGCATATATACTTCTCTAAAGAGCTAGAGAGACTCTAGCTCTTTAGAGAAGTACCCATTATAGTATTTGTAGAAAAGAGAAAGAGAAGCATGTTGCTTCTCTTTCTCTTTTCTATAGCCAACCTCCAACCATTACCACTATGTGATAATGGTTGGAGGTTGGCTGCAAGAGCAGGTATGTTTACAATGCCTTTTTGCACCTTGTCTA